>NW_020950600.1:944033-946585 GCF_900497805.2 Vombatus ursinus | reverse complement strand
AGCTAGTAAGTGTTATGTGTCTGAGGCCAGATTTGAACCCAGGTCCTTATGATTCCAGGGCTGGTGCTCTATCTACTGCGCCACCTAGCTGCCCCATCTTCAGTAAATTTAATAAAGGCAGACTGAGGTACATGACTGAGCAAAATCACTTTATTAAAAGTGACACCTAAAATTGTTAATCAAACAAGTCAGACTGGTCCCCTCAGTAAAGCCAGCAACCCCAGTGAGAAGGGGAGGACCAGCTCTTTATTGACACACAAGAAAGAAGCGGTCTTGGAGCCATGGAATGTTATAATTGGTTACACCAAGAAAAGTGGGCTGGCATTCAGGTGAGAGTCATCAAGGCTCTCTCTGACAATTCAGGAATGTTAATTAACATTTCATGGGACCCATCTGCAACTTGTAATCTGTGCTAGGGGATGAAAACAACCAGACTTGCTGCCTCCTTGGAAAAGATGAAAATCCCCCCTAATTTCACAAGGACAGGCAAGGACAGATGACAAATGTCCTGGAAGTATACCTGGATCAGAGATACCAACTTTCCTCTTAATTATACTTTTAACTAACTCAGAGGGAAAGCAAATTTCCTGAGCTCAACTCGAGGATATAACAAGATGGCTTCAGGAAGATGCAGACTGAATTATAAAATATAGCATAAAATCAATTACATTGTGGAATCAATACAGTAGAAACTCGAGGTAATAGTAATTTTGATCTTTTCATGGTTCTGAACCTGAGAACTATGAGCTTGTTTTTAAAAAAATATTTTGTTAACTGTATTTCAATCTACTTGGTTTCCTTTGTCATTCTATGTATTTTATTTTATGCATTTAAAAACATGATTCTCCCTTCTCAGAGGGGTCCATGAGCATTACCAGGCTGCCAAAAGGGGGTCCATGACATACAAAAAGGTGAAGAACCTTTGGTCTAAGCAGAAGACATTCTTCTTTAATGAGATATACAGGACATCTCACTGCGAGTACCTTCCCTGCCCTTCTCACACTATTCCCCTACCTCCTCCTTTACTTGTCTTAGAGGAAGACATGGTCCACTCTTTGCCCTCTCCTTGTGCTGTTTATCCTGTCTCCTCCAGAAGCCTGTGCCACTGAACATCACCTCTCTCATATTCAGCCTCTCTTTACCTATTAACTCCTTCCATGTTGCCTCAAACACGCCAAAAGTCCCTTTCATCCTTAAAAAACCTGCACTCGACTCAGACATCACCTGAAACCATCATCCTTCATTTCTCTTCCTCTTTACAGCAATCTCTTTTTCAAAAAGCCATCTATGTACATTGCCTTCATCTCTTTATTTTCCACTGATTTTTCATCCTCAGCAACCTGCCTTCCTACTTTATAGCTCACCTGCATCTGCTCTCTTCAAGGTTACCACAGTATCTGAAATAACTAAATACAAAGGTCTTTCCTCAGTTCTCAGCCTTCTTGACCTCTGTGAAGCCCCTGACATGGTTGGCCACCCTCTTCTTGAATACTCTCACTTCTTTTAGTTATTGTGACACTAATAGAGAGAGCTCTTGGATTTCCTTCAGTTTGTCCAAACCTTCTCATTCTGTTTTGGTACATTTTGCATCCACATCACACCCGGTACTCAACAGATCTGTCCAAGGTCGTCTTCTTTTTTCCTTCTATACTATCTCAAACATCTTCTCTGTATCTACTGAGGTAATCATATGCTTTTTGTTGCTTCTGTTATTGGTTTCATCAAATTATGCTTATAGTTATTCTAATACTGAACCAGCCCTACATTCCTGGTGTAAATACAACCTTTCTGTAGTGTATGATCTTTGTGATATATTGTTTTACTTTCTTTGCTAGTATTTTCTTTAAAATTTTTGCATCAATATTCGTTAGGGAAATTGCTCTATAGTTTTCTTTCTCTGTTTTTGCTCTCCCTGGTCTATAGATCAGAACCATATTTGTGACACAGAAGGAATTTGGTAAGATTCTTTGTTGCCTATTTGTTCAAACAGGATATATAATATTAGAATTGTTCTTTAAAGTTGGATAGAATTCACTTGTACTTGTATCTGGTCTGGGGTTTCTTTTCCCTTAGGGAGCTAATTTATGGCTAGTTCAATTTATTTTTCTAATATAAAGTTATTTCCTTTTCTGTCAATGTGGACAATATATATTTGTGTACATATTTGTCCATTTCATTTAGTCAATTTTATTAGCATATAATTGGGCAAAATAGCACCTAATCACTGCTTTAATTTCATATTCATTAGTTGTACATGTACCATTATTTTTTCATTCTTGATGCTGTTAATTTAGTATTTTTTCAAAAATCAAATTAATCAGTGGTTTATCTTTTTTTTTTTTTGCATAAAACTAACTCCTTGAGGGCAGCTAGGTGGTGCAGTGAATAGAGTACTGACCCTGGAGTCAGGAGAACCTGAGTTCAAATCCGGTGTCAGACCAGGCACTTGACATGTACTAGCTGTGTGACCCTGGGCAAGTCACTCAACCCCAATTGCCTCACCAAACACACACACACACACACACACACACACACACACACACACACACACA
>NW_020950600.1:871527-944023 GCF_900497805.2 Vombatus ursinus | reverse complement strand
ACACACACACACACACACACACACACACACACACACACACACACACACAAAACTAGCTCCTAGTTTTATTTATTAGTTCAGTGGGTTGTTTTTTTGTTTTTGTTTTTTTTACTTTTAATTTTATTAATCTCTTCTTTGATTTTCAGGCTTACCTTTTTGTTGTTTAATTAGGGATTTTTAATTCATTTTTCTAGTGCTTTTTTTTTCAGTTACAAGCCCAATCTACTATTTCTCTTTTATTAAATGTAAGCATTCAGATATAAAAATTCTCCTAAATATTGCTTTGACTGTATCCTACAAATTTTGCAATGTGATTTAATTGTTGCCACTATTTTTAATGAATTTATTGTTTCTATGACTTGTTCTTTGACCTACTCATTCTTTCAGGTTAGATTATTTACTTTCAAATCTATTTCTAATCTATGCCTCCAAGGTCCTTTATGGAATGTAATTATTATTGCATTGCACAATGGGAGCCAGAGCCTTGGAAGATGACTCAATGTAAACTACCTTGAATGAGTGTAAATAGTAACAGAAGCTGTAACTACTTCAAGGGAATAAACACTTGCACATGATGGTGGGCCATCCCTTGCACTTTTGCCTTCTTTGTTCTCATACGATACCTGACCTGGCCTAAGAGTGGTGCAGGGATGCACTATTCAGTCTTTATGCTGCCAAAGACCAGTACTATGAACAAATTCCACCAATAAAACCTAATAAATCTATACATATTTTCCCCACTCTAGCATAGATTGACCTTTTTTCTTTGGTATCTCACTATTCTTTCAGAGGATCTACCACCCTACATTTGACACAATCAGAGCAGACTGTTTGTTTGAGCAGATCTTGTGTCCATACAATTGACATAGTCAGTAGGTCAGTCTGCCCTCATCCTTCCTACAAATCTTGTGTCCTTACATGCATTATGGTCTCAAAAGGGTGTATTTAATATTTCTGCCTTTCTAAATTTGTTTCTGGGGGTTTTATACCCTAATAAATGGTCAATTTTTGTTAAGGTGCCATGTGCACCTGAAAAAAAGGTATACTCTTTTCTATCCCATTCATTATTTCCCAGAGGTCTATCGTATCTAACTTTTCTAAAATTCTATTCATCATAACTTTAAAAAAATTTCTGTGGTCAGGTTTATCTAGGTCTATGAGAGGTAAATTGAGGTCCTCAAATAGTATCTTTTTGCTCTCTTTCCTCCTATAATTGATTTGACTTTTCTTTTAAGAATTTAGATGAAAAGCTATGCCATATATGCCATGCATATATGTTCAGCATTAATATTAATTCATTGTTACCTATTACCAATGATACCTTTCAGAATAGTGCCTTTTAACAAAATATAGTTTTCCTTATTATGTCTTTTAATTAGGTTTTTATGTTTAATTAGGTATTTATGGTTTTGCTTCATCTGAGTTCAGGATTGTTACCCGTTTTTTTTTTTTTTAAACTTCAGCTAAAGCATAATAGATTCTACTCCAACTCTTATTTAAACTCTTTGTGTGTCTTTCTGTTTCAAATGTGTCTCTTGTAAACAACATATTGTTAGGTTCTTGATATATCTCAACTGCAAGGGCCTTCAGAGGCCATCTGGTCCAATCCTTTCATTTTACAAATGAGAAAACTTAGGCCTAAGAGAGAGACTTGTTCAAGGTCACACAGATAATAAATGACAGAAGTGATACATTGTACATTCAAAGCAGGTTAGAACATTAGAAAGACCAGGTACATCAATTGATGCAAAAATTATTTTTTGTGTTTTGCTATATTTCCTCCTATCTGTACAAGTGCATTTTAAATACAAATAATTATAAGCAGATGTTATAATTTTATTCTTAATTAAATTTTTCATCCTACTGTCTCAATTTGCTTTTTGTCTTGTGGATTAAAAAAAAAATTCACTGCATCCATTGAGGCAGCTTGGTCCTTGGAGACACTCTTAAATTCCCAACCTTCTTAATAACTACTTGTTTGAATAGAGGTGAAGGGAGGTGTAAGAACTGGAATCATACATCACCACCCCACAAGTATAGAGGCTGGGAATCTCTTTTCAGAGAAAGGAAGCTGAGGAAGGCTACCTGTGATGGTCCCAAGGTAGAAGAAGCCCTCCTCATTGCCCCCAGCCAAGGCCAAGACGTGCTCAGAGCCATTGCCAGGTAGTTCCACAGGACAAAGTTTCTTGATACACCGTTTATGCAAGACTTGGATCCAATTTCCTGGTGAGAGGGAGGGCCTTTCTCAGGGCTGGGAGTGTCCCCCCTCCCTCCTTCAAGTCTGGCACCCCCTTATTCTTCCAGTGGGAAACTAAGTCCCAGAACTTCTCAGGATCATCTGAGAATGGCTTAGCTTCCTTTCTGGAAGGCTCCATCAGCTCCCCATGATTACTATTTAACCAACAACTTGCCCCCACACACAGACCTGGTTCTGCTCTTCTCTCATGTTGTATATGATAGTTTTCTCTGCCCGGGTCATGACCCTGCTATGGGCTCTAAGACAAAGGAAGGAACTTGGCCTTGTGTAAACTGTGGGCAAGGGGGAAGAATTCCCTGATCTGTCTGATGAGCTCCCCTAATAATTAATTGGATGAGCTTACAGGAAGAGAGGCAAACCATTGGAGAGAGTGTCTCTCCTCATGAAGAGAGTGTCTCTTCTCATGGAGAGAGGGGACATGCCCACTGGCAATCCCCTGTCTTCTCCATAAGGTGCCCATAGACATGCCCACTCTCTCCATGGAAGGACACCTATCAGACTTCCCAAAGGTTCACTCCTGTAAACCCATCAAACTGGTCCTCAAATTCCCTGAATCATTCTTCCCTTCATCACCCCAGCTGGCTCTTCCTCAGCATCTGGTTCAAGGCTCTGCATTCCATGGTCTCTTAGATCATGACTCTCCTTTGTGTGGGAGTCAGACTCCAGAATCAGAGAAGCCAGTCTGACCAGAGTGGGGAGGGGGAGAGGCTGGATCTAGGAGGGAGGGCCCAATCCCTACTCTCACAGTTCTTCCCATCCCTAGCTTCTCACTGGTTGCTTTATGAGGAAAGTGGGAGTAGTTGCCAGTGAAATAGTAGACGAGTTGGTTCTGTCGGATGAAGAGGACGCTTTCAGTGGAGATGGTGTCATAGATGGTGGCTGTGAAGTGCTCCTGAGGGCAGCGAAGAGAGCCCAGCCAGCAGCTATCGATGTTCAGCTGAGCCAACCAGTGCAGGAATGGAGATCCACAGGATTGAGAGCAGGAAGGAGACTTACAGATCATGTAGGCCACCACAGGCCCCTCCTTTATAAAGACACTGAAGTCTCAAAGAGTTCAGAATGCAGAGACTTGGCTAAGGGACTTGGCAACTAAGAGGCAGAATGGAGGCTGGAACCCAGCTCCCTCCCCACCTCTCCCCCACCATCCCCACCACACCCCATACCATGATGCCTCTTTGGCAGAGGGATGAGGCCATGTGCCCCTTGGCTTAGGTGAGGTCTTGCAACACCCCACTCCTGGGCATCAGTATCTCCTTCCCTCCCTCCCTTCCCAAGTCTAGAGAATGTCCTCTCTTGCCCACCCTCCATCCACACAGTCAGCTTCCACTCAGCCTCCCTCACCTCCACCAGGGAGATGTCCCTGAAGCTGGAGTCAGAGATGAGAATCATCTTCTCCTCTGGAATACCCCCAAGGATGAGCACAGGAGCCTGGTCCACTGTAGCCCAGACAGGCCTAGATGGTGCATTGATGAAGTGCCTATGGGTCATGGCCGTGACCTAAGGGAGAGGTCCAAGGGACACAATGGGAGAAGAAGGGAAGAGACACTGGCTTCCCCCATCTTAGCCAGGAGGCTCAGTTAAGAGGATTAGCTTCCCCCCCACCCTCTGCCCCTCAGCCTTTCTCCCATCCCCTTCCTTACTTGTTCTCACCTCACTTCCCAGGGTAAAGATCAGTTTGTCCTTGTCTTCTATCAGAAACCCATTGATATTTATCATGTACCTGCAGAGGGAGGGGGAATAGCCACCTAGTCTCCTGCCAGACTCAATGGAGACTTCTCACCCCTCACCCTAACTTGATGCTCAGACACTGCCCCTCTCAGGTCTCAGGTCCCTGGCCCTGAACAGGAGGCAACCTGGTGTAGTGACAAGAACACTGAGTTTGAAGTCAGAGGACCTGGGTTAGAATCCTGCCTTTGACACCTAGGACCTCTGTGACCTTGGATACTGCCACCTTGGCTCTGCCCCTCTATGCTATTTCAGCTGGTGATCTCTCATTGGTTGCTGTGGGTTCAATCAGCATTTCTGTGAAGATGCCTCCCAGAGCTAAGCCCCCTCCCTGGGCCTCAGTTTTCTCATCTGTAAAATGAGGAGGTTGGACTCCATGGCCTCTGAGCTTTCTTAGGTCAAGTATTCTATAATCTATGATCCTTCTCTTTTAATCCAATTCAATTCAACAAACATTCATTGCTCACCTACCATGTGCTAAACCCTCAAAGAGCTTATTATATTCTATTCATCTTTTACTTAGCCTCTCTGGGCCTGTTTCTTCATCTGTAAAATGGGGGTGGGGGTAGTAGATTGGTCTAGGACCCAGACTCTAGGTAATCTCTTGGGTCATTTTTGGTTAAGAGACTCTGCTTGTTTACCTACTTAGTTCAGCCCTCTATCTACAAACCTCAAACTAGCTCTGCTGTCAGTGAGGTGACCTGTGCCTTCCACCATCCCCTGCTCCCCACAAAGATGCCTGGGATTCTACCCACCTGGCATTACCAATGAGCTCTCCATGACTGTTGCTGGAGATTTCGACTTCCATCACTACACTGCCATTTTTCATGGGCATTGGAGTGTACCAACTCAGCACACATATGTTCTCTTTACCACAGCTCTCTGGTAGGTGGGGAATGAAATGAGGTGGGCACAGGTCTGCAGGCCACCCTCACCCAGTCAGCACTACCTCACCTTTTCTCCTTTACCAGAATTCTAACAAGGGACTGGGACCTTGGCCCAGGGTACCAGACCTCAGGGTGGGCTATGCTTTCTTCCCCTCTCCCATGGAGGATGGGGGTCCTTAGGGGTCATTAGCCAAGTTTCTAAGGGATGGGCCACTCTACCCTACTCAAACACAACTGAACCCAAGTGTAAAAAGTGGACACAAAAGCCACTGAGGGGAAAGGTAAAAGCCCAAGGTGGCCAGCTAGTGTGGGGATTCCAAGGTCTTTGTGACCTGCAGTTGAACTCTTGACTAGGCAGCAGGGGCTTCTGGGTGCCCCAGGTGAGTGTCTAGGGATTTGGACCTCACTAGGCCTGGTATGCAGATCTCTTCCCTATCCCCACCCATGCCCCAGGTGCTAAACTGCCTAAGGAGAGATCTACTCCTTATCCTGTCTAACTTCTTGGCAAGAGCCCTCTGGCAGCCCCCCTTCTCTAAGACATTGTCCTTCCTAACCTCTGGTGCCCAGCCCTTTATAGGGGAAGGACCCTCACTGTGGGTTTGGAATGGTGCTCCTTCCATCTGGATTTCCAGCCTTTCTGACCTCCCCTCCTGGAAATTCACGCGGTCTTGGAATTTGACCAGTACGATGGGGATCAGGCCCTTAAGGTGGCCTCCACGGACAAAGGCTTCTGAATTCTGAGTGTAGGACAAAGAGGGAGTGACAATGACCAGTCTATGATCAAGGCCAGACCCTCCCCTCTCCCCAGTCCCACCCATCAGGTGCTTAGGCCTGGGCCCTGGCCTTAGGGAAAGGCCTCTGACCCTGCCTATCTGGATAAAGGGGGTAGGGAGCTGCGGCAGAGAACAGAGCTCAACCAGGCAAGAACCCAGGGCAAAAATACTGACTTCATTCCTGGAAGCTGGAGAAAAACTAAAGATAAGAAAGTACCCTGTGGGTCAATAAAGGCACCAGCACCATTCTTGAAGACTAGGTGAGCCCTCCAGGATCTAAGTTTCCTCCTGGGATCCCCACCTATGCCTTCCTTATCAACAAGAGTCTTTCTGCACAGCCAGCCTCCCTGGAAAGGCCACACAGGAACTGGCCTCTAGGGGTGGAGTTTCCCATCTGTCAGGGGAGACAACATTCCCCTTCTTCAGCCTCCAGGGAATCTTCCAAGATCTCTCCATTTTAGGAGAGCACTGAGTATTAGAACATGGAAATAGGTTGGATTGGGGGAGCAGGGATGGCAGTGTCCAGAAGCTCCTTTTTTAGGCTGGGGGAGCTGGGTAGGAAGGGAGGGAAGATGCTGGGGGCAGGAAGCCAAGCTCTGATGGGAGGGGCCCCAAGGATGGTTTGGGTGAGCTAGAGGCCACCGTCTCTGATTCTTCCTAAAATGATTCCCCACACATTAGCAACCTTCACTAATCCATCCTAAATCAGTATTTTCCCCTCCATCTTTGTGTGTCTGTCTTTGTACCTGGTTCCATTCCTCCCTCCTTATTCTGCACCCCTCCCTCACCTCTCCAGGGCAGGTGAAGTTAATCTTCAGGAAGTAAGGGAAGCCCCAGTACATCTGAAGACAAGGGATATATCCAGTTCAGTGCGATTATCCTGACTTCCCCCCAACCACAAATACACACACACACACACACACACACTTATTTTGCCATTCCCCTCTTCCCTTCCCACCCTCTTCCACGAGCCCCAGGGCAAGGGATATCCAAGGCTCTGGGAGGGTGTCCTGAAGACTTGAAAGCTTGAAAGGAGGAGGCACCAATGAAAGGATACCATGACAGACAGATGGAAAGACACAGGGATAGATGAGCGGGAGGAGGGATAAAAGGGAAGAATGAAAGGAGAGACGGAAGAACAGAGATGAGATTGAGATTTGGAAGGGACCTTAGAGGCCCTCTTGTCCAACCTCCTCGCTTCACAAGTGAAGAAACTGAGGCCAAGATAGGTGAAAGGGACTTGTTTGCCCAAGGAGACGCCAGGGTGGACAGACAGGAGCAAAGTGGAATAGATGGAAGACTGGAGGGTCAGAGGACAGTTGGAAAGATGGAAAGGCAGAGAGGGGTGGATGGGTGGCTAGAAGGATGGTGTGGAAGGGACAGAGAATACAGGTGGGGGGGAAGGCCAGAGGGGCAGCTGGGCCAGGCATCTACCTCTTTTTGGTCGATAGGTGAATTCTCCAGTTTGTTGAAGAAAGTGTCTATAGCGGAAATCGGTTCTTGATTGAAAAACCTTTCACTGCCCTCTCCCAAGGTCTGGTACTGGTTGAGTACCACTTGCCATTGGCAGAGGTCCTCCAGCTGCGGCTGCCCTGGCAGCGGCAGGAGCAGCAAGAGCTGCAGTAGCAGTACGGACACCATTATGGTGAGGAGTCCAGAGCTGGGGAACCCAGGTAGGGAGTCATGGGTGGAATCCCGGGAAGCGGAGGAGCACCCACTCCTTCCCCTAGGTCTCTCCTCCTCCACGCACCCGAAAGAGCGATTCTCCCAAAACGGAGGCCTTAATGACCGCGAAGTCATTAACTCCTCCTTTTCACCGATTGGGGAAACTGAGCCAGTGACATGGACTTATTTGCCCTACGCCACTCGAGAAGAGTGGGGGAGGGGTTCTCTGGGCCCTAAGAGTCACCCCGCCTACCTCTCCCTAAACCCCGCCCCTCCCTGCAGGCCTATTCTCTCCCCTTCTCGACCCCACCCCTGCTTTTACCTTCCTTTCCCCCCCCACTTCCACGCCCACTTCCAAACTGGCTATTACTTCCTCTCATTTATTTCCCCTCCCCTCAACCCCCAGCCAGGACAGGGAGACCAGACACACCCAGAAGGTCCGGATCTTTCCCTTCTCCTAGATCCTGTCTCCTTGGCAGTTTCCCACAGCCAAAGGTGGCTAACGGCTGGTCACTGATGCCCTACAGCACGTGCCCCCGGGACCTTGTGTGATCCTCCTCACTGTTATCTCTAAGAAAAGTTCGGGCCCTTCAGAGGAAGGCGGTCCCATAAGCCTCTCTGTCTCAGTCAGTTAACTTTTTTTTTCTTTTTTGATCACATTCAACTTCTTCATACTTCATACATGGTTATAACTGGAATACATTTTTGCCTCACCAGTATCTATTTTTAATGACGTTTCCTTTCTTTCTTTTTGGATGGGGAGAGTAAAATGGAGCAATTATCTCATACAAACTGAAAGAGCTGTTAACAGTGGTTGGTGAGAGGAGGTAGAAGGCTGGTGGTGCTAGAACATTATTCTCATCAGAACTGGGTCAAAGAGGAAATACCGTACACCTAGAAGGCTAAAAGTCTTCTTTTAAAAACATATTTTATTTATTTTTTCCCAATTACACATTAAAACAATTTTTTAACATTTGGGTTTTATTTTAACGTTTTGAGTAAAAGTCTTCTTAAGTTAACAGAGAAATAGGGAGGTGAGGAGACAGGAAGGAACTCCTAGAAGGGTGTGCAGATTAATAAATAGGGGTGCAAAGGGAGGGTTTCTTAGAAGGGTGGGTAGATTAATAAATAGGACAAGGGGAGAGAATCAGGGAGTGACTTTTAGAAGGGGTGTGGATTAGGGAGGCAGTGATCAGAAGTAGATTAGACATCTGAGAAGAGATAAGGCAAAAAGAGTGGGAGAGAAGGGTAAACAGGAAAAATAGGATGGGGGAAAATACATTAGTCATTATAACTTTGTGAATGGGATGAACTCACTCATAAAGTGGAAACAGGTAGCAGAATGAATCAAGAATCAGAATACAACAATATATTGTTTACAAGAAACACATTTAAAAATGAGACATACACATAGAGTAAAAATAAAGGGCTTATTCTGAAGAACAATTTGGAGCTATGCCCAAAGGTCAATCAAACTATGCATATTGTTTGATCCAACAATACCATTACTAGGTCTGTATCCCAAAAAGATCATGAAAAAGGGAAAAGGACCCACATGTACAAAATTATTTATAGCAGCTCTTATTGTAGTGGCAAAGAATTGGAAATTGAGGGGATACCCATCAATTGGGGCATGGCTGAACAATGGAATGGAATGGAATACTATTGTACTATAAGAAATAATAAGCAGGAGGATTTCAGAAAAACCTGGAAAGACCTAGATTAACTTCACTGAGTCAAATGAGTAGAACCAGGAGAACATTGTACCCAGTAACAGCAACATTGTACAATGACAAACATTGATAAACTTAGCTCTTCTCAGCAATACAATGATCCAAGACAATTCCAAAAGACTCATAATGGAAAATGCTATCCACATCCAGAGAAAGAACTATGGAGTCTGAATGCAGATCAAAGCATACTATTTTCACTTTTTTGTGTTTTTTTTCTTTCCTGTGGTTTTTCCTTTTTGTTTTGATTCTTCTTTCACGACATGACTAATGTGGAAATACGTTTAACATGATTGTACATGTATAAGCTATACCAGATTGCTTGCTGGCTTAGGAAGGGGGGAAGGGAGGGAGAAAGAAAAATTTGGAACTCAAAATTTTATAAAAATGAATGTTGAAAACTATCTTTACATGAATAACTATCTTTACCATTAAATGGGGAAAAAACCCTGAATGCTGTAAAAGTATAATGACCAAATTTTGTCCAAAGAGGAGATATAAGATGGCAGCCCTCATCTTCCTCGCAGAGGGAGACTATGGGTATGGAACATTGTATATAATGTTAGATTTTTCTGACATATTAATTAGTTCTTCTGAACTTTTTCACTGCTTTTTTATTTTTTACTATAATAGTTGAATGTTTCAGGGATGGGATAGATGGGTACATAGGATCTAGTTTATATTAAAACAAAACAAATTAATATTTTTTAAAAATGAAAAACCTCTTCTTTAAAAAAGAAAAGAATTGGAAACTGAGGGTATGCCCATCAATTGAGGAATGGTTGAATGAATTGTGGTATATGAATGTAATGGAATACTATTGTGCTGTAAGAAATGATAAGCAGGCAGATTTCAGAAAAACCTAGAAAGTCTTCCATGAACTGATGCTCAGTGAAATGAATAGAACCAAGAGAACATTGTGCACAGTAACAATAACACTGTGGGATGATTAACTATGATTGTTATTAGCTCATCTCAGCAATACAGTGATCCAAGACAATTCATGATGGATGTTATCCACATCCAGAAAAGGACTAATGGAGTCTAAATGCTTATCAAAGTATACTATTTTCACTTTTTTTGTTTTTTTCTTTTCATTTTTTTTCTTTTGTGCTGTTTCTTCCTTCATAATATGACTAATGTGGAAATATATTTTACATTATTTCATATGTATAACCTATATCAGATTGCTTGTCATCTTGGGGAGGGAGAGAGAAAGGAAAGATGGAGAAAATTTTGGAATTCAAAATCTTTTTAAAAATGAATTGTTGAAAATTATATTTACATGTAATTGGAAAAAATAACATACTATTAAAAATAAAAGCTGGAGTAGAATTTATTATGCTTCATATGATGCAAAGAAAAGTGGGAATAGTAATCACGATCTCAGACATAATAAAAGCTAAAATAGATTTAATTAAAAGAGATAAACAGAAAACTATATTATGTTAAAAGATAATGAAGTAATAGTTATACTAAACCTATATGCACTAAATGATATAGCATCCAAATATTTAAAGAAAAAGCTAAATGAATTAAAGGTGGAAATAGATAGCAAAAGCATGATACTGGCAGACTTCAAACTTCCACTCTCAGAACTCCATAAATCTAATCAAAAATAAAAAAAAAGTCCAGGAGACAAATAGAATGTTAGATAAGCTAGATGTGATTGATATCTGGAAAGAATTGATTGGGAATAGAAAGGAATATACCTTTTTCTCAGCAGTACATGGCACCTTTACAAAAACTGACCATATATTAGGACATAAGAACTTTATAGTTAAATAGAGAAAAGCAGAAATATTAAATGCATCCTTTTTAGATCATAATGCAATAAAATTATATTTCATATGGGACCATAGAAACACAGATTAAAAATATTTTTGCAAAAATGGTGATTGAGAAAAATTTTATTAATAAGTAACAATTCATGTTATTTCCCTACATCTATGAAATCTTGATGAGAACAATTGAAAGCATTTTGTATGATTTTACTATATCCAAGGGAGATACTTTGATAAATTATATGCTTTAAAGTGACTTTTTACCCTTCTAAGTCATTTAAAAAAAATTCATCAAACAATAATTACAATGGAATCTTATACTCTCCATGCCTTTTGAAAAACTTGTGTGATTATAAAGTTAGGGCATGCTTAATAAATGAGTGGAAATGGAACAAGCAAGTTTCTGCCAAATATTTTATATTCTACAGCATAGCACAAGAGATTAAGTATTAATTTGAGGCTAAATAACCTAATCTTAAGGAATGAGTGGGTTAAAGAACAAGTCATAGAAAGAATAAATAATTTTTTTAAAGATCATAACAGTAATGAGACAATGTACCAAAACCCATGAGACACAGCAAAAACAGTAATCAGAGAAAAATGTGTATCTCTTAATGCTTACATGAATAAAACAGAGAAAGAACACATCAATGAATTGGGTATGCAATTGAAAAAAAAAGTAGAAAAAGGACAAATTAAAAATTCCCAATTAAACATCAAATTGGAAATCATAAAAATTAAAGTGAGATTGATAAAATTGGATGTAAGAAAACCATTGAATTAATAAATAAAACTAGGAGTTGGTTTTATGGAAAAAAAACAAGAAAATAGATAAACCATTAGTTAATGAGATTTTTTTTTAAAAAAGAGAGAAAACCAAATCACTATTAGCCAAAATGGAAATGGTGACTACACCACTAACAAAGATGAAATCAAAGCAATGATTAGGAGTTATTTTGCCCAATTATATGCCAAGAAAACTGACAATCTGAGTGAAATGGATGAATACTTACAAAAACATGAACTGACTAGATTAGCAGAAGAGGAAATAGAATATCTAAATAAACCTATTTTAGAAAAAGAAAGTGAACAGGCCATAGATGAGCTTCCTAAGGAAAAAAAAACATCCAGGACCAGGTGGAATCACAAGTGAATTCTACCAAACATCTAAGGATCAACCAATTCCAATACTAAATTAATTATTTTGAATAACTGGCAAAGAAGGAGTCCTACCAAACTCCTTTTATGAAACAAGTATGATGCTAACACCTAAACCAGGAAGAGCAAAACCAAAGAAAATTATAGACCAATTTTCCTAGTGAATATGGATGCAAAAAAAAAGCCTAAATAAAATACTAGGTGAGAGACTACAACTATATATCACAAAGATTATACATTGTGACCAAGTGGGATTTATATCAGGAATGCAGGGATGGTTTAATATAAGAAAAACTATTAACATAATTGATTACATCGATAACAAAAGTAACAAAAAGTATATGATTTTATCAATAGATGCAGAAATGGCTTTTGACAAAATATAAAAATCATTCTTTTTTTTTTGCTTTTTGCTAGGCAGGTGGGGTTAAGTGACTTGCCCAGGGTCACACAACTAGAACGTGTTGTGAATTGTGTGTCTGAGATGGGATTTGAACTCCAGTCCTCCTGACTTCAAGGCCAGAGCTCTATCCACTGCATCACGTAGCTGCCCCAATCATTCTTATTTTTTTTTAAATTGAAAGCATAGGTATAAATGGATTTTTCCTTAAAATGATAAAAAAAATCTACCTAAAACCACCCAGTGAACATTATGTATAATGAGCATAAGTTAGAAATCCTCCTAATAAGATCAGGAGTGAAACAAGGATGCCCATTATCACCAATATTACTCAATACTCTACTAGAAATACTATCTATAGCAATAAGAGAAGTAAAGAAATTGAAAGAATCAGAATGGTTACTGAGGTAATAAGATGATCTCCTTTAGTAGATGATAGAAAATATACTTGGAAAACCCTCAAGATTCAACTAACAAGGTAGTTGAAACAATTAATAATTTTAGCAATGTAGCAGAATATAAAATAAACCCACAGAAATCATCAGCATTTCTATATACCACTAACAAAACCCTGCAAGAAGAGATAGTAAGTGATATTCCATTTAAAATAACCACAGATAGCATGAAATACCTGGGAATATACCTGCCAAGACAAATCCAAGAACTACTTGAACATAATTGTAAAACACTTTTTATACAAATAAAGTCAGATTTAAATAATTGGAGAATTATTAACTGTTCATGGGTGTGCAGAGCCAATATAATAAAAATGACAATTTTATCTAAATTAATCTACTTATTCAATACCATCCCAATTAAATGACCAAAAAAGCATTTTATTGAGCTAGAAAAGAAAAATAATAACAAAATTCATTTGCAAGAACAAAAGGTCAAGAGTATCAAAAGAATTAATGAAAAAATGTAAAGGAAGGAGCTCTAGCAGTTCCAGATCTTAAATTGTATTATAAAGCAGTAATTATCAAAGCTATCTGGTACTGGCTAAGAAATAGAAATGTGGATCAGTGGAAGAGAGTAGACATACAATACACAGTAGTAAATGAGCATTTGACTTTGTGTTGGACAAATGTAAAGATTTAAGCTTTGGGGATAAGATTTCATTATTTGCTAAAAAAATTGTTGGGAAAACTGGAAAACAGTCTGGCAAAAACTAGATATAGGTCAATATGTTATGACATTTCCCAAGAGAAGGTCAAAATGGATACATGGCCCAGATATAAAGGGAGATATCATAAGGAACATGGAACACATTACCTATGAGACATAAGGATTGGAGAAGAATTCATGAATAAATAAGAGATAGAAAGCATTGTAAGATGTAAAATGGATAATTTTAATTATATTAAATTTAAAAGGGTTTGTACAAACAAAACCAATGTGTCCAAGATTAGAAAGAAATCAGAAAATTGGCAGGGGGTGGTGGTGGAATTTACAGTTTTTCAGATAAAGTTCTCATATCCCAAATATATAGAGAACTTTGTCAGATTTAAAAGAATATGAGTCATTCTCCAATTGATAAATGGTCAAAGCATATGAACAGGAAGCTTTTGGATGAAGAACCTGTGGCATTTAAAAAGGTTTGAGAGACATAATTTCTGGAAAATTTAATCATTTTGTTAATAATGCCCGTATTTTAATAAAAGGATGGTCATTTGGCCACTTCTCTCTTAGACCAAAGACAATCATGACACTGAGCTCATGGGCTTATATGCCCATTGGAAGAGGATTGTTCCCAAAAATGGCAATCAACTGTGATTGGTTAACAATTAATGAGAGAATGAACATTACAATGAGGGGCTCAACCTATTCAAATGAAATGTGATTATGTTATTTACTTCTTAAGTAAATTATTATTACCCCTTGTTATTTACCCCTTGCCTTGGGCAATCTATTCAAAAAATTTATCCCCACCCAAACCTGAGTAGAGCACAATGGCTTCCCCTCCTGAGTGCAGTCTAAACAAGAAAGTTAGTCCAATCTCATTATCAGTGATGTCCTTCAGGTGACTGAACTTTTGAAATCAAGACTTCAGAAAAAAGGGGGAACTCTGGATCTCCCCAAATCATTAGTTATTAATAATTATTTCTCTCAAAATCAAAGCTATATATAGTCATATGAAAAAAATGCTCTAAATCATTATTGATTAGAGAAATGCAAATTCAAACAACATTCAGATATCATCTCACACCTACCAAATTAGCTAAAACCGTAAAAGGGGAAAATGACAAATGTTGGAAAGGATGTGGAAATTGGGACACTAATACACTGTTGGTGAAACTGTGAACTGATCCAACCATTTTGGAAAGCAATCTGGAATCATGCCCGAAGAGTTATAAAACTTTGTATACCTTTTGATCTAGCAATATCACTATTAGGTCTGTCTCCCAAGGTGATCAGGAGGAAAGGAAAAGAACCTCTGTACTGAAATGTTTATAACAGCTCTCTTTGAGGTGGCAAAGAACTGGAAATTGAGGTGATGCCCATCAATTGGGGAATGACTAAACAAAGTTGTGTTATATGATTGTGATGGAATATTACTACACTGTAAGAAATGATGAGCTAGTTAATGTTAAAAAAATGGAAAGACTTGCATGAAATAATGAAAGTGAGAAGAGCTGAATCAAGAGAATGTTGGATATTTTAACAGCAATATTGTTCAAAGAATAACTATGAATGACTAAGTTATTCTGAATATTATAAATATTCAAATTGACTACAAAGGACCTATGAAGGAAGATGCTATTCATTTCCAGAGAAAGACCTGATAAATAGAAGTATGCATAATATGGTTTTACATATACATACATACATACAAACATCTAGATGCATACATGTGGGAGGGTGTCAAATGGTGGCCTTCTCTAGTGAGGGGTGGGGAGGGAGGGAGGGAGATAGCTTGAAACCTAAAATGTAACCAATTTGGAATAGGGAGACAATTTCTCAACTGCTGAAAGGGAATGGGAAAAGGGTGAGATGTTTATACCTACTAAGAGGGAGTTAAGGGAGAAACACAATAAATTGAGAACTCTGCTGGTCAAGACTGGTTTTAGCAGTTGCAGGCATCTCTGAGCTCAACTAAAGTTTACTTCACAAAGGATCACTGATATGTCAAGCAGCCCTGGGCACCAGAAGTCCCACTGATTGGCTAGCTACTCCATTGTCTGGTTCCTCTGTGGAAAAGGGAAGTTCTGGCATTTTTAATGGGAAAGTACAGGCAGGACAGAGCTCATGTTCACATTCTCTCCTTTTGGTCAAAGGGGCCACTAGATGCCCCCAAAGACCAACAAGAGTTTTCTATATTTTGGGGGGAATTAATAGTGGTTGGTATCTTAAAAAGGGGAGGGACACAATGAAAAGCCCAGTGGCTCTAATGTGACAGGACTCAGTCAGTGAGGCATCTGAGGACAACAGGGTCAAAGAGGAGGAGGAGCAGCAGGAAGAGGAGGAAATGAAGAAGAAGAAGAAGAAGAAGAAGAAGAGGAAGAGGAGGAGAGAGACACATATAATTAATCTCATGAAACAAAAGGCCGAAGTAATACAGTAATGATCATTACTGACAAAACAAAACCAGCAACTATATGAACACAATTACAAAACACCTTTCACACAAATAAAGTCAGATTTAAATAATTGGAAAAATATCAGTTGCTCATGGGTAGGCTGAGCTAATATAATAAAAATGACAATTTTACCAAAATTAATTAATTTATTTATTCAGCTCTATACCAATCAAACTACCAAAAATTATTTTATAGAGCTAGAAAAACAATAACAAAATTCATCTAGAAAAACAAAAGGGCCAGAATATCAAGGGAACTAATGAAAAGAAATGCAAGGGAAGGTGGCCTAGCTGTACCAGATCTTAAACTGTATTATAAAGCAGCAATCATCAAAACTACTTGGTACTGGCTAAGAAACAGAGTGGTGGATCAGTAGAATAGGTTAGGTATGCAAGACACAACAATCAATGACTATACTAATCTATTATTTGATAAATCCAAAGATTCCAGCTTCTGGGATAAGAAATCACTATTTAACAAAAACTGCTGGGAAAACTGGAAAAATGCATGGCAGAAATTGGGCATAGACCAACGTCTTACATCCTATACCAGGATAAAGTCAAAATAGGTACAGGATTTGGATGTAAAGGCTGATACTATAAGCAAACTAGGAGAGCAAGGAATAGTTTACTTTTCAGATCTATGGAGAAGGGAAGAATTTATGACCAAACAAGAGATAGAAAACATTATGAAAAGCAAAATGGATAATTTTTATTACGTTGAATTGAAAAGTTTTTGCACAAAGTCAATGCATCCAAGATTAGGAGGGAAGCAGAAAGCTGGGAAACAATTTTTACAGCCAGTGTCTCTGATGAAGTCCTCATCTCTAAGATATATAGAGAACTCAGTCAAATTTATAAGAATATAAGTCATTCCTCAATTGATAAATGGTCGAAGGATATGAACAGGCAGTTTTCAGAGGAAGAAATTAAAGCTATCTATAGTCACATGAAAAAATGTCTTAAATCACTATTGGTTAGAGAAATGCAAATCAAAATGACTCTGAGGTACCACATCACACCTATCAGATTGGCTAACATGACAAAGCAGGACAATGGTAAATGTTGGAGAAGATGTGGGAAAATTGGAAAGCTAATGCACTGCTGGTGGAGTTATGAACTGATCCAACCATTCTGAAGAGCAATTTTGCTATAAAACTGTGCATAACCTTTGACCCAGTAATAGCACTTCTAGGGCTGTATCCCAAAGAGATCATAAAAATGGGAAAAGGACCCACATGTAGAAAAATATTTATAGCAGCTCTTTGTATGGTGGCTAAGAATTGGAAATTGAGGGGATGCCCATCAATTGGGGAATGGCTGAACTAGTTGTGGTATATGAATGTAATGAAATACTATTGTGCTATAAGAAATGATGAGCAAGCGGACTTCAGAAAAACCTGGAAAGATTTATATGAACTGATGTTGTGAAATGAGCAGAACCAGGAGAACATTGTATACAGTAACAGCCACATTGTGTGTTGACTGACTTTGATAGACTTGGCTCTTCACAGTAATGCAAGGATCTAGGACAATTCCAAAAGACTCACAATGGAAAATGCTATGCACATCCAGAGGAAGAACTATGGAGTCTGAATGCAGATGGAAGTATACTATTTGCTCTTGTTTTCCTTTGTTGTTTTGTTTTATTGCTTCATTCTCACAGTTCCTCCCATTAGTTCTAATTGTTCTTTATATCATGCCTAATGGGAAAATATGCTTAATATGAATGTATAAGTAGTAGAGTCTATATCAGATTGGATACCGTCTTGTGGGGGGGAGAAGGAAAGGAGGGGGAGAAAATTTAGAACTCAAAATCTTATGGAAGTGAATGTTGAAAACTAAAAATAAATTAATAAATTATTTAAAATTTAAAATATACAGTAATGATTGAGTAACAATTTAACTCAGTATCCCACTCCCAATGTTCAGTTAATAAGCACATTTCATCTTGAGTCCCAGGTGTCCCATCTAGTTGTCTGGTCCCTGGAAACATCTTTTCTTGAGGCAGTCTGGAAAATATCCTGTCCTCTGTGTCACCAGTGCAGTAAATTTACTTCTCTGATTCCAAGTAACTTGTAGAGACTTCTTGGATGTCCCTGCTAAAAGCTTTTATGAAACAGATTTCGATACAAGATTTCAGTACTAGTCACAAAGTTTACTTCTCCAGTTCATGTTGTGAAAACCAGCTCAAATCTTATAGTTCTGATCTTATTAAGAGTAGAGCTATAAGGGAGACATACAATTAAGAGCCCATAGCTCACCTGAAATTTCAGGAAATTTAGTTGATAAATACCCCATGCTGTTTTACATTTTTATCTAAATTCTGTACCTGAAATGAACATTGTGAACAGCAAGCTAAAGAGTTACTGTTACATTGATATATACAAGACATTCAAATATAAACTAAATATTTTAAAATACCACAGAAGGTAGAAGTCTTAAACCCTTCCAAATTACATATGTATTCATTTGAGCTTGTTGTTCTCTCAAAATTTTTACTCAATTGTTTGCTTTACAATTTTTATTTTAACTGTTTATTTTAGAACTCCAAATTTAAATACCACTTAATTTAAATTAATTCCAATTCAATTCAGTTATTCAATGCCCTCCACATGAGGAACAGAGACAGATAAAGATATAACCTTCACATAAAAACATAGGTTACAGAACACTTTTTATAAGAAGATGACCTATAATACACAAATGAAATTACATAAAAGTTACCGAGTTAACTTCAATTGCAGCAAAGGACTTAGGATGACACTTAAGTAACCAATTTCAAAATAGTGTATATGAAACAAGTTGTTTATAATAAAATAAATTTGTACCACAAGACATACTCTACAAACAGGTGTTATTTCCACATTAAATAATACACCCTGTGAGAAATGATTATTTCTCTCTGTTGTTAGTAACCAAGTATTGTATTAGGACCAAGGGTTTTCTCCTTTTCTACTTCCTCATCTGGAAATCAACCAGTGTTGGAAATCTCTTTCAAAGATGTATTCAGTCCAAGATCTAATCAGAGAGTAAAAGAAATTCTAAGCTTGGGCTAATGAGCACATTCTAATTCATTGTGTTTGCTCAGACAGGTCTGGGGAAGTGCTGATTGTCTCCTCTGTCAGACAGGTGATACGGAAATTGATAAATCTCTTTGACCAAGATTGGCATGATCCAAATCATATACTCCAAGATGCTTATTGTAACATACCCACCCTCTCATTGTAATATTCATTTTCTCATTAATTGTTAACTAGAGTTGGTTGCTACCCTGAGGAACACCTGTTCTTCCAAAGGTATATAAACTGTGAGCCCACTTCCATTAGAAGTCTTTGGTTTAAGAGACATGGCCAAATGACCATCCTTTCATTAATAAACATGCTGACCTTATTAATAAAATGATTAAGTTACCCAGAAATTAGGCCTCTCAAAGCTTTTTAAATGACAAAATTAATGGTGATAGAATGAAAGGACCAGAGCTTTGCACCCTAGATTCCTTTTTTTTGGCTAGGCAATGGGCTTAAGTAACTTGCCCAAGGTCACACAGCTAGTAAGTGTTAAGTGTCTGAGGCTGGATTTGAACTCAGGTCCTCCTGAATCCAGGGCCAGTGCTCTATCCACTGCACCACCTAGCTGCCCACACCCTAGATTCTTAACAAAAAACTCCACTTGGGTCCAAGTGGACAGTTTCTCCACATTGGGAGTTCTTTGTTAGGACTCTGGCTGTGATGTGACTTTTTACCACTAATTAGACTTTTTCTGGGTAAGTTTATATATTCTGTCTATTTTAAGTATTTGAGCTGCAGCTTTCTAACTTTCTAACTTTATGGGGGTGGCATTAAGTCAAGTAGATGCGTCTACTTAAAAGAGATCCTCTGAAGTAAGCTATATGGGGATAAGAGGGGAAAACTTATGTTAACTGTCAACCTTTAGAGAGTTCATTCTAAGAAAGACAAACAAAATAGGCTACATGTGCATGTTTATTTCTCTCAAAGCTAGTGATGTGTCTGTGTCCATTCATGGGAGTTATTAAAAAATGAACTCAAAGGAAGGCCAGTTGAAGGAGACTTTATTTATATCTTTAGAGCAACTCACTCCCCTCTCCTGCCCCCAGACTCAGAACATCAGTATCCTGTGTTAGCCCAGATTATAGTTCCATAAAACTATATAGCCCAAATTATAGTTCCATAAAACAAATAGTGTGGTCCCAGGATACCTGGGTTTCTGCCAACCATAAACATAGGATGTCATAAAACAAGAGAGGTCCATAAACAATAAGATGAGGGAGGGTCCAGTGGGCCAAATCCTTGGCAGAAGAATGTTCTCAGTCAGCAAAATTCAGCAGGAGAGCTTGAGTTCACTCAGGGAACAAAGCAAAACATGTCTCTTATGTCAGAACACACAAAGCCTTATGGTAGGTTAAGCTCAGAGTGGGTCAAAAATGTCTTTCTCCTGATTGGCCAGTCCAGGTTTTAGACCTTTCTCAGGTGATGGGGGGTGGTGGTGATGGTTCAAGCTGGTTTGGGGAGGGGCAAGCTAATTTACAACAGTAAAGGGTCATCTATAAAATTTGGAATATTGTGGACTTCAGCTTATGAAATCCAATTGTTTACTGGCAATATATTCCAGTTTTTTTTTTTGCAGGAATAGGGTTTCCAAAAAGGGAAATTTGGGTCATTATCCTGTGAGAGAATCTCTAAAGCTACAATCCTTGTTTTCAAGTTTTTGGGGTTACATATAAATTAAGCTGCATCAATACAATGATATAAGACAATTGCGAAAGACTCATGATGGAAAATGCTGTGGACAGCCACAGAAAGAACTATTGTTGAGGTGATAGACACGCATTGTGGTGTCATCTGGAAAGAATCAGACTCGGATTGTCTTCAAAAAGGAAGTGCATTTTTCTGAGATGATACTCCCAATGGACCCTATTCCTTAAGGGAGATAAGCAGACTACTGGAATAAAGCATGGGGTTTATACAGAGCAGAAAGTAATAACAAGTATTCTAAATTTGGTCCAAACCATGATCACCTGTTTGCAGAAACATACACAAAGGCAAAATAGAGCTGTGCATGCAGCTACTCATAATGTATACAGAAAAGTCCGTGGGGGGGAAGGGGTATTAATATATGATAAAGACATTATAATATACTCAGGTTTACATTAAGGTGAGCCAACATAGACAGTATGCTGGTGCTATTCTAGGTAACGTCCCTTCTGTGATTTTGTGACCAACATCCTGTCTAGGTAATGCATTCATTGTTTAAAACATATTTACCTTGGACAATCAGGTGGTTCCTCATTGTCTAACAACTGTTGCTAACACAGTTGTTGCTAACATATAGAATTATTGCTAACATTTTTATCCCCATCACTATGGAGTCTGAATGCAGATCGAAGCTCATTATTTTCTCTTTTTTGCTTGTTTGTTTTTTCTTTCTCATGAGTTTTCCCTTTTGTTTTGATTCTTCTCATGACTAATGTGGAAATAGTTTAATATGATGGTACATGTATAGCCTACATCAGATTGCTTGTGATCTTTGGGGAGGGAGGAGGAAGAAAGAAATTTGGAACTCAAAATCTTATAAAAGTGAATATTGAAAATTATCTTTTCACATAATTGGAAAAAACAAAATAATATTAAGTGGGAAAAAATAAATAAAATTTAAAAATTTTGATTAAGTTGAGTGTATGTGTGTATTGTGTGTGTAGAGAGAGAGACAGTGTGTGTGTGTGTGTGTGTGTGTGTGTGTGTGTGGTGTGTGAAAGGAACTCCTTAAGTAGAGGAAGGAATTAGGTATTTTTATTTTGAGAAGGTGGGGATTGGATGTGATTAAGAGTGACCAAGAGGGCTTTGAAAGAAGCCTCTTCTTAAGTAGAGAGGTATCAAAAAGATTCTTGCTGTCAGGTGAAGTAAGTAAATTAAATGAGATATTGAGGCAAGCAAAGAAAGTAGCTTTTATTTCAACTTTGATTTCTGGTCACTTAGACTATGTGTTTGTATGTGTGTGTGTGTGTGTGTGTGTGTGTGTGTGTCTGTCTGTCTGTCTGTCTGTCTGATATTTTGTAAGATAATGGCCTGAATTTGCTAGGAGGGGAAATGAAAAAACTGGGTGATACTCCTCCAGGCTATCTGTTTAAAAATAGGTAATTCTAATTTTAAAGAGTTCTTTTTCACCATCCAAAGTGAAATTAAATAGTCATAAAAGTGATTTTTTTTCTGTGCACAAAGAAAGGAAAACAAAAGGAAAAGCCAACACTAGTTTCAGACAGGTGAGTAATGGCCTTGATATTTTGGCCAGATAAGAGATGGTAGCTTGGATATTTTAGTCAGATGAGCATGTTAAACTTGATTTGTAGCTCTAAAGCCCATGATGGTGAGAGGACTTTCAAATACATATTTCCCTCATTGTTTAAGGGAAAAGATCCTTTCCCTTCACAACTCTGAATTGTGATCAGGTTGGGGGGTGGTATTAACATTCTTTAAAATCAGTTTTAAGGAAGTTTTTCAAAAAACCTGCTGCTTCAGTGGAGGAGAGGAGGGACAACCTACCTCAGTCTCACCATAGCCTGAGCCCAGATTGGTCATAGATAGTGAGGATAGCTATTCACCATGAGGGAGGAGGGAAGGCCACTAGGAATTTTAGGAATCCTGGAGTAGAACTTACAATGCTTTCAAAAATTAAAAAAACTATAGTCTCTCTCCTCTTCCTTTCTGACTCTGGCCAAAGTTGGAAAGGCAGACAGGAGGAAGACAGATGAGAGAAATATTAGAAAAGGTGGAAGAAGGTGTAGGATGTGATTGACAAGGGAAGTGTGATAATTGGGATAGATTATAATCGCTTATGTACTACCATTTTAAAAATCTTTTGTATGGATTGGCTGGAAATAGTCACTCCATAATATGAAATGCTTTGAATAAATAGCCCTTGTGTAACATGTAACACTAAATCACTGAAATTATAATGTTAACTGTTTTTATTATTTCTTTAATTAGATGTAACTTCTTCACACTTGATAACATTATATGGAGTTTTAGATGTGATCAGTATATACTGCCAATGGTGTTGAGATGAATGATTTTTTGTATAAGGTAATTTGGAAATACATTCAACTGCATTGAGGCCACCTCAGGTTTGGTAATGAGTTTTGTTTCAAGTTTTAAATACATGATATTGTTTCTGGTATTGTTATGTTTCTACATTTTCTTACGTTGTGTAATTTAGTAAACAATTGCATCAGATGCTATTAGAAAAGCAACTTCTCTTACAATCTCAATGTAGTTAGATTAAGAATTGTACTAATTCAATTGGATATGTGTGTGTGTGTTTAACTTAGAAAAACTGAACCTCCACCCCATTTTTGACTAGATGAGGGTGATACTTAAGAATTTGAGATGATTGGGAATTTATTTTGTTTTCATGATACTTCCAGGGTTTATTTATGACTCTTAAAGATAGTTTATACCAACTTAGTTTTGATAAATTCCAGTTTTAAAGATTTATTTTTGCTTTAAGGTTGAATAAGAGAGATATCTGTCAATTTAGAAGTATCCAACCAATTTACTTCATGAAAGTTTAGTGATTATCTGTTTACTATCAAGATAAATTTTAAGCTATTTTTATGAAGGAGAAATACTTTTAGGAAGGAATGTTTAAGTGAAAAAACTCTTTTGCATATATGTTTAAGTAAAGATCTGTTGTATGATTTTTAGAAGGCTTGATAATGTGTAGAAATAAATGTAAACTACTTAAGAGTCACCTTAAAGATGTTCCCATTGTTTAAAGGGGTTTGAGAGCAGTAGTTTATATTTATGTCCATTTGAGCATGGTTAATAACTAAACATGTTTTACTATAGACAATGTTTCATTTAAGTTGTTCTCTGTATACAATTTCGATTATTATATGTACACATCCTATCCCAAGTTTTTTATTGTTTGCTATTAAGCATCTTAAAGCAAAATCATTTGTGTAATGTTGAACTTAGGGATGAAAAAGCAGGTACTTGCCATGAGTGCTAATTATATCAAGATAAGTTGTGATTTTTCTGTGATGAATCTCTTACTGTTAATGTGAGATTATAGTCAATACTTGTTATCTGGGATATGTGATCCTTGAGAGCTGAATCCACTTGAAGCTCTGATTATTGAAAGTTGCAATTTAAGACCTTATAGGACTATAACTGATATTGTTCTAAGTCTGACTCCAGGTACGATAATCAAGGAATGATGTTAAGCCAAGGAATTGATGATGCCAGTAACCCTATGGGGTTTACATCTATGAACTACAGGTGGAGTTCTCATGAGAAAGGCTTAAAGAGAGAGAGACAGAGAGACAGAAAGAGACAGACAGACAGAGAGAGAGAGAGAAAAAACAACTCTTGGCATGGTTTGAGATAGGAGTTCCCTAACTTGATTTCCCCAATGTAACATTTTCTCTTGAATGGAAAATATCCCACCTGGAAGTGGAAGACTTTAGGTCTGCCTCAGCGCAATAGGCTATCTATATAACTTTTGCCTGGAGCTGATGTGTCCCTCTTCTTTTTATAGCAAATTTCTATAATCATGTAATGTGATCAGTCAATATTAGATCTTTATCTCTTGGGTTAATGCTCAACTACATCTGAGTTACTGTAGTGAGATGCAGGCACAAGATTTGAGCTATTTGACCTAGAATTTTATACCTTTCTATATTTTGAACAACTAAGTGAATAAGTATTTAACCTTATCATCTGTTGTTACTAATTACATATAGCTCTGTAAGTTAAGGCCCTTTGATTTCTCTTACTAGTATGGAGATAATTAGGTAATGATAAAAAGATTTGTGAATCCAGGATATAACTATGTTATATAGTGAGGTTAATATCATAACTATCTCAGGTCTGTGTTAATGAAAGGAATGTCAGTACAATTAGTTGTCTTAGAAGAAGAATGTCTTGTGGTCTATCTTGTAAATGACAAAGAGAGATCCACCTTTATTAGGGGGTTATTCATTGGAACATGGCTAGAAGTTGGAAATGTTTCATTATAAATAACTTACTTGATATGCATTGTCTTGAAATTGATTATTCAGTGCATTTATATATCCTATCCTAGAACCTTTTGTTACAATTGAGGTTAACCTGGCAACTTTTAAATGAATTCATTTTTGCATAGTGTCCATCTTATAGAATGTGTTCTGTTATTAGTTCCTTAGGGAAATACTATCCTCCTAATGAGGGAAAGAGCAATGCCAAGCATAAAAACTGGGTTCTAATTTTCTGTTTGTATTTGGGTTTCTTAGATATATGAATATGATAATTGGCTAACTTAAAAATGTAAATTCCCTGGTCTAAAAGGTTCTAAATTTGATTTTCTAATACTGGAGACACAAGTGTTGAGCTAACTTTCATTGTTTGACTTGGCTATTGGCAAGGGGAAATTTGAAATTGTGTTAAGGCCAGTTTTGCAGGAGAATTTTAAAAGAGAAAGAGGATTTCTACAAGTGGCCTGAGTCTAAGAAGATAGGCTGCTGGAAATTGCTCTGAGACCACATCCAGATCAGAGAGCTGCATCAGATGGTGTCCCAAGAAGCAGACAGTTGCATGAGATGAGATTTCTGAGCCTTAAATAGACAATTTTTTTTATTGTTTACTTTTTCCCTTTGCATCTTTTATCTTTAAGGCATGTTTGCATAACATATGGCCCCCAGCCCACTTGTGGCCTACCAAAGGATTGCAGGCAGCCTGCAAAAAAAAAAAATGTAGAGCATATGAAAGAAAGTAAAGATGTAATGAGTGCTTTGCCCATGCCTGGCTTAACCCACCTTCCACTAGCACTATTGTGCCCATCATGTAACTGGGTAGGTTGCCACTGTGCACTCTCTCTGGTTTGTCACATGATCTGTGGCAACCAACCATTGTTAGTCTATCTCCAGTCTGAGAGGAGCAGAGTCATGTCTTTTTGCTGTGTTTTTAGTTGTTACTGGCCTTGAACTTGAAGTGAGTGCAGCCACATACCAATGCCACTGACACTCACTATGCAATGAGTAGCAACAATGCAAAGGCTTCTTCCTCTCCCTCACTGCATGGTCACCCTCCAAGTTACATGAGTGTCTAGTGCTCTCTCCAAGGTCAGACACTCAGTTCAATATTTCTTTGTATGTGAGCAGTTGCTGTGGAGATTTTTTGTTTCTAACATTAAAGTTTTTGGGGTGAATTTGTAAAATGGGTGATAAAAAGAAATGGAAGGTCAAATCAGAGCATAGAGGGTGTTATCTGGAATGGATAAATAGATACTTGTTTACTCACATGAGAGACAAAATATTGTGCTTTGTTTGCCAAGAAGTAATAACCATTCTGAAAGAATACAATCTTTGTTGCCATTTCAAATAAAAACATCCTGACTTAGGCAAATTGGACACCAATGAAAAACAAATTAAAGCATCCAAATTGTTGAAAAATCTCAGTGGGTAACAATGGTTTTTCAAGAAAGTAAACAAGTAAATGAGCCAGCTACTAAGGTTAGTTTTCAGATTTCTAAAGAAATCAATTTCAAACATGATTCTAGGATATGATAAATTGATTGCTGACAAGAAGTGTAATTCATCCCATTAACTAAATGTAAGCAGTAAGAAAACCTGAAAAAATGTATTAAAACTTGTACCACTTAGTAATTTTTTAAAAAAACATTAATGTGATTTTATGATAAATAAAAATCTGAAGTAATAAGTGTAATTAATTAATATTGGAACTTCCCTTCTTAAATGTGGTTTATTTACAAAATAGTATAATCATTCATTATACCTTTATTTGGAAAGTGAGCCACTAAAAATCTATCTGTGCCTTGAAGAAGTTTAGCCTATTTTAATTTTGACTTCTACCTAGTGCCAAGTTGTGCAGGTCTGCTGTAAGGTCTACTCACTAAAGGGGACAGCATCTTTTGGTTTTGTCAATGTGTCAATTAATTTCTCTCCCTTTTCCCCTTACATTGTTACCCACCATAAATCCCATAGTTAAGAACCCTTGATGAATTGTTTGTAATGTCAGTTAGTGATTCATTATGGAGACTTCATCTCTCAATAGAATCAAATGGGGGAAGGTGAAAAATGATTATTTCTACTAATAAAGAATTATGTAGTAGGACCAAAATTTGTCTCCTTTTCTACTTCCTCACCCAGAAATCAACCAATCAAAGATGTACCCAGCCCAAGATTTAATCAGAGAGTTATAGACATTCTAAGTTTGGGCTAATGGGTACATTCCTGCTTGTTGTGTTTGCTCCCCTTTGTCAGACATGTGATATGGAAATTGACAAGTCTTTTTTACCAAAATTTGGGTAATCCAAGTCACCTACTCCAAGACCCTCATTATAATATGGCCCACCTTCTCATTGTAATATAGTCCACCTTCTCATTTTCCCATTAATTGTTAACCAATTAGAGTTGATTGCCACCTTCAGGAACACTTGATCTTCCAAGGGCATACAAACTGTGAGTCCACTGCCATTAGGAGTCTTTGGTCCAACAGGCATGGCCAAATGACCATCCTTTTATTAATAAACATGTTGTCCTTATTAATAAGATTATTAAATTAACCAGAAACTATGTCTTTCAAACCTTTTTAAATGGCACAACTAATATAAAATTGACTTTTCCATTGATATAACGCAAAATACCCAATAAGTTACTATCCTCTAAGAAAATTGACTGCATTAAAATAATTTTCTTCAAAACACAGTTGGAGATGTTTCTGACTTAGTTTTAATAATAAATAGAATAACAGCTTGGTCCCATAAACTGTTGCATGAATACCCAATTATTTTTACATATTAAAACACTTATTTTATTTTATTCATATATATAAATATATGCACACATACACACACACACACATATATACATATATACATATATACATATACACATATAAAATAGGCAGATGACTAGGCCAAATACCCATTTACTTAGTTGTTTAGGATATAGAGAGGACTATAATTCTAGGCCAAAGTGCTCAGACTTTACACACGTGTATTATATTATAGAAGCTCAGATGTGTTCCTCCCTTAGTCTATGGGTCAATGATTTAACATTGTGTGTACTGGCCATGCCGAACTTGTGTCGGCCGCGCCGACCCTCTCCTTCTATAAGGAGCAGGCTGCCAGAGTCATACTCACTTTCGAGTCTTCGGTCCTCAGCCGGATAAACACACAGAGACGAGCCATCGGGAGGCACCAACACCAGAGCTTTATTCAGAGGCCATCACAGCAAGCCATCACAGCAAGCCCAAGCAGCAAGGCCAGAGCAACAGAGCAGGAGCCAAGAGAGAGAGAGCGTGATCTGACCACTCTCATTCCTAAGTACCTACTTAGCCCCTCCTCCCCAGCCCGCTTACTAGCCAATGATTGTAGGGTCAGATACCGGAAGGGGCTGTCTGAGTTTAGCACACCAAGGGGGAGGGAGTGATGTAGGAGGCTAGGACCAGATACAGGAAGGAGGTGTCTGGGATTAGTGCATAGACAGAGTACGTGACCTAGGAAGTCAGACTCAGATACTGGGAGGAGGGGTCTGGGGTCAGTGCTACACAAAGGGACCCAGGAAGTCAGGAAGGTCACAAGATGGAGGCGTCTGGGGTTGACGTTGCATATAGGGAGGGGACTAAGCAAAGGGAACTCGTCCTCTGCCGTCTTACTCCCATGTGGCACCGCCCCTTGTCTCAGGAGCACAAGCTCCGGCTACTTCCTTGCACCCAGCTTATCTCACATAGCACTGCCCACTGCCTCAGGGCTTCTCCGTACCCAGCCCATCCCAGTTCACCACGACTCTGCCTACCACAGCCCCTGCCTCAACTTCCAAAAATACCCAGATCTTACCCTAATCTTGCCACAGTGCCCACCTGATAGTTGCCAACATCAGACAGTCCCTCACAATTGTGTTTATATCCTTGTTTCACAAGCTTCTTTTACCTTTGTCTAGTTATTTCCATATCATTCAGAAAGAATGAGCTATTCCAGGAAATTAATCTTACATATGACTGTAAACATTAGAAGGTAGATGACAAGCCCGAGTACTAATTTATGTAGTTGTTTTTTGATGTGGAATGGCTACATGTTTAGACTAAAAACAACAACATCTTACATAATTCCATTGTGGTTGTATCTTCTGCTGACCATTTGCTCTGGTTATAGCTTCTGCTATAAAAGGAAAAAGTAGGGATATGATTATAACAGCATCAAAAGTGGTCCTTGATGACTCAACACATATATGGCAGGATAAAGTTTCCTTAGCTCTTACTCAGGTAAGAGTCACAGTTGACAATCTATCATGCAGTAATAATTTCACCTTATAACTAGAGTCAAGTATAGAGAGGTGCAAAATGGTCCTGTTTAAAAGGAAGAAACACAATGGGGAAACTGAGTGAGAAAGATCCTACCTTAGGATATGCCAAGGTTGTTCTCTTGGTTTTTTCCCAGATGCAGACCTTTACCTGTAACAGTTCAGGATTGCATTTTCTGTAAGCAGCTTGTAGTATTTCTCTCAAATGGTGGATTATTGACTTCCTGATCCATCAGACAACTATACCTGAATTCAGAACTCAAAACAATATAAGTTACAGTCCTAAGAGATTTTACCTCAAATGGCAAGTTTCACTAATCACAGCTTATGGGCTAGATAAAGTTATTTTTACTCTCATGGAGTTGCAATAAGCAATAAAAGTTTATCAGGACTCACACACAGGTAAGAGATTTCACTTAACATTCTTCACTTATTTTCTTTCCTTCTTCTCAAGTTTAAATTCTTCCTGGTATAAAGAGCAATCATTAAAAATCACTTCCATGTTTTGCATAAACTGGCAAATTCTCAGTAGGTTAATTTCACTGTTTAAGAAGTCAATAACCCAAATAAGTTCTTTTCCCAGGGCTGATGACTTTGCCCATACAGATAGTTTCCAAGGACCTGGCAAAATAAGGGGAATTAGCAGGGATTCCAGAGAAGGGGCTAGTGCCTCTGCCCACCCAAGGTGGACTGTTCTGAATGGACAGATCCAATATGGATAAAGCTTTCACTTCATTCCCTCCTTTTCACACATAGTATTCAATTACCAATTTAGGTTTTAACATTATGACAACATAATGACTTAGTTAACAATCTTACAACTTTTATAAGTAATAGCCAAATATTTTTAGTAGTAACTTCCCCTAAACTACAGGCAAAAGAAAAAGTATCCTAACTGCAGTTTAAAAAATTGGAAAATAACATAACTGGTTTTAGGCAACATTTCTTTATCTTATTTTAACAATTCAGTTCATAATCTAATAGCATCCAAGTAATAAAAAATTGTCTGACATTAACTGATACAAAAGTTGACCAGTTTTTACAATAAAAAATTTTAGAAACATAACAGTATCATAAACAGTAGTATATATTTGAAACTTGAAACAAAGCTGTTACCAATCAGATGACATCAATTTATAATTTTAATATATTTTACGCAAGGGCTATTCAATCCAAACATTACATATTATGGGGTCCACTATTTTCAGCCAATCCACTGACAAAGATCTCCAAAATGGTAGTCTGATATTAGGTTTTACTCTAACCCAGTTATCACACTTAAGAGTACATTTTAATACAGTTCAAATTTAGGTTCTACAATCTCAGAAGGAATCCAATTAACTTATAGCTCTCTATAATTCTTTCCTATATTCTTCTAAATCAAGCAACAACTTTTTATTGCTATAGTTCCCAATAAAATAAACATATAAAGTTTCACAGAACCTTCTCTCTTAGACAAACACAAAACTTTCACAAACCTTTTCAACATGCTTAAGCCTTCTGTTCATTTTTATCTACCTCTCTTATGGCTCAAAAACCCAAACCTTCTCATACCGTACTTATTTTTCCCTCATGTCTTTATTATTTCTCTTTCTAAATCTTCCAAACCAATTATTCAGACTACATAACTTTCTTCTTCTTCAACCACATCTCAGACTGTGTTCATTCCATTGAATATTTCCTTTTTCTAATTTTATCACATATCATTGTTAAATAAACACAATGACTTATTAAAAGCTTACTTTTCTAGCTGTGTAGTTAATTTAAACTCAAATGCCCTTTTTCACTAATTTACTTAGCACACTTAATTTTTTCCTCTGGATTTGTTATAATTCAGGTATTCCTTAAATGATAGATGTACCAAAAACCCATTAGGAGGCTCTTAGCAATTATAAAAACTTTAACAGATTGGTCTATACTGATAACAGTTCAGTTGTGGTATATAATTCAGAGAAGTAACATAAAGCATTTTCCAGTTCTTTCTTAAATAAGCTCCACATGTATAGGTAAGAAGCAGGAAAATTCTTAAGATTCACAAACATAATCTGAAGGAGTTTCATGTAATTTATGGCAAAATTACTATATTCAAAACACCCAATTCAAAAGTTATTCCTAAACTGATTCCTACTTCACTTTAATTTGCAAAACTTCCAAGTATCCAATTAGATTTTCTAATATTTCTTAAAAGTTTGTTATTCTCTTTTTAATAAGTTGACATTTCTCCAGTTGTAAAAAAAAAATAATAATAAACCAGTTATTCTGTTGATAACCTGCTTTAATCTCCCTTAAAACAAATTCTAAAGAATGTCAATCCATCATTTTATCTTTATTTTACGTTATTTTTGCTTATTCTGATCTGACACTTCTTTTATCACTCATATCCTAAATAATCTTTGCTTCACTCAGTTTTCCTCCTCTGCCTCTCTCCTGTCCCTCTGATTCATGCAGTTAGGAAGGGAAGTGGGAAGAGACAGAGAGGGAGAGAGAGACAGAGAGACACAGAAAGGGAGAGAGAGACAAACAGACAGACACACCCACATACCCACACACACAGAACCTTTCTCTGTTCTTTATTCTATGATACAGAGGGCAACTGCCATTTCAAGGCCTCTCATAGCAGTGCTGAAAATTCTCATCTTTACCTAGGCTATAAATCAACAAATTATACTTAAAATGTGTAACTGACTAAAATTTCTTGCCAGCATTATCAAGATACTTCTTAAGTTCATTTATTTAATAAGTTCTTCAGGTTGGTCAACAATAATGGGGGTCATCTTTGGTTACTTTCTGCCAATTACATAAATACCTGCAGATTTCAGGGCCATAAAGGAATAACATGTAGCCCATGGCCATCCCCTTAGGGAGAGTGTTGTCTTTAGACATCTAATTGCCCTAAGACCAGGATTTCCAGGCACCTGCTTGCCCAACCAAAGTCAGAATCTGGAAGGACTCTGAGTGGCTCAAATCTGAGGCTGCCTTGATTAGATTACAGAGCACCTTACCTGAGAGCTCTCCCAAACCAGGGTCCTTCCTCCCCTTAGCCATGACTAAAATAAAAGAGCACTAAACCAGACTCTCAAGACAGAGACTAAACCAGAGTCTTAAGAAAGAGATTAAGGGGGCAGCTAGGTGGTGTAGTGGATAGAGCACTGGCCCTGGAGTCAGGAGGATCTGAGTTCAAATCCAGCCTCAGACACATGATACTTACTAGCTGTGTGACCTTAGTCAAGTCACTTACCGCCAATTGCTTAAAAAAAAAAAAGATTAAACCAGACAGATCTCTTACCTGACAGACACTTCATAAAGAGGGTCTCCAGAATGGTACAACACAGTCTCAAACAAGAAAGATAGAAAAGGTCTCGACCAAATGTGGGAGTCCGGGCATCAGGGTAGGGACAGTTACTCACCAACCACCCAAGGGAGGCGGCTTGGGCCAATCACCCAAAGTTGGTACAAGATGCTCTTGTACAGATGTGGATTGTGGGAAACAGTCCTCAGACTGTGCCACTTCTGACACCAGAATTCTTAAAAGAAACACCCCCTGTGAACTGCTAAAATGGAAGAAAACTCAGGTCCAAAAAGGGGAACCTGGAATGAGCCAGAATCTGGTCACAGTGTACAAAAATTATTATTGCATTTATTGCCTGAGAAGAAGCGGCCTGCAAGTTGGAAGAGGGAGACAATTTCTCAATTGCTCAAAGGGGAGTGGAAATAGGGTGAGGTGTTTATACATACTAAGTGGGGGCTAAGGGAGAAACACAATAGATTGGTAAGTCAGACAGAAAGTGTGGGTCTAGAGAGAAGGTATTTATAACCATGATAAATCACAAAGTAGAAAGACTGATGTTCTTTAGATGAATCAGAAAGGTGTTTGTTTTTTTTCTCTGAGCTGGTCAAGACTGTTTTGAGCAGTTGCAGGCATCTCTGAGTTCAGCTAAAGTTTACTTTGCAAAGAATCACTGGCATGTCAAATAGCCCTGGGCATCAGAAGTCCTCCCGATTTAGTAGTTATTGTGCCACTCCATTGTCTGGTTCCCCTGTGAGAAAAGGGAAGCCCTAGCATATTTAATGGGGAAGTAATCCTCCCAGTCAACTAGGTTTGCAATCTTGGTGTCATCCTTAACATCTCACTCTTTCACCCCACATACTTAATTAGCTGTCAAGTCTTGTTGTGTCTGTAACCTGGGCTTGTCTGGAAATGCTGAAAATCCCCTGCCCCACCATTGCCTAATTTGGAGGTGTCCCGAGGGGTCTTTGGAGCATGCCCAGACAAGCCTGGCTTATGTATCCATTTTCTCAATACTTTTCAAATCTGATCCCCTCTCTCCACTCACACAGCCACTACCCCGGTTCAGGTCCTCATCACCTCTTGCTGGGATTATTATAAGAGCCTGCTGTTAAATCTACTTGCCTCAAGCCTCTCACCACTCCAATCTAGCCTCTTTGCATTCCTAAAGCACAGGATGGACCATGTTACCCCCTACTCACTAAGTTCCAATGGCTTCCTGTTACCTTGAGAATCAACTAGAAAGTACCGTTTGACATTTAAATCTCTTCATAAGATGGCCCCTTCTTACCTTAAAATCTTCTTATACATTCTTCTCCCCAGTCTACAGTCCAGCTTTACTGCCCTACTTTGCTGGTCCTCACTGAGAACTTGCAATCTCTTGTCTATCTTCTGATCAAATGACTTAATATTTGTAAAGCATTTTGCAAACTTTAATGTCTAATAAAGTCTAGCTAGTGTTGTTATTATTGCCTCCTTTTCTCTGCACTGGACACTTCTCATTTCTTGAATGTACACCCTCTTCACCTCTTTCTCTCAGAATCCTTGTTTTCCTGCAAGAATTAGCTCAATGGGGAGGTGGAGCCAAGATGACAGAGTTCAGGCAGGCACTTGCCTGAGCTCTCCCATAAACCCCTCCAAATACCTTTAAAAATTACTCTAGGGGTAGCTAGGTGGCACAGTGGATAGAGTACCACCCCTGGAGTCAGGAGGACTTGAATTCAAATTCAACATAACACATAACACTTACTAGCTGTGTGACTCTGGGCAAGTCACTTAACATCAATTGCCTCACAAAAAAAATGACTCTGAATAAATTCTAGAGCAGCAGAACCCACAAAAAGACAGAGTGAAACAAATTTCCAGACTTAGACAATTTGGAAGGTTGGGAGGAAAAGGTTGCACCAGGGCAGACCAGGCCCCAGCAAACATGGAACAGGCCTTGGGGCTACTGAATCACTGGCAGCAGCGGGGATTTCCAGAGGTGAGGACCCTTGTCACAGTTCCAGAGCACAGGACCGGAGAGGAGTAAACACCTCTCCTTTGATCGTACCACCTTGGAAGAACTGAAAACTTACAGGACCCTAGAAGTATCTGTGAAAACAGCTGCATAAACCCCCTGAAGCTTGGGACAATGTGCCCTCCATGCTAAGCAGAGCCCTATTTTAACAAAGTCTTAAAAGTCAACTAATAGGCTGGGAAGATGAGCAAACCATGGGGAAAAAAAAAACTGACTATAGAAAATTACTATGCTGTGAAGGAAAATCAAAACACACACTCAGAAGAAGACAACAAAGTGAAAGCTCCTACATCCAAAGCCAATAAGAAGAATATGAATTGGCCTTAGTCTGTGGAAGAGCTCAAAAAGGATTTTGAAAATCAACTAAGAAAGGTAGAGGAAAAATTGGGAAGAGAAATGAGCGTGATGCAAGAAAATTAAAAAAAAAAAACCCAAGTCAACAGTTTGGTAAAGGAGACAGAAAAAATAATGAAGAAAATAACACCTTAAAAACAGACTAGGTCAAATGGTAAAAGAGGTCCAAAAAGCCAATGGGGAGAAGAATGCCTTAAAAAGCAGAATTGGGCAAATGAAAAAGGAGGTCTAAAGGCTCATTGAAGAAAATAATTCCTTAAAAATTAGAATGGAGCAAATAGAAGCTAATGACTTTATGAGAAATCAAGAAGCAATAAAACAAAACCAAGAGAATGAAAATAAAAAAAAAAGGAAGACAATGTGAAATATCTCGTTGGAAAAACAACTGATATTGGGCAACTAGGTGGCACAGTGAATAGAGCACTGGCCCTGGATTCAGGAGGACCTGAGTTCAAATCCGGCCTCAGACACATAACACTTACAAGCTGTGTGACCCTGGGTAAGTCACTTAACCCCATTGCCTAACCAAAAAAAAAACAATCAAAAAGAAAAACAACTGATATTGAAAATAGATCCAGATGAGATCATTTAAAAATTATTGGACTACCTGAAAGCCATCATAAAAAAAAAATCTAGACATTACCTTTCAAGAAATTATCAAGGAAAACTGCCCTGATATTCTAGAACCAGAGCTTAAATAGAAATTGAAAGAATCAGCCAATCATCTTCTGAAAAAGATCCCAAAATGAACATGGCCAGGAATATTATAACCAAATTTCAGAGCTTCCAGGTCAAGGAGAAAATATTGCAAGCAGCCAGAAAGAAACAATTCAAGTTTCATGGAGCCACAGTCAGGATAATACAAGATTTAGCAGCTTCAAACTTAAAGAATCAGAGGGCTTATAATATGATACTCCCAAGGGCAAAGGAGCTAGAATTACAACTAAGAATCACCTATCCAGCAAAACTGAGTATAATTCTTTAGGAGAAAACATAGGCATTCAATGATATAGAGGACTTTCAAGCATTCTTGATGAAAAGACCAGAGCTGGTTGGAAAATTTGACTTTCAGGTACAAGACTCAAGAGAAACATAAAAAGGTAAACAGGGAAGAGAAATCATAAGAGACTTAAGGTTAAACTGCCTAATAAGGTTAAAAAAGATAATATTTGTAACTCAAAAGACATTTCTCATTATTAGGGTAGTTAGAAGAAGTATATATAGACAGAGGGCACAGATGTGAGTTCAATATGAAGGGATGATATTTAAAAAAATAAAATTAAGGGGTGAGGGAGAGGAATGAATTTGGAAAAAGAGAAAGGGAGAGGCAGAATGGGATAAATTATCTCACATAAAAGAGGTAAGAAAAAGCTTTTACAGTAGAGGGAAAGAGGGGGGAGGTGAGAGGGAACCCAGAACTTACTTCATTAGAATCGACTCATAGAGGAAATAACATACATACTCAATTGGGTATAGAGATCTATCTTACCATATAGGAAAGTAGGAGGAGAAGGGGATAGGAGAAAAGGGGGAGTGACAGAAGAGAGAGCAGATTGATGGAATGGGTAGTCAGAAGCAAAACATTTTTGAGGATGGCCAGGGTGAAATAAGAGAGAGAATAGAATAAAGAGGTAGGGGGAGGAGATAGGATGGAGGGAAATACGATTAGTAATAGTAACTGTGAAAAAATATTTTGAATCAAGTTTCTCTGATAAAGGCCTCATTTCTCAAACTTGTAGAGAACTGATTTAAATTTATAAAAATATAAGTCATTCCCCAATTGATAAAATGATCAAAAGATATGATCAGTTTTCAGATGAAGTAAGCAAAGCTACCTATAGCCATATGAAAAAATACTCTAATTCACTTTTGATTGGAGAAATGCAAATTAAAACAATTCTGAGGTACTACCTCATACCTATTAGATTGGCTAATAGGACATAAAAGGTAAAAGACAAATATTGGAGGGGATGTGGGAAAAATGAAACATTAATACACTATTGTTGGAGTTGTGAACTGTGTCAACCATTATATAGAGCAATTTAGAACTATACTCAAAGGGCTATAAAACCATGCATATCCTTTGACCTAGCAATGCCACTACTACGTCTGTATCCCAAAAGAGATATAAAACAAGGAAAAGGATCTATATGTACAAAAATGTTTATAGCAGCTCTTTTCTGGGGACAAAGAATTAGAAACTGAGGGGATGCCCATCAGTTGGGGAATAGCCGAACAAGTTGTGGTGTGTGATTATGAGGGAATGCTATGGTACTATAAGAAATGATGAGCAGGATTCTTTCAGAAAAACCTGGAAAGACTTGCATGGAATAATACAAAGTGAAATGTACTGTGTACAGAGTAACAGCAATATTGTAAGATGATCAACTGTAAGTGACTTAGCTATTTTCAGCAATGCAATGATCCAAGGCAATTCTGAAGGACTTATGATGAAAAAATACTATCCATCCCTAGAGAAAGAACTCATGGTGCCTGAATACAGATTGAAGCATATTTTTTTTTACTTTATTTTTCTTGAGGTTTTTTTTTTGGGGGTGGCCTATGTTTTCTTTCACAACATGACTATTATGGAGATGTTTTGCATAACCACATATGTATAACCTATATCAAATTGTTTGCTTTCTCAATGAGGAGGGGTGAGGAGGGAGGAGAGGAGAGAATTTAGAACTCAAAGTTAAAAATTATTTTTACATGTAACTGGGGAAAAATAAAATACTAAATAAAAAGAAGAATCAGCTCAATGTTACCTTCTGCAAGAGGCCCTTCACAATTCCCTCAGTGACTAACCTCTTGCTGTCTATAGTTCTCTTCTATCTACTTCACATTTATTTTGTATCTTGTATCTACATATTGTCTCCCCAACCTTCAAATTCCTTAGAATGGAAGCTCCTTGAGGGCAGGAATTGTTTAATTTTTATCTTTGTATGCCCAGCACTTAGCTTAGTGTGTGCTTAATACATGTTTGTTGATGGGCTGGTTGGTTACAAACTTTCAGAGTAGTACCCAAAGGTTAAGCATCTGAAAATAGGTCCCTGGACTGGTAGAATGTTTACTATCTAGAAGTGTCAAGTTCATTTTGCTTCTGAGAGGAGTCCAAAACACAAAGAGGGACCGCAAATCTGGAGAAATGGACATTTCCTTACGGAAAGAGGTACTCACCAGAACCTTAACCCACCAGATAGAGTCTGATGAGGGCAAAGTCAAGAGATCATTGCTGTCTTTTTCATGGAAACTACATTTCTCTGACCAAAACCCCAAATCCCATCAGCATTTTTGACTGTCACATTATACTATTGATTCCTATGGAGCTTGTTGTCCGCTTGAACCCTCAGATCTTTTTCAGACAAACTGATATCTATCCCTGCCTCTTCCATCTTGTGTTTTAGAAGTTGATTTCTTAAACCCAAATCTAAGACTTGACATTTATCCCTACTGAATTTCATCTTATTAGGTTAAGTTGAATTTTGTAGCCTATCAAGATCTTTGTTGCATCCTGACTGTCTTTCAGTGTGTTAACATCCCCTCCTAGCTTTGTGGTATCAGCACATTTGTTGGCCACATCATCTGTGACTATCCAAGTCACAGATCAGAATAGTAGACAGCATCGGACCAAGCACAGACCTCTAAGGTAATCTACAAAACCCTCCTACCTTGCCAAGTAGTTCAGTGGATGGAGCACTAGGCTTGGAGTCAGGAGATTTGAGTTCAAATTCTGCATCAATGCTTATGCCTGACACATTAATAAATGCTTGAAACCTCTCCTTTTCCATACACTTACTAGCTGTATGACCCTGGGCAAGTCACTTAGCTCCTCAAAGTCTCAATTTCCTCATCTATAAAATAAATATAATAGTACCTACCTCAGAGGGTTGTTGGGAGGATAACATACATAAAGTGTTCTACAAATCTTAAAGCACCTCAGAAATGTTAGTTGTTATTGTTGTTGAACTTGACCCAGTAATGACAGCTCTTTGAGTCCAGCCATCTAATCAGCTCTGAATCCATGTAATCCTGTTTTCCTTTAGTCCACATCTTTCTTTTTTCACTGCAAGAATAGTCTGAGATACTGTGTCAAAAGCCATGTTAAAGTCTACCCTAGGTAAACTGTATCCACAGCATTCCCCTCATCTACCAATTTAGTAACCCTGTCAAAAAAGAAACAACAGTAATCTGGAATGTCCTGTTGGGAAGCCCAGCTGGCCACTGGTCCAGCAGAGGATCAGCTCAACTCAGCAGCAGGGAATAATTTGCCCAGAGAGAGAACCACCTAAGGGGAACTGCATGAGGACTCCACAAAAGGAGAAAAGGATTCCCAGGGCCAGGTGCTGAGAGCTACCTACCCCTTTGTCACCTGTGTCCTCTATATGTGTGTTTGACTACCATCATACTTTAGCTTGAGCTCTCTCCTCCAAAGGATCTTGTGTGTGTAAGGCAACACTGTGTCCCTAGGAAGGGGGAATGTTTTCTTCCAACTCTTCTTACCATGCCTTCTCAGTAAAACCTTTTTTTCTGGGGCAACTAGGTGGCTCAGTGGATAGAACACTGGCCCTGGAGTCAGGAGGACCTGTGTTCAAATCTGGTCTCAGACTGGAGACTTGACACTTACTAGCTGTGTGACCCTGGTCAAGTTGCTTAATCCCAATTGCCTTGTCAAAAAAAAAAACCTTTTCTAAAATCTAATGGAGTTCAACTAGTTTATTGATCATGGATAGCATACTGGTGGGAGTCAGGTACAACATTTTAAGAAACCATAAGCCTTCAGGGATATCCCTAGAACCCTGAGGGAAAGTAGTCAAAGATAACCCTTAGGTATCTCAATCCTAGCTTGGGAATGAAGGGAACAGGCAGGAGGATATATTTTCTTTGATTCTTTTATTTCAAATATAGCTTAAAAAAACCCACCCTTTTTTAGTTGTACTTAGTTTCCCTTGCCAGCTTCAGCTTATTCTGAACTTTAGAACTTTTGACACTTTTAAAAAATTCTACTTTTAAATAAAAATTTGTTTTCCCTCTTTATGCAATGAAAAATCTATCTACACACACATGCACATAGACACACAAATGTCTCTGTGCATGTGTGTGTGTATAGCCAAGGAAAACAAGTTCCCACATTAAACACAACCAAAAATATATGTTTCATTCTGAACCATGAGTCCACCCCTCCATAAGGAGGTAGGTGGCATGAGTAGCATGTGGATCACGTGGAGTCCTGGTTGTTCAGTGCATTGATCATAGTTCTTAAGCTTTTCAAAGTTGTCTTTACAATTTTGTTATTACTGTATAAATTGTTCTCCTGGTTCTTCTCACTTCATCCTGCATCAGTTCATAATTCTACCTAGGTTTCTCTGAAACTCTTTCATCATTTCTTGTGACACAATAATGTAGTCATTCACCAGTTGATGAATCCTTAGTATCCAGTTCTTTGATACTTCACCAAAGTTTCTATTAATATTTTTGTAATTATGGATTATTTTCCCCATTCTTTAGGGTATAGGTCTTCTGGTGGTATAACTGGATCAAGGGGTATGCACAATTTAGTAACTTTTGGGACATCATTCTAAATTACTTTCCAGAATGGCTGGACCAATTAAGACAGTTCCACCAACAGAGCATCAATATGCTTGTTTTCATACAGCCCCTCCAGCTTTTATCATTTTCCTTGTTAATTTGATGAGTTTGAAAACTGTCTACAGTCTTTGCCCATTTATTAATTGGGGAATGACTTTTATTCTTATAAATTTGAATTAGTTCCTTATATACATTGGGAATGAGACCTTTATCAGAGAAACTTCCTGGAAAGATTTAACCCTTCTACCTCTTCCTGCAATTAACTATTTATCTGCTCATTTTAGCCACACTGCTTTTGTGCCAAAACTTAAAAATTTAGGTAATCAAAGTTGTCCATGTTATTTTCTGTCATCTTCTCTATTCCTGATTTGGTCATTAATTGTTACTAATCCACAGAACCAAAAGGTATTTTCCACCTTTCTTCAATCCATCATTCAAATAATAAACATTTATCTAGCAGCTACTACCTGCCAGGCACTGCTAAGTGCTGGAATACAAAAAGAGGCCAAAAAACAAAACAAAACAAAACAAAAGAAAAAACCCAGTCCATGCCCTTAGGAAATTCACAGTCCAATGGTGGAGACAAGAGGGAAACAAATATGTATAAACTAGCTCCATATAGGATAAATAGGAAATTAACAGAGAGAAGGCATCCTGTAGAAGGTAGGATTTTATTTGGGGCTTAAAAGAAGTCAAAGAAGCCAGGAAGATGGCAGAGATGGGGTGAGGGGAGCATTATAGACATGGGGGAGTTTCATACCAAGAAAATGCCCAGAACATGCAAAAATGGGCAGAATAGAATGCAAAAATGGTAGGGATTTAATAGAAGCAGAAGAGATTAAGAAGAGGTTGCAAGAATACATGAAAGAACTAAGCAAGAAAAATCTTTACATCACCCAAAACCATGATGGTGTGGTTACTGATCTAGAGTCAGACATTCTGGAGAATGAAGTCAAGTGGGCCTTCTGAACCATTGCCAACAATAAAGGTAGTGGACAGAATTCCACCTGAGCTCCTCAAAATCCTAAAAGATGATGCAGTTAAAGTGCTGCATTCAATATGCCAGCAAATTTGGAAAACACAACCAGTTTGCAAAAAATCAGTTTACATCGCAATCCTAAAGAAAGGCAATGCCAAGGAATGTTCAAATTACCAAACAATTGTACTCATTTCAAACACCAGTAAAATTATGCTTAAGATGCTGCAAGCTAGGCTTCAGCAATACGTGAATTACCAGAAGAGCAGGCTGGTTTTCAAAGAGGCAGAGGAATTAGAGACCAAATTGCCAACATTCACTGGATTAGGGAGAATGCAAGGGAGTTCCAGAAAAATATCTACTTCTGCTTCATTGACTACACTAAAGCCATTTTGTGTGGATCACGACAAAACGTGACAAGTCCTCAAAGAGATGAGTACCAGATCATCTTGTCTCCTGAGGAAACTATATTCAGGCCAAAAAGCAACAATTATAATCAAATACAGAACAACTAATTGTTATAAGACTGGAAAAGGAGTATGACATGGCTGTGTATTGTTACCTTATTTAACTTATATACAGAGTACATCATGGGAAATACCTGGCTGGATGAATCAAAAGCTGGAATCAAGTTGCCAGAAGAAATCTCAATCATATCAGATATACAGAACATACCACTCTGATGAGAGTAAGAGGAGAATTAAGAAGCCTCTTGATGTGGGTAAAAGACTGTAAAAGCTGGCCTGAAGCTTAACATCAAACAAACTACAATTTTGGCAACTGGTTCCATCACTTCCTGGCAAATAGAAGGGGAAGAAATGGAAGCAATGTCAGATTTTATATTCTTGGGTTCAAAGATCACTGCAGATGGTGACTACTGCCATGAAATTAAAAGATGCTTGCTCCTTGGAAGGAAAGCTATTACAAATCTGGATGGTATACTCAAAAGCAGAGGCATCACCTTGCTGACAAAGGTCTGTAATGTCAAAGCTATGGTTTTTATGGGCTGGAGAAATTGTTGAGAGTCCTTTGGACAGCAAGGAGATCAAATCAGTTAATAATTAAATTCAGGTTACTCACTGGAAGATCCAATACTGAAGCTGAAGCTGAAATACTTTGGTCACATAATGAGAAGACAGGACTCATTGGAAAAAAATCCTAATGTTGGGAAACATTGAAGGCAAAAGGAAAAGAGGATGACAGAGGATGAGATGGATAGATAGTATAGAAACAACGAACATGATCTTGGACAGACTTTGAGAGATAGTGGAGGATAGAAGGGCCTGGTGGGATGTGGTTCATGGGGTCACAAAGAGTCAGATACAACTGAATGACTGAACAACAACAGGCAATTTTGTCTATCTTTTTATGTTTGATGCATACGTAATCTCTTCCAATGACCCAGCTATTTTTTAACTGGTACCAAATTATCTTGATGATAACTGCTTTATAGTATATAGTTTGAGATCTGGTATTCCTAAACTCCCTTTCCTTCCAGTTCTTTTTCATTATTTCCCTTGAAATTCTGGACATTTTCCCTCTTCAGATGAATTTTCTTATTCTAGCTCCTGTGGTGATAAAAATTATCCAATTTACAATGAGAGAAATTGAGGCAGAGCTCTGAATCAATGGCACTTTATTAAAGGGTCCATGGTCCCTTCTAATGAAGTGGACCTCAAATATTCCTCATAATCTGAGGTGCCCCCTCCTTCCAGGGCCCTATTTTTATAGAGTTAAATCAAGAACAGCTATAAATTCCATTGGTTGACCTATGATGCATAGGCTAACATAAGCAAAAATAATCTGTCAGCAGGGTCACAAGTTGGGTGAAGCAAGGAATAACTCCGCTGACTAAGTGTGGCCACAAGATGGACGGGCTTCTCCTTAGGTTAGGCAGGAGCGATTGCTCCAAGAATATATTGGGGAAAACTTTCCATACCATGCCACCATCCATTCTTGGTTTGGTCAGGGAATTTGAACAAAACAGGATAGAGATATCTTTGTCAGCATTCTTATGGTTGTGCAAGTGAACTCCACAGCTGGTAAACAAGTAAGGAACATGACACTAAAGTCTGAGGGCCTGTTAGAGGACCCTTCTATTAGAATCTCTATTCCTATGTGACTTATACGAAGTACGGATTAGTACACTGCTTATTCTTACCCAAATATGCAAAAGAAGCATGGCAAAACACAGAATCTCATTGGTTGATAGACCTTGGTCTTGAGGGCCAAAAATGACATATTAGTGGGGGGGGAAGGTGGAGGGCCAGAGGCAGGGAGTCACAGATTGGATGAAGCATAGGGCATCTCCACTAAATGGTCATAAGAGGGTCACCTGCTCTTGTTGGACAAGAGAGAATGGTCCAGAGGCACAAAAATAAGTTGGGGGCTTTCCATGCAGTTGAGTCACCTATGTCACCTGAGCTCGGTCACCATGACAAGGAAAAACAAAGGTGGAGGGCCTCTAGTTAACTTTGTATGATTAAGCAAGTGATTTTATAATCTGCAGCTCACAGCTCTGGGATCTGATATACATAACTTATAATCATTACCCCTATGGCATCATATCAAATTGATTAATACTGATTGGAATAGAGTAGGGGTCCTCAACGAATCAACTTTCTCACTCCATAAAGTAACCTTTGGTAGTTTGGTTGTCGTGACACTGAACAAGTAAATTCATTTAGATGGTATTGCTATTTTCATTATGTTGGCTCAACATATCCATGAGCAATGAATATTTCTGCAATTATTTAAATCCATTGACAGTATTTTTACAGAACCATTGAACACTCTTACATTCATCCTTTCTATCTGTCATTGCTTCCAGTATAACTTTTTCAAAAAAATTTTTTTAAATTAATTTTAAACTTGAATACAAAAAGACAAAATAATTTTCATGTACACAGCACGACACAAAAAAGTACTCAATATGAAAACATGAATCCCCATTTCACAGTTTAGTTTTTCTGAAAAACTATGTAATTACACATCATTTTGAAAGTTACCCTGATTTTCTATGCTTCTTTCTGAGTTTTCTTTTGATCTCTGCTTTGTACTTTTTTTTCTCCCTCCCTCCCCATCCTGCATTAAAGAAGGCCACCATTGGACACAAATGTGTATGTATATGTAAAACCATATTGTACATATTTCTACTTATTGGTTCTTTCTTTGGAGGTGGAAAGCATCTTCCTTCATAGGTCCTTTGTAGTTGATTTGAGTATTTATAATATTCAAATTATAAAATAATTTAGTCATTCGCAATTATTCTTCAAACAATATTTCTGTTACTATATCCACTGTTCTCTTGGTTCTGTTTATTTTATTCTTCATTATTTAATGCAAGCCTCTCCATGTTTTCCTAAAATCAACCTGCTCATCATTTCTTACAGCATACATATTCCATCACAACCATATACCACAACTTTGTTCAGTCATTCTCCAATTGTTAGGCATTCCTTCAATTTCCAGTTCTTTGCCACCATAATTAGAGTTGCTGTAAATATTTTAGAAAATATAACTTCTTTTCCTTTTCCCTGATCACCTTGGAAAACAGATCTAGTAGTGGTATTGTTGGGTCAAAGGGTATACACAGTTTTGTAAGTCTTTGGGCATAATTCCAGATTTCTTTCCAAAATGATTGGATGAGTTCACAGATCCACTAACAATGTATTAGTATCCCAATTTTTCCATATCCCTTATGACAATTGTCATTTTCTCCTTTTATGATTTCAGCCAATCTAGTAGGTGTGTGGTGATATCTGAAGGTTGTTTTAATTTGCATTTCTCTAATCAATTATTTAGAACATTTTTGCATGACTCTACATTATTTTTGTTTCTTTACTGAAAAATTCCCCATTCATATCCTTTGACCATTTTTTGTACATTAGAGTTCTGAAATTATAATTAATGGAGTCAAGAAGGCATTAGCCATTTTGCTTTTGGTAGAGAGCACTAAAATCTGCCTTGATAGTTGGAGACCCTCTTCATTATTCTGCCTGGCTGGACTGTAAAGTGTGTGTGTGTGTGTGTGTGTGTGTGTGTGTGTGTGTGTGTGTATGTCTATGTGTGTGTAAAGGACGCCTGTATAACAAGGCTGTAGAAGTTGGCTAAAGCCAAGTTACGGCTTTAGATAACAGAGGAGTTTGATTCTAAAGGAAAATAGGGAAATCAGAGTTTATTGATTCACTCCTTAGTGAAATGATCAGATTTGTGGAAAGTCACTTTATTAACTATGTAGAAAGCCTGGGTGGGATTAAAGACTCCAGGTAGAGTCTTAAGTAGAAAGCTATTGCAATAGTCCAGGTGAGGGCTTGACCTGGGCTTGTGGCTGGCTGGGTGGAGAACAGAGGACATATAGGAAAGATGCTGGGAAGGTAGAAGCAAGATTTCTAGACAGGTTGGATATGTGGGGTGAGAGTGAGGTGTCAAAGATGATTTAGAGATAGTGAACTTGGATGATTAGACAGGTAGTGATGCCTTCTACATTAATAAGTAAATGTGGAAGTGGGGAGGGAGGGTTTGGGGGGGAAAGATGAATTCTGTTTTGGACAGGTTAAGTTTGAGATGCCTATGGGGCACTGACCTCAAATTATCCAAAAGTGAACTGGAGCTCAGGAGAGAGAAAAAGGGGTATGGGAAGAACATATCTCCCAGCTTCCCTAGGTGAACACAACCCTGGAGCTCTCTTGCATTCCCCACACCCTTCCTAGCTAACGGGATCACAGCATGACATGGCACAAAAGAGTCTTACTCTGGGAGTTCAGTAAGCTGGATCTCAGGCATGCCCATAACCGACTCTGACTGGGGGCAGGCCCTTTCCCCCTCTCTGGTTTCCCAGTTTGGACATTCACATTTCTAAAACCCAGTAAGATTTACCAAGTGCTTTCCTCTAAAGACTAGTGAGGTAGGTTTTGAATATCATCATCCTCATTGAATAGATGAGGAAACTGAGGTCTAGAGAGAGGAAGGGAAACAGGGTTGGCACTGAAATCCAGGTGTTCTGTCTGCCAGCCTGTAGCTCTTGCCCTGTGTATCCTGCTCTCTGAAGTGATTGAGCTCTCATCCCTCCTCAGCTAGATTCTCTCCAGATTGGAATGGCTCATTCTCTTAGGCTGTCACCAAATGCAGGCCCTCATCCTCATCACCAGCATCACTGGGCTAGGATCACTTTATCTTCTCCCCCTCCATCCTTCATGGTCTGTTTCTTATGTTATGGAGGCCTCTTGTCGCTCCCTTCCTCCAGCTCCATCCTTGATCAGTGTGACAGACACCAGAGGGAGGAAGAAGAGAGGAGTAGAAAGTGCCCATCCCCCACAACCCCTTGTCAGGTGTTCTTCCAGGTTCCTCTAGAAGATATTGAGCATCAGTTTAGCTGGCATTTCCCAAGCTTAAGCCAGCAATGAAGGAGGTCCTCCCTCCTCCTCTTTTCTCTGGTCCTTGTGCTCTAGTGTCCTTCTCTACCCTCCCCCAAATGTCTCTGGTCCTGGAAAGAGATGGCCTCTTCTCTCTCCATGGCCCAAACAGTGCAGAAACTACACCCATTCCCTAGACATGGCTTTTTATTGACTGATCCAGAGGATGAGGGAGGCTGGAAGGGAAGGAGAATGCCAGAAGGGATGGAAAATGACAGGGGAACTTGGGAGGCAAAGGGAGAGGCTTGATGGTCTCAGGAGATGTTGGATTAGAGAGGAGTGGGGTATCCATGGAGGACTGACAAGAGACTGGAAGGAAGGATGATAGGCCAGAAGGGATGGAAAGGGATGGAAGACATAGGGATGGAAGGGTAGAGGCCAAGAAAGAGAAGGAAAAGCTGGAAGGGATAGGTGGAGGCTGTCATAGCCTCAAATTCTTTTCTTGGGTCTTGACTTTCGGAAAGAACTTGCTTCTGTTTCAGTTTTCTGTAAGACATTACTGACCATGGAGGGGGAGGAACTGCTGGATGCGGTGAATGTTGAGAAAGACTCTGCATGGAGAAGAGCCAGGCCTAGTGGGTTAGCCTTCCAATGCAGCTCAGACGGTCTTGCCCCTGCCCGGGGAAGACCACAATCCTACCCCATATCCCTAGGTAGCCACTACTCCCTGTCCCTGGCTAGGCCCCTAACGCTGTCCCCACCATTAGCTAGACCCTGGCTCCCTTGCCCTAGCTAGCCCTTGGACCTCCCTCCAGTTCCTCTGGTCAACTAATCCAGACCTCACCTGCCATGATGATATCATTGACCTTCCACTTGAAGTGGGACCACCATTTCTTCAAGCCTGGCCAGAAGAAGCACCAGAAGATATAGAAGGAAATAAAGGCCAACTGCACAGTCAAGGTTACCTGGTGGGGGCAAGAGGGTAGGGGAGGAGCCTTAGGACAGTGGGGCAGAGCAGGTAATGAAGGAAAAAAATCTCTGAGAACTCCCAAGGAGACGGGATGAAAGGTTGGGCATAAGGCAGGACCACTAAAGGCTTGAGGGAAGAGGTGATGTTGATGTAAGGGAGGGAAAGGGGAGGAGCTGCACAAAATGGAGGGAGTGAAGGAATCAGTCATTTAGGGCTGGGGTGGGGGTGGGGAATGGGTATGGAAAGGCTTGTCCATGAGAACATAGATTTAGAGATGAAAGGGACTTTATAAGACATCTAATCCAATCACCTCATTTTACAGACGAGGAAACTGAGGCCAGGAGAGGTCAAATAACTGGGCCAAGGTATTAAGGTAAGTGGCAGAGCCAAGAATCAAATCCAGGTACTCTGACTCTAGGCCCAGAGCTGGTCCCCACCACTACAGAATGAAGAAGACTGGGAAAGAAGTTGGGGCAGAGGGGGAGGGGCAGGAAAAAGAGAGGCTCACCCCAAGGAAGAAGAGGGCCCTTCGAGGGCTGAGTGGGAGGCCGTGGACGTGGAGGAGGAAGGTGAGCTGATAATCACAGTAGGTGCTCGTATCCACGTCCCTGGCCAGGAAGAGAGACAGTGAGGCTTGTTCTAGGGTGGAGCTGGGCCCAAGGGGGAAGCTAGAGGCTCTCCCCAATCCCTTCACCCCACTCCACATTCATTTTGCCATGAGACCTTACCTGTTGCTCACCATGATTTTGAAATAGAAGTCAGGAGAAAAGATATGCTTGGGAATAATATCGTGACAAGGAGAGTTCTCCAGACACAGCCACCTAGAGGGATTGTGGAGCTCTGGGGGACTGGGGAGACCCAAGGCATCCTTCTACCTCCACCCTAGCCCTCCATCCAGAAAGGTGGCCAGGAGCAGCCTGCAGATATTGGGGAGGCAGGGAGCTCCATCCCTTCACCCAAGGGCTAGGAGCAAGCTGCAGACACTGGACAGGTAGAGAAAAGGACTCTGGGAGCAGGGCCTTGCATACTCAATGCCAGAGCTGTTATACCGCAGGATGCTAAAGGAATGGCTATCCATCCAGTTGTCCTTGACAGTCCAGATGAGGCTGTCAGTACTAGAGAGAGGAAAGGCCATGTTCTAGTTCTGACTGGGGCCTCCTAAGCCAGCCATCTGGTGAACTTAGATCCTCCATGGGATGCTTGTGTGTGCATGCACACATTTCTACACAGGTGTGCCTGAGGCCATGTCTCAGTTCATAGTAGGCACACTTGCTATTAACAAAAGCTTACTGAGCCCAGCATATGTGGCCTCTGACCTTCAGCTCTAAATCTTAGATTTTACTTGTGCTTAGCCTGGAGAAGGTAAGACCCAAAAGGGTCATGTGGGCTGTCTTCAAGTAATTGTAGGGCTATCATATGGAGAGAAGGGATTAGATGGATTCTGTTTGGCCCCAGAGGCCAAGAATGGTGCCATGGGACAGGGGCTGGATTTAGACAGTCAGAGGACCTGACTCTGAATCCCAGCTCTGACACAGATATATGAGCTTGGAGAAATTACTTAACCTTTCTAGACCTCACAGTCCTCATCTGTAAAATGAGGGGGTTGGACCTTTAAGGACCCTTTCAGCTCAGAATCTGTTCTTCTGTGATTTTGTCCATGAGGAAAGGAGGCATTGGGTTTTATCCCAAAGGCAGGAAAACCTCTTGACCAGGAAAGGGGTTCCAAATGTAAGCAGGCTGCTTCTAGAGGTGGTGAGCTCCCTCTTTTGGAGATCTTCAAGCAAAGGCTAGAGGACCACTTGTTAAGGAAGTCATAGAGGGGTCGTTGGTCAGGTCTATGGATCAGACTAGTTGGCTAAACTGATCCCTTCAAATCAGAGATCAGATCCTGTAATTAGTATCTGGGGGCACCCATGCCAGTATATGTAGGGGTGTAAGTTTATCTTAGGGCAGCTAGGTGGCACAGTGGCTAAATTGCCAGGCCTGGAATCAGGTAGACCTGGGTTCATATCAGGCCTCAGATACGCACTAGCTGTGTGACCCTGGGCAAGTCACTTAACCCTGTTTACCTCAGTTTTCTCATCTGTAAAGTAAACTGGAGAAGGAAATGGCAAACCACTCCAGTATCTCTGCCAAGAAAACCCCAGTTGGGTCAGGAAGGGTCAGACACGACTGAAATGACTGTGTCTGCCTGTCTTGGCCCCAAGTCTTACAAGTAAAAGGAGGCTAGGAAGAGAGTGGCCGAGGAAGGCGAATATGGAGGAGGGACTCACGGAGCCCACCGGGCTTGGCGTCAGTACTTACTCATCTTTAGGACTGTTGTAGCGGTAGATGTCAGCCTCTGAGTAATCCACAATGTTGTACTTGGAAGCCCCTCCTCCAATCACCTTGAGGACATAGCTGCAGCAGAGGCACAGGAACTTGGACAACAAGGGTCCAGCCAGGTAGGCAGTTCCCCTCCCCCAACTCTTCCCCACCTTGGAAAAGGGAGGGGTACTGTTGTCCTCACCCAGCCCTCACAACACACACACACACACACACACACACACACACACACACACACACACAGTGAGTCAAAAGGCAGATCCCTAGGAGGGGATGATCTCGGGGGTTTTAAGGAAAGGCTTAGCCTGTCAGCACTTCCTTGGGCAGGGGTTGTAGCTCACCAGTGGCGTCTCTCCAATACTTCAGAAGTCCCCAGGAATCCCTGTGTTTATTTGTATTTTTTCCCCCAGACTTCCCCAAAAGGCAGCCAGAGCAGGGAAGGTAGGGGGCTCACCTGCCATTGAAGCTTCCTGACTCACCAGTCACCATGTCTTGGATCAGGAAGAAGGGGAAGAAAGCTGTGGGAGGAAGAGACAAGGCTGAACTGGGGAAGAGGGTGGAGCCTTGGTCGGGCAGAGGGGTGGTACTGGGCTGGGGGAAGGTCATGTGCTGGGTGGCTGGGCAGGGGCCCCTCTCTCACGATCACTGAATAAGAAGCAAGGCATTTCAGGGTCTGGATACACGCAGTCAAAGTATCTTTTATTGGTCTCCTTGTTCTGCTGAAGGGTCAAGGTGACGTCAAAGGCCAACCGCTTGCCAGGGGGACAGCCAATGAATATGGGGATCATGTCATTGCCCTGCCCAAGAAAGTGGGAGAAGGGAAGAGAGAGAGGAAGAGGGAAGAGTTGAGGGTAAGAGAGAAACACCAAATTCAACCATTGCTCCCAATCCCCTACTGTCCTCTCTTGGCCAAGTCATGAGGAAGCAGGAACATGCCTTGCTCTTTCTCCCAGGGAACCCACAGAGTACCCTCTTGGCTGGGAGCAAACCCTCCTGGTTTGAGCAGAATCTAGCTAGGCTCTGCCCACTAATATGCAGAGCTGAAGGAGAAAGAGGGAAATGGACATGTGCCAGGACCTCTAAGATTCCTTCCTCCTCATTCTCTAGGATCTGAAGTCTAGACAACATTTTGTCTGAGGGATGAAAAAGGACTTGAAACCACCCAAGGAGGAGGACCATTGCATCCCTTTTGCCATTCCCACATGAGAGGAGGGACTTGGAAGTGGTGGGGGTGGGTCAGTTTTCAGTGAGCAGGAGAATGAATTCTTCACCTTCCCTCATCTTGGGAAGACCAGAGCCCAGCCTGGAGAGTGTCCCCCTCCCCTAAGAATCTGTCAGATCCCCGTGGTCTCTCCTTGGTTACCTGCATCAGATGTCCATATCGGGTTCTAATAAAGCACTTCCCAACTGAGCCAACCACCTGTAGAGAAGACTGCTCAGTGCTGGGCAGCCACCTTCTTCTACCCCCCATTTCTTTTACTGCCATCCCAGGCCCAAGGGGTCTTTTGCTCCTTGTTGTCGACTAACGACCTCCCTCTTCTAACCCTGTCATTTGTGAGCCACCTTCCCACCCAGAAGACAGAGGGGTGATCCCTTCCCTCTGTTCCTCCCTGTCTCCCACCTTGATAAGTAAGGCTGTTTTCATGAGGTTGTATCCACTGATGGTTTGATCAGAACATCTGAGTCTGTCCTTGACAGACACCTGGTCAGGTTGAGGGAAAGGTGTTAAGGGACTGGGATTCTGGAGAGCTCTTCCATATCACCCCCTCAGTCCTCTCCTGGAAGAGTGGAAGGGAGGTGAGATCTAACTCTCTCCAGGGGTCCCAAGGCCCATCTTGCCCAGATAACTCAATCACAACCTTTCTCTGAGTGTGACTGTATGCCTGTGTATGTGTCATGTGCACCTATCCCCTATAGAATATAAACTCCTTGAGAGAAGAAAAACAATGTTTTCTTGTTTGACTTTGTATACTAGGTCTAGTACAGTGTCTAGTATATAAAGGACACCTAATCAGTGCTTATGGCGTTGAATGGTGAATTGATGCATTCTGTTGGCCAAAGAGTTTTGGGGCCTGGAACTGAGACCTCCCCTGATCTGGAACCTAGACCATTTCTTTGGTCTTTCTCAATCACAGTTTCCTCATCTGGTGCCTAGGATGTTAATTCCTCCTTGGTCAAGAATCCAGGTGAATTGGACTGTAGCTAGAAGACACACACAGACACACAGCAACATACATATGCAAGTGTGCATGGCTTGCCCATCTCACCTGGAAGAGCATGGCATTTCGGTTCACTAAAGCCTGCTCCTTCACTGTTGCTGACACACACATGGGATCAGCCATTATCACAGCCAGACGCAAATGCCTCTTTTGGCCCAGGAAGTTGTCTGCAAGAGGGAAGGAGGGAGACAAGGGTGGGCCAGCAGCTCAGAGACCCTCCTTCCAGCCACCTGCCAGGCTACCCCACCATCTTCCCCTCAACCCAATTCCACTCCACCAGCCTTGGGGGCCCCATCGGCCCACCACTTTTCCAGGAAGTTTTTGGGTAGACGAGGTAAATGGAGAAGCTGTAGATGGTCCCCTTGTCCAGGTAGATGTATTCGGGCAGGCGATTCTGGGAATTCAATTTATAAAGCTTTTCATAGCCATCCATTTCAATGTGCACGCCATACATACTCTCAAAGTTACTGGCTTTATAAAAATAGAAAGCCTGCCAAGACCAGGGAGGGATTGGTTAGGCTCTGGGCACCTCCTGAAGATCCCATCAGCCCCCATAGCTCCAAGCATCCCAGAATCTCAAGAGCTGGAAAGGAACTCACAGACCCAAAGAGGAATCCCCCTCCAAGGTATCTCCTCTCTCTACTGCCCCACCCCAACCTCATCCAGCTTTTCTCAGCTCTTCTAATGGAAAGCCCTGATTGTTAGAGAGTTTTCCCTAAATCTGCCTCTCCTCGTCTTCCCTACCTCTCCTCCCTTTTTCTCCCAACTATTCCTAGTTTTGCTCTGTGGGGCAAAGCAGAATAAGTTGAATCCCTCTTTTTACACAACGGCCATCTCAATATGATATCCTGCTGTTCTGTCTCCAGCTAAGTCTCTTCTTGTCCAGGCTAAGCACGGCCAGTTCCTTTGACAGATTCTCCCACAGCATATTCTCCAGTGCCCTCATCATCCTTCACGCCCTCCTCTAGACTAGTTAGTTTGTCAGTGGCTTTATGGAAATGTGGCATCCAGAACCAAACACAACTGTCCAGGTGTAGTCTGACTGGGGCAGAGTACAAGTGGACTTCCTATCACCTCCCTGCTTTCTCTCTTAATGGAGTAAAGATGGCATTGGCATTCTTGGCTGACACATCAAAAGGTAAATTCATACTGAGCTAGCAATCCACTAAGACCCTAAGATCTTTTTTTCCTATGTGTAGCCAAACCTTCCCCAGCTTATCCTTGGAACACAGACTTTTTGAACCCAAGTATTCAGACTTTACATTTACACTGTCCTCAATCTAATCATATTAGATTCAGCCCTGTGCTCTCGATGCCCTAAATCTTTTTAGTTTCTGAGGTTCCCAAAGTGGGAATACTGCCCCTGGGGGCACTGCAATGATGAAGCGGGGTATAGTAACATCAGGTGCAATTGGGGGGCATTGAATGAAAATAAGGGAGCTTTGGAAGCATAAGGAAAGAAGACAAGATAAGAAAATTTTGAAAAACTATTCATACATGTTTCATCTGTTGTGTAACAGAGTTAAAGTCATAGTGATTACATTATTTTCTAAATAAACACACAAAATGCCAGTTTGAACCAATCAGTGGTCAAATCCACCAACAGGTCTTAGCAAGCGAGTGTTGGGAGTGAGCATGTCTCACACTGTTAGGAAATCCAGCATGCATCAGCAGGAATATGTGCATGTAATGATTTGTTTATAATACAATACTATATGGTTATATGACAAGATATTGCATCATCAAAATTTCAAAGCAGGAAAAAACTCCACAAATTTACAATAAATTATTGAATTTAAGATGTGTCATTCAAATATATATATATATATATATATATATATATTTTAAATTACACAAATTTTTTTAAAAATCATTAAAGGGTTAAATAAAGTAGATTTCCAAGGGGGCAGTGAGTGATTTTTTTTAAAGGAGGTAGTAAGCCAGATAAGTTTGGGAACCTCTGATTATGTCATCCACTGTGTAAGCTATCTCTCCTTTCTGTTACCTTCAGATTTAATTAGCACATTATGCCGTGATCCAAATGATTGATACAAATATTAACTAGCACAGAGCCAAGCACAGATCCTTGGGCACTCCCCTAAAGACCTTCTGGTGCCACACCAGCATCAAAGCATTAATGACTCTGCGTTTCAGATCTGTCATGCAATGAGTTAGTTGTCCCTCTGGGTTATGGTGTTACTGCTCCCAGGTCCCAGAGCCCCAGGGCCAGTGGTATGCTGGTAGATGGTTTAACAACTGGATCTCCAGTTGTAGTGCTTGCTGATTTCCAAGGTATAAATGCTCATCCTGAAAATTTAACAACCAGTTCTCCTGCAGCACACTGCTGAGAACCCTCTGGCCCCAATCCCACAGTCCCTGCCTACACACTCCCATAACTTCCCTCCCACCCCCCTGCAGAAGAATAAACAGAGTAGGGGAAATGAGGCTGGGGGACTACTCCTGCCCATCCCTTTCACCTGATGTTGCTTCTTATCCTTCCACCAACGCCAGGTGGGGTCATGGACAGGATCAGCATAGGGCTAGAAAGGCAACAGAGAAGGTACAGGCAGGTGCTGGGGAAGGAAACTCCTTGAGTTCTCCAATGATCCTCTCCCCTGCTTTGGACATTCCCTCCTGGATTCACCCACACATACCTTATTATACTTGGCATGCAGTGAGAGCAGGTGGTAGACAAGGCCTTGGTAGATGGCCAAAGAGACTTCGGTGTGGAAGCCAGCGTCAGAGCTCACAAAAGGTGGCATTGCGCGATAGCGCTCCACCCGTGTGTATCGTTGTGGATTCGGCAGGTCCTTCAGCTGCATCAGCTCAAAAGGGCAGGGGTTATTGTAGGAGAGGGTCGCTGGATACCTAGGAAGGACAGGGAGAGAAAGAGATTGGATACGAACCCTGCCCCAAGCTCCTTCCATCCACATGTCATTTATCATCCATCCTTCTAACTATTCATCCATTTATCTAACCATTCTATCCATATATCTGAATGTTAATTGTCTACCCATTAATTTACCTATCCATTTATCTTTCTGCCCATTTATTCATCCATCCATACACATATCAACCACCCATCTATTAATTCATTCATATATACACTCATGTATCCATCTATCCATCCATCCATTAGTTCATATTTATTTATTCAGCAAGTACTTGGTAAAATAAAAATGGTGATATAACACAGACCCTATTCCCAAAGAGCTTATAGCATAAGAACAAGGGGGATGAAAGGTCCAGTGAAAAAATAACTATGAAACAAGATAAGGAGATCATTGTGAAGGAAGGTCTAGGCAAAGCATGAGAAGAAATGGGGATGGGAAAGAGTACTTTCACCTAGTGGAGTCCCAGAAGTCTTTATAGAGAAGATGGCACCTGAGCTATACGTTCAAGGGCTCCTCAAGGTGGCTTTGCAGGGGAGGGGCCCTCAGGGATCCTGGGCTCTGGCAACTTCTCCTTTATCCCCACCCCCCAACCACTCTGTCATTCCTGATGGGCAGTTGGGTTCAGCTTCACTCACACTTCAGTACTGATCTCATAGGACGTCAGACCCAGCAGCTGATACACCAAGATTTGATTCACTGGCAGTGGCCTTTTCACCAGCTTCCCTTCCCCTTTCTTGTTAACCAGATAGACTAGCTGTGGAGGAAGGAGTTTAAAAGGAGGAGAGGGAGGGTCATTTCAGCCCTGTGTGGATGGATTCTTCCTGGATGGCTAGGCCAGCTTGGAAAGTCTGCACTTTCTTTAAAGCTCACCTGCTGTGGACCCATCCTGTCATAGAAGATGCTGACTGAGGTCTCATTGGTTGAATATAGGCTTGAGGCCTGCATCTGGGAAAGGGTGAAAAACGTCTGCCAGCCATCTGATGGGTACAGACGATGTACCTTGAAGCTGCCTTCAACAATGAACCAGATCTGGGGGCCAAGAGCCCAGAAAGGACAAGGAGGGAGAAAGTGAGAAAGAACAGGAGCTTGAGGGCCCAGGTGGGATTCCCTGGGGGGCTGGGAAGGAGGGTGTCCAGGGTGAGGGGCGTAGGGGCATTTAGGGCTATGCAAGGGAAGAGGAGCCCCCAGGGTGGGGCCTTGAGTTTAGGAGGGGACAGAGAATAGGGAGGCAGAATCCATGGAGTGGTCAGGCCAACCTCCTGTTCCTCACCTCCTCATTCTCAGTGACGAAGATCACTTGGCCTCTGTAGGAGCCGACCATGTACTTTATTGAGGACTCCTTGGGGAATCTGGCCATGTAAATGTAATTCTTATTGTCGTAGCTGTGGGGGAAGGAGAGTGGAACCCAGGCTTGGTCAAGTATATCTGAGGAGAGGAGCCCAAATGGTTCAGCCTCTCTCTACTTGCCCCTGTGCAACCCTCTCCCTGCCCTTTACATCTCCAGCTCCCCAGGCTAGAGATTCAAGGAATCCAGGATCCAATGTCCCTACTGGACAGATGGAGAAATATAGGGTTGGAATCATATAATGAGTCAGAGGCCAGAACTTGAACTCAGGGCTCCTTTTGCTCTAGCCCACAGTCTCAGGGCACTTGTGGCCAACATCTGGACTTAGTATTACACTTACAAACACTTAGAGATATCACCTCATTTTATATCCTCACAACCATCCCAGGAGGCAGGTGCTACTATTGTTCCCATCTTACAGATGAGGAAACTGAGGCTGAGGGACTTGCTGAGGGTCTCATAGCTATTAAGTGTTTAAGGCTGGATTGGAACTCAGGTCTTCCTTACTGCAGGCCCACCAGTCCATCTACTTCTACCATCTCAATGTCTAGTCACTTAGATGACTTAGGACACTATGAGTGAAAGGAGGGCTGTAGCCAATTCCCAAAGGGGGCATGAGGGTAGAGGGAGAGGCTTCTGGTTCCCCAGAGCTCAGGTAGTCCCAGGTGTGCACATGGCTAGTGGCCTGGATGCCCTGCCCCCACCTAGTTTCCCCTTTGCCCTCACCTCTGCAGAATAGCGTTGCCCCAAATCAACAGCAGATGGGTGAAAGGGTTGTAGAAGAGACCCTTGGGCACCAGGGGGTAGTCAGTATATGCCTCCATGCCCAGTAGCATCACAAAATCCATGTCATTATCTGCCAGGGATCCAGCGCTGCTGCAGTGAATTTCCCCAGGTAACATTCCCCTCCCCTCACCCAACGTCTCAACCCCACTCACTCCCTAGCCCCCAGCACTCCAGCCCCTGACCTTCCAGCCCAAACCAACTGTCTCTTTCCCTCCCCAGATTTCCCCAGGTTTCTAGTCTTTTGATCCCCCTCAGTCTTTCAGGTCTCTCCACCTACCCAAGGGGATGAAACGGGGAATTTGAAAGAGCAAGTTGACCGAATCCAAAAGGGAGCCTCTACGAACTGACGAGTACTGTAAAATCTGGAAATGTGTCTTGTTGCCTTGAGGAAACTCCATGAGAAGCAAGAAAGTATTTTCCTTCATGTCATACACCACCCAGTGGAGCCAACACTCTGGGGCTGCAGGGAGGTAGCCAGGGTTGCTGGCCTGATGCTATCCACTGGAGGCCATTGGCACCTCCAGGGAAAGACCCAGAACCCCTTTGTGCACTGACAGCTTCCCCAGGGCTTCAGGGCCTGCCCTGGGGTCCCAAGTAGCCTCTGCTGACTATCCCTCCCTAGGCTGCAAGCACTCCAGAGAGCTGAGGACCTTCCCAGGTGTGATGGCCTTCCCAGACCCCTAAACACCCTGAGGTTCAAAAACTGGAAAGGACCTTAGAAGTCACTGAGTCCAACATCCTTCTTTTACAGATGAGGGAACTGAAGCCCAAGGAAGGTGTATGTGCCTTTCTCAAGGTCACAAAGCTGGTCAGTGGCTGAGCCAAGATTGACCAAATCCAGCACTGTCTTTCCACTGTTCCACTTTCCACTGTTCCTCCTTAGTCCTAGGCCCCAACACCACTCCTGGGGGATTCCAGCACCACCTTATATCCATACCTTTCTGGATAGCACACATCGATCTCATTTTAGGCATCCTTCTGAAAGTCACTTTGCCATCTGGGGAAGGAGGGAGGAGTGGGGCATGAGGAGAGGGGTCAGCCCTAGGGCTAAGGCAAAGCAGCTTCCCTCTCACTCCCAGGCCTTAAGAGTGGTCCAGGATGGGCAGCCTCTGATCCCAGAGAGAGGGAATCCACAAGCACACCAAACCCAAAATGAGGTAGGGCATAGAGGGCCAGGAGGACTTCTCCGAGGGATGTGACAGGCTTGCTCCCTGATCTCAGACTACTGTTTTCTATTTCCTCTTTGGGGGTCACTGCTGAACCCCAGGCCCCCAGCTTTCACACTTCTCGTACTGAGTCCCCCATTACTGTCCCCATGCAGGGGGATCTAACCCCAGTCCTTTTCAAGGACTGGATTTAGATACCAGGTGTGACCAGCCTGGCACTGCCCCCAGACCTTACTGTCAAGCTCCCGGTTAGGTGAGAGCCAGGGGAAGAAGAAAGCTGATACCCCTGTGTCAGCCATCAGCACCAGAATCAAGACAAGATTCTATAATGGCCTAGCATTCTTGGGACAAAAATTAAGTAAAAAAAAAAATTGATGCCTCTCTGCTTTGCGTGCCCTGAGCAAGCATCCCAACTATCTTATCCTTGTTAAAGCTTTGTGCAACATTACTATCTGAGTAAACAATAACAAAGTTGGGGACTGAATGAGGAAGCCTCCTTGTTCTAGAACCCATTGATAGGAGGTAAGATCCTCAAGGACAGGGGCTGTCGTGCTTTGTTTCTTTGTATCCCCAGCACCTATCCACCTATAGCAGTGGTAGTAGGCCCACAGGGGCACTTAATAGATGCTTGTGGATTGACTGAGTAAGGCATCACCTACAATATGCTGTCATGGAAGGAAAGCAGCAATCAGTCAGTCAATCTACAAGCATTTATTAAGCACTGAAAATCTGTCATATCTGCTAGTGATATGAAGACAAATGGAGCAATCCCTGACCTCAAGGAGCTTATATTCTACTGAGGGAAAAATCACATGCCCACATATGTGTATGTTGTTCAGTCATTTCACTGGTGTCTGACTCTTCCTGATCCCATTTGGGGTTTTCTTGGCAAAGACACCAGAGTAGTTCACCATTTGCTTCTCCAGTTCATTTTACAGATGAGGAAACTGAGGCAGACAGGGTTAAGTGCCTTGCCCAGGCTCACACAGCTAGTAAGTCTCAGAGGAGAGACTTCAATATTCATTAGGGAAATTGCTCTATCGTTTTCTTTCTGTTTTTGCTCTCCCTGGTTTAGAGATTAGAACCATATTTGTGACACAGAAGGAATTTGGTTAGGATTCTTTGTTGTCTATTTGTTCAAACAGGTTCTATAATATTAGAATTGTTCTTTAAAGTTGGGTAGAATTCACTTGTACTTATATCTGGTCTTTTTCCTCAGGGAGCTCATTCATGGCTAGTTCAATTTCTTTTTCTAATGTAAGGTTATTTAAACATTCTATTTTCTGTTAATGTGGGCAATTTATATTTTCATAGATGTTTGTCCATTTCATTTAGATAATCAGTATTATTGGCATATGACTGGGCAAAATAGCACCTAATCATTGCTTTAATTTCATTTTCATTGGTTGTGTGTTTGCCATGTTTTTCATTCTCGATACTGGTAATTTGGTATTTTTAAAAATCAAATTAAACACTGGTTTATCTATATTTTTCTCATAAAACTAGCTCCTAATTTTATTAGTTCATTTTTTTTACTTTTAATTTTATTAATCTCTTCTTTGATTTTCAGAATTATATTTTTGGTGTTTAATTAGGAATTTTTAAATTGTTTTTCTAGTTTTGCTTTTTTTTTTTTTAGGTGCAAGCACAATCCAGTGATCTACTCTTTCTCTCTTTTATTAATGTAAGTATTCAGAGATATAAAATTCTCCTAAATCCTGCTTTGGCTGCAACCTACAAATTTTGCTATGTCATCTCCTTACTGTCATCATCTTGAATGAAATTATTCTATGATTTGTTCTTTGATTCACTCATTATTTAAGATTGGATTATTTACTTTCCAATTTGTTTTTAATCTATACCTCCAAGGTCCTTTAGGGAAAGTAATTTTTATTGCATTGTACAGTGGGAGCCAGGACCCGGGAACAAGACCTTGAGTATCACAGTTAATTAAACTATCTTGAATGAATGTAAACAGCAAAAGGAGCTCTAACTAACTCATGGGAACAAACACTTGTATATGATGCTGGGCCATCCCTTGCACTATGCCATCTTTGTTCTGTTTCTATATAACACCTGACCTAGCCTAAGGGTAATGCAGGGATCCACTGTGCAGTCTTCATGCTGGCAAGGATTAGTCCTGTGAATAAATCCCACCAATTAACCCTAATAAACCTACATCTATATTCCTATGCTGGCATGGCTTGAACTTTCTCTGGTAACTCATGAATCTCTCAAAGGGTCTACTACTCTACATTAAGCGTAATCAGGGCAACTGTTCCTTTGAATACATCTTGTGTCCTGACAGTTGACAGTCAGCAGGATAGCGTGTCCACATGCCCTGCTACAAATCTTGTGTTATGTGCATTATGATCCAAAAAGCATGTATTCAATAGTCCTGCCTTTCTGAATTTGTTTCTGGATTTATGTCACAACACGTTGTCAGTTTTTGTGAAGGTGTCATGTCCATGTGAAAAGTGGTATACTCTTCTATCCCTGTCCAATATTCTCCACATCTTTTCTAAAATGCTATTCATCTTAACTTCTTTTTTATTTTATGGTTAGATTTTTCTAGGTCTATGAGAAGTAAATTGAGGTCCCCCACTATTATAGTTTTACTGTCTATTTCCTCTTATAATTCATTTGACTTTTAAGAATTTGGATTAAAAGGGGCAGCTAGGTGACACAGTGGATAGAGCTCCAGCCCTGGAGTCAGGAGGTCCTGAATTCAAATCTGGCCTCAGACACTTGACACTTACTAGCTGTGTGATCCTGGGCAAGTGACTTACCCCTGATCCCTTCACCAAAAAGCAAAAACAAAAAAAAAATGGATAAAAAAAAACAGGGATGCCATGCCATATATGCCATGCATACATGTTCAGTATTAATATTAATTCATTGTTATCTTTTAGCAATGATACCTTTTAACAAAATGCAGTTTTCCTGATTAAAGATCTATTTATATTTTTACCTTATCTCAGTTCAAGATTGCTACCCCCTTTTTTTTTACTTCAGCTGAAGCACAAGATTCTGCTCCAGCCCTTTATTTTAACTCTTTGTGTGTCTTTCTGTTTCAAGTGTGGCTCTTTTAAACAACATATTGTTAGGTTCTTGTTTTAATACATTGTGATATCCTCTTTCATGTTATGGGTGAGTTCATCCTATTCACATTCACAATTATACTTCCTAAATATATATTTTCCCCCAACCTATTCTCTTCTATTTATCCTTCTATTTTTTTAAATTTTGTTCCCTTCTAAAAATTCTGTTTTGCTTCTGACCACTGCTTCCCTCAAACTACTTTCCATCTTATCATAACTATCCTTTTTTTTCATAGTCCCTTCCCCTCCTATTTCCCTGTTGAGTAAGATGAATTTCTATACCCAATTGTGTGTGGGGGATATACACACACACATACACACACTCACACACACATATACATATGTGTGTATATATGTGTATATAATACATATACAGATATACACATATATGTATGTGTATGTGCACGTGTGTGTGTGTGTGTGTGTGTGTATTCTTCCCCCTTTGAACCAGTTCAGTAAGAATTAGGTTCAATCATTGCCAGGTTACTCTAGCCCCCTATTTTCCTCTTCATTGTGAAGACTCTTCCTTGAGAACTTCTTTTATGTCAGATAATTTTCCTTCTCACAGTGCATCCCTCTTTCTCACTCTTCCATTTTTATTTTGAGATCATCCCAACAAAACACTCACACCCATACCCTCTGTCTAAGTAGATTACTTCTAACTGCTGTAATGATGATTGAGTTTTTAGGGGTTGCATACATGTATCAGCTTCCCATTTGGGAATATAAACAGTTTAATTTTATTAAGTTCCCTATGATGTCTCACTGTTACCTTTTTATGCATATCTTGAATCTTGTGTTTGAATATCATATTTTCTATTCAGCTCTGGTCTTTTCATTAGGAATGTTTGGAAGTCTTGTACTACATTAAAATTATTTTTTTTCCCTTGTAAGATTATGCTCAGTTATTCTGAGTAGGTTATTCTTTGGTATAATCCTAGCTTCTTACCTTCCAGAATATCACACGCCCAGCCCTCCACTTCTTTATCATGGTAGTTGCTAAATCTCATGTGATCCTAACTGTGCTTCTATGGTATTTGAAATGTTTCTTTCTGGCTGCTTTAAGTATTTTCTCCTTGACCTGAGAGCTCTGGCATTGGGCTATAAGATTCCTGAGAGTTTACACTTTGAGACCTCTTTTGAGAGGTGATAAGTGGATCTTTTCAATTTCTACTTTGCCCTCTGGTTCTATGATATCTTATGTCTTGGCTCTTTTTTTTTTTTTAATCAGAGTTTTCAGGTAATCCAATAATTCTTGAATGATCTCTTCCTGATGTATTTTACAGGTCAATTATTTTTCCTACGAGCTATTCCACATTTTCTTCTATTTGTGTGTGTGTGTGTGTGTGTGTGTGTGTGTGTGCAATCAGGGTTAAGTGACTTGCCCAGGGTCACACAGCTAGTAAGTGTCAAGAGTCTGAGGCTGGATTTGAACTCCAGTCCTCTTGATTCCAAGGCCTGTGCCACCTAACTGTCCCTATTTTTTCACTCTTTTAACTTTGTTTTGCTTTTTTTAGATGTCACATGGAGACATTAGCATTTAGTTGACCAATTCTCATTTTTAAGGTTTTTTTCCTTCATTGTGGTTGTATAACTGCTTTTTAAAAAATTATTGGACCAATTCCGAATTTTAAGGAGTTATTTTCTTCAGCTTTTTTAGGACTTCTTTTACCAAGTTGTTGTCTTTTCATAATTTTCTAGCATTGCCCTCATTGCTTTCCCATTTTTTCCTCTGTCATATGATTTTTAAAAATCTTTTAAAAAAAACTTTGTTTATTACTTCTAGGAATTCTTATCAGGACTGTGCCCACTCTACATTTTTCTTTGAGGCTTTGCTTACGGGTGTGTTGAGCTTTTGTCTTGAGCTTCCCTGCCACCAAGGATTTTCATGATCAAGTTTGTTTTATCGTTAGCTCATTTTCGAGCCTACTTCTTGACTTTCGACTTTTAAAGTTGGGCCCTGCTCCCCTCTGGGATGGGTGTCTGTGTGAGCGGGTGACTGGCCTGAACTTCAGGCTTTTATGTCGTGCTGTTTGCATGGCTAGATCTGGAGGGGTGGGGCTATACATTATTGGTGCTTCCAAGGTGCTGTGATCTGGGGCGAGTTCGGGTCATGGCCCTCCTCTTGGTTTGTGTTCTGGTTGTTTCCTAGATAGGACCCCCAGCTTCCTTACAACCGTAAGGACGCCTATCTACCCTGGAAGTACAGCTTGGAATTGTGTAATGAAATGGTGCTTGGCTCTGAACCCCGTGCTAGCACAGAGGTCCCGTGCGCTTTTTTTCCTGACCAGCTATTCAACACCCTTACTGTCTTCTGGGTGCTAAGCATTCCCAGTACCTGTTGCTGGTGCCGCTACTGTGTTTACAGGGCCAAGTTGGTGTTGTTTCCATCATGATGCACCCCCAGCCAGCCCCCACCCCAGGAGTCTGCAGACTTCTTTCTAGCTTCCTAAGCCACGTGGGGCTGGAAGAATGACTCACTGTGACTTTTTGTTGGTCATTCCACTTAAAATTTGATTTGATGCACTTTTGAAAATTGTTTAGTGAAGGGGGCAGCTAGGTGGCACAGTAGATGGAACACTGGCCTTGGAGTCAGGAGGACCTGAGTTCAAATCTGGCCTCACACACTTGACACTTACTAGCTGTGTGACCCTGGGCAAGTCACTTAACCCTGATTGACTCACCAAAAAAAGAAAGAAAGAAGGAAAGAAAGAAAAAGAAAAAAAAGAAAAAAGAAAAGAAAATTTAGTGGGGAATATTGGGAGAGCTCAGGAAAAAAAGCTCACTTTACTCTCCCATCCCTGCTCTGCCCCTCTACACTATCTTACTTGGTGATCTGTCATTAGGTGCTACAGGGACAATAATCATTCCTATGAAGATGATTCCCAAATCTGTATACTGTGTCAAGCCCTAGCCTCTCTCCAAAACACCAGGCCCATGTCACCAATTACTTTGCTAGACATCTCTATCTTGATGCCCAATACACATTTTGATGCACCCCAAATTCAAAATGAAACTTGTTCTCTTTCCCCAGGAAGCCACCCTTCTCTAAATTTCCTTGTTTCTGTTATGGATACCATCATCCTTCCAGTCATCTTGACTTACAATTCTAAAATTATCCTTGGTTCTTCTCTCTTCCTTCTCTCTTATATCCAAGCAGTCACCAAGTCTTATCTCCATGTCTGTCAAATCCATCCCCATCTCTTTACCTCCTTATTCCATACACCATGGTGTTCAGGCTCTCACCACCTTTGCCTAAACTATTTTAACAGGCTCTTAATTGGTCTCTCTGCTTCCAGGATCTCCCCTCTCTAATTCAACCTCCACATAGCTGCCACATTAATATTCTTAAAGCACAGGTACCACCAGGTCATACTCCTAGTCAAAAACTGCAAAATTTTCATCCCCATTGCCTCCAGAATAAAATACACACTCCTCAATTTGGCATTTAAAGCCCTTTGAAGTTTTCTCCAAACTAACTCTCCAGGCTTATTTCTCTTTGCTCCCCTTTCATCAATCACCATTCCAGTCAAAATTAGAAGTACCAATATTCCATCTACCAACTCTGTCTTGCAACGGATGTCCCACACTGAGGTGCTACTTCCTGTACCCCCTCATTAAGGCTCTCTCCCCTCAATTTATTTTACATTTACATATATATGTATGTAATGTATCCCCCAATTGAATGCAGGAACCAATTTTCATTTTCTCATGGGCATTTCAAACTCAAAATTAAATTTAGGACAGATCTCGGCTGGAATGGACCTCATAGGCCATCTACTGCAACCCTTTCATTTACAGATGAGGAAACTGAGACCCAGTGAGAGAGACTTGTTCAAGGTCATATAGGTAAGAAATGACAGAAGTGATAACATTGTACATTCAAAGCAGGTTAAAACAGTAGAAGGACCAGGTACATCAATTGATGTAAAAATTATTTTTTATGTTTTGCTATAATTCTTCCTATCTGTGCAAATGCATTTAAAATACAAATAATTATAACCAGATATTATGATTTTACTTTGAATTAAGTTTTTCATCCTATTGTCTTGATTTGCTTTGCCTTATGGATTAAAAAAATGCATTGTTGCCATTCAGGCAGCTTGGTCTTTGGAGGTACTCTAAAGTTCCCATCCTTAATAAATATTTATTCGAACAGAGGTGAAAGGAAGTGTAAGGTTCAAGAAAAGGAGGCCCTGACAGAACCTTGGGTCCCACATCACCACCCCACAGTTGTAGGGGCTGGGGGTCCCTTTTCAGAGAAAGGAAGCTGAAGGGGGCTACCTGTGATGATCCCAAAGTGGAAGAAGCCTTCCTGATCACCTCCAGCCAAGGCCAAGATGTACTCAGAGCCATTGCTGTGGAATTCCACAGGACAAAGTTTCTTGATACAGTGACTATGCAAGACTTGGACCCAATTGCCTGGGGAGATGTAAGGCATTTCTCAGGACTGGGAGTCTCCCCCCTCCCTCCTCCAAAACTGGCATCCCCTCATTCTTCCAGTGGGAAACTCAATCCCAGAAGCTTCTCAGGACCATCTGAGAATGGCTTAGCTTCTCTCAGGAAGCCTCCATAACCTCCCCAAGATTGCTGTTGAAAAAGCAACCTGCCTCCCTCCCACATACACACCCCTAGTTTTGCCTCTCTCTTGAGCTCTCAGATATTCTAGAATCTCTGCTTAGATCATGACCCTGCTATGGGCTCCAAGACAAGGGAGGGAACTTGGCCTTGTGTAAACTCTGGGTAATCTGATGAGCTCGCCTAATAATTAGATGAGCTTACAGGGAGAGAGGCAAGCCCTTGGGGTTCCTCCTCATGGAGAGAGGGGACATGCCCACTGGCAATCCCGTCTTCTCCATAAGGTGCCCATAGACATGCCAACTCTCTCCATGGAAGGACACCTATCAGACTTCCCAAAGGTTCACTCCTGTAAACCCATCAAACTGGTCCTCAAATTCCCTGAGTCATTCTTCCCTTCATCACCCCAGCTGGCTCTTCCTCAGCATCTGGTTCAAGGCTCTGCATTCCATGGTCTCTTAGATCATGACTCTCCTTTGTGTGGGAGTCAGACTCCAGAATCAGAGAAGCCAGTCTGACCAGAGTGGGGAGGGGGAGAGGCTAGATCTAGGAGGGAGGGCCCAATCCCTACTCTCACAGTTCCTCCCATCCCCAGCTTTCTCACTGGTGCTAGGCCCTTTTGCAGGCCCATTGAAGTAATTGCCAGTGAAATAGTAGACGAGTTGGTTCTGTCGGATGAAGAGGACGCTTTCAGTGGAGATGGTGTCATAGATGGTGGCTGTGAAGTGCTCCTGAGGGCAGTGAAGAGAGCCCAGCCAGCAGCTATTGATGCTCAGCTGAGCCAACCAGTGCAGGAATGGAGATTCACAGGATTGAGAGCAGGAAGGAGACTTACAGATCATGTAGGCCACCACAGCCCCCTCCTTTATAAAGACACTGAAGTCTCAAAGAGTTCAGAATGAAGAGACTTGGCCAAGGGACTTGGCAACTAAGAGGCAGAATGGAGGCTGGAACCCAGCTCCCTCCCCACCTCTCCCCCACCATCCCCACCACATCCCATACCATGATGCCTCCTTGGCAGAGGGATGAGGCCATGTGCCCCTTGGCTTAGGTGAGGTCTTGCAACACCCCACTCCTGGGCATCAGTATCTCCTTCCCTCCCTCCCTTCCCAAGTCTAGAGAATGTCCTCTCTTGCCCACCCTCCACCCACACAGTCAGCTGCCACTCAGCCTCCCTCACCTCCACCAGGGAGATGTCCCTGAAGCTGGAGTCAGAGATGAGAATCATCTTCTCCTCTGGAATACCCCCAAGGATGAGCACAGGAGCCTGGTCCACTGTAGCCCAGACAGGCCTAGATGGTGCATTGATGAAGTGCCTATGGGTCATGGCCGTGACCTAATGGGAGAGGTCCAAGGGACACAATGGGAGAAGAAGGGAAGAGACACTGGCTTCCCCCATCTTAGCCAGGAGGCTCAGTTAAGAGGATTAGCTCCCCCCCCCACCCTCTACCCCTCAGCCTTTCTCCCATCCCCTTCCTTACTTGTTCTCACCTCACTTCCCAGGGTAAAGATCAGTTTGTCCTTGTCTTTTTTCAGAAACCCATTGATATTTATCATGTACCTGCAGAGGGAGGGGGAATAGCCACCTAGTCTCCTGCCAGACTCAATGGAGACTTCTCACCCCTCACCCTAACTTGATGCCCAGACACTGCCCCTCTCAGGTCTCATGTCCCTGGCCCTGAACAGGAGGCAACCTGGTGTAGTGACAAGAACGCTGAGCTTGAAGTCAGAGGACCTGGATTAAAATCCTGCCTTTGACACCTAGGACCTCTGTGACCTTGGATACTGCCACCTTGGCTCTGCCCCTCTATGCTATCTCAGCTGGTGATCTCTCATTGGTTGCTGTGGGTTCAGTCAGCATTTCTGTGAAGATGCCTCCCAGGGCTAAGCCCCTCCCTGGGCCTCAGTTTTCTCATCTGTAAAATGAAGGGGTTGGATTCCATGGCCTCTGAGCTTTCCCAGGTAAAGTTTTCTATAATCTATGATCCTTTTTTTTCTGTTTGGTGAGGCAATCAGGGTTAAGGGACTTGCCCAGAGTCACCCACTGCTAATAAGTTTCAAGTGTATGAGGGATCTTTCTCTTTTAATCCAACTCAATTCAACAAACATTTATTGCTTACCTACCATGTGCTAAGCCCTCAGAGAGCGTATATTGTACTCATCTCTTACTTAGCCTCCCTGGGCCTCAGTTTCTTCATCTGTAAAATGGGGCTGGGGGTAGTAGATTGGTCTAGGTAATCTCTTGGGTCAATTTTGGTCTTGAGATTCTGCTCACTTAGTCTAGCCCTCTTGTCTACAAACCAGATTCTGGCTTTGCTGTCAGTGAGTTCAGCTGTGCTTTCCCCATCCCCCGTTGCCCACAAAGATGCCTGGGACTCCACTCACCTGGTATCACCAATGAGCTCCCCGACTTGGTTGCTGGAGATTTCGACTTCCATCACTACAGTGCCATTCTTCATGGGCATGGGGGTATACCAATTCATGACACAGGCCTCCTCAGCCAAGCAGGACACTGGTAGGTATGGGATGAAATGAGGTGGGCACAGGGGTGGAGGCTACCCCCCACCCAGCCAGCACTGCCTCACCTTCCCTCCTTACTAGAACCCTACTGAGGGACTGGGGCCTTGGTGCAGGGTGCAAGACCTCAGGGTGAGCTGTGCTTTCTTCACCTCTCCCATAGAGGATGGGGGTCCTTAGGGATCATTAGCTTGGTCTAACAAGCCAAGTTTCTGAGGGATGGGCCGCTCTACCCTACTCAAACACAACTGAACCCAAGGGTAAAAAGTGGGCACAAAAACCACTGAGGGGAAAGGTAAAAACCCAAGGTGGCCAGCTAGTGTGGGGATTCCAAGGTTTTTGTGACCTGCCGTTGAACTCTTGACTGGGCAGCAGGGGCTTCTGGGTGCCCCAGGTGAGTGTCTAGGGATTTGGACCTCACGAGGCCTGGTGTGCAGGCCTATACCCACCCATGTCTCAGGTGCTAAACTGGTAAGGAGAGATCTACTCCTCATCTTGTCCAACTTCTTGGCAAGAGCCCTCTGGCAGCCCCCTTCTCCAAGACATTGTCCTTCCTAACCCCTGGTGCCCAGCCCATTGCTTGGGGAGGACCCTCACCATGTCTTCTGAATGGTGCTCCCTTCATCTCGATTTGCAACCTCTCTGCCTTCCATCTCCGGAAATTCACGGGGGCGTAGAAGGTGACCAGCACAATGGGGATCAGGCCCTTAAGGTGGCCTCCACGGACAAAGGCTTCTGAATTCTGAGAGGAGGCCAAAGAGGGAATGACACTGACCAGTCTATGAGCATGGCCAGACCACCCCCCCATCCCACCCACCATGTGCCTAGGCCTGGGCCCTGGCCTTAGGCAAAGGCCTCTGACCCTGCCTATCTGGATGAAGGGGATAGGGAGCTGCGGCAGAGAACAGAACTCTGCCGGGCAAAAACCCAGGGCAAAAATACTGACTCCATTCCTGGAAGCTGGAGAGAAACTAAAGATAAGAAAGTACCCTGTGGGTCAATAAAGGCACCAGCACCATCTTGAAGGCTAGGTGAGCCCTCCAGGATCCAAGTTTCCTCCTGGGATCCCCACCCATGCCTTCCTTATCAACAGGAGTCCTCCTGCACAACCAGCCTCCCTGGAAAGGCCACACAGGAACTGGCCTCTAGGGATGGAGTTTCCCATCTGTCAGAGGAGACAACATTCCCTTTCTTCAGCCTCCAGGGAATCTTCCAAGGTCTCTCCATTTTGGGAGAGCACTGAGGATTAGAACATGGAAAAAGGTTGGATTGGGGGAACAGCGATGGCAGTGTCCAGAAGCTCCTTTTTTAGGCTGGGGGAGCTGGGTAGGAAGGGAGGGAAGATGCTGGGGGCAGGAAGCCAAGCTCTGATGGGTGGGGCCCCCAACGATGGTTTGGGTGAGCTAGAGGCCCCCGTCTCTGATTGATCCTAAGATGATTCCCCACCCCTCAGGAACCTTCACTGATCCCTCCCTAAATCTGGATTTTCCCCTCCACCTACCCTGTGTCTGTATGCCCACTTGGTTCTATTCCTCCCTCCTTATTCTGCACCCCTCCCTCACCTCTCCAGGGCAGGTGAAGTTAATCTTCAGGAAGTAAGGGAAGCCCCAGTACGTCTGAAGACAAGGGATATATCCAGTTCAGTGCGATTATCCTGACCTCCCCCCAACCACAAATACACACACACACACACACACACACTTATTTTGCCATTCCCCTCTTCCCTTCCCACCCTCTTCCACGAGCCCCAGGGCAAGGGATATCCAAGGCTCTGGGAGGGTGTCCTGAAGACTTGAAAGCTTGAAAGGAGGAGGCACCAATGAAAGGATACCATGACAGACAGATGGAAAGACACAGGGATAGATGAGCGGGAGGAGGGATAAAAGGGAAGAATGAAAGGAGAGACGGAAGAACAGAGATGAGATTGAGATTTGGAAGGGACCTTAGAGGCCCTCTTGTCCAACCTCCTCGCTTCACAAGTGAAGAAACTGAGGCCAAGATAGGTGAAAGGGACTTGTTTGCCCAAGGAGACGCCAGGGTGGACAGACAGGAGCAAAGTGGAATAGATGGAAGACTGGAGGGTCAGAGGACAGTTGGAAAGATGGAAAGGCAGAGAGGGGTGGATGGGTGGCTAGAAGGATGGTGTGGAAGGGACAGAGAATACAGGTGGGGGGGAAGGCCAGAGGGGCAGCTGGGCCAGGCATCTACCTCTTCATGGTCGATGGGTGAATCCACTAGTTCTTCGAAGTATTTGTCTACGTCGGAAACTGGTTCTTGATTGAAAAACCTTTCATTGCCCTCTCCCAAGGTCTGGTACTTGTTGAGTACCACTTGCCATTGGCAGGTGTCTTCCAGCTGTGCCCACAGCTGGACTGGTGCCGGCAATAGCAGCAAGAGCAGTAGCAGTAGTAGTAGGGACACCATTAGGGTGGGTAGTCCAGATCTGGGGAGCCTAGGCAAGGAGTCATGGGTGGAATCCAGGGAAGTGGAGGGGCAACTTCTGATGGGAAGGTCCCCCAAAGATGGCCACCCTCCCCGATTCACCCTAAGATGATTCCCCTCAGGAACTTTCACTGATCCCTCCTTAAATCTGGATTTTCCCCTCCCCCTACCCTGTGTCTGTATGCCCACTTGGTTCTATTCCTCCCTCTTCCTTCTCCACCCCTCCCTCACCTTTCCGGGGCAGGTGAAGTTAATCTTCAGGAATTAAGGGAAGCCCCAGTCCACCTGAAGATAAGGGATACATCCAGCTCAGGGTGATCACTCTGACACACCCCCCCCCCACACACACACACACACACTCTCCTTGTTCTGCCATTCCCCTCTTCCCTTTCCACCCCCTTCCACAAACCCCAGGGCAAGGGATATCCAAGGTTCTGGGAGGATGTCTGGAAGACTTGAAAGGAGCAGGCACCGATGAAAGGATACAGTGACTGACAGATGGAAAGACAGAGGGATAGATGCACCTCCATGCACCCGAACGGGGAGCATCCTTTCCTTTCCTTTCCTTTCCTTTCCCTTTCCCTTTCCTTTTTCCTTTTCCTTTCCTCTTTCCTCTCCCTAGGTCACATAGGGTATATTATCCTTACCTTCGGGCACTCTGCGCAATTGGGGAAACTAAGCCAGTAACAAGGACTTATTTGCTCCAGGCGACCGATGAGCGAGGGGTTCTCTGGGTCCTAAGAGTCACCCCGCCCAGGTCTCCCTAAACTCCGCCCCTCCCTCCAGGCCTATTCTCTCCCCTTCTCGACCCCACCCCTGCTTCTCCCTTCCTCTTCCTCTCCCACTTCCACGCACATTATCATACTAGCTATTACTTCCTCTCATCCATTTCTCCTCCCCTCAACCCCAACGCCAGGCTGGGGACCAGACACACCCAGAAGGTCCGGATCTTTCCCTTCTCCTAGAGCCCGTCTGCTTGGCAGTTTCCGACAGCCAAAGGGTTAAGTGGCTAACGGCTGGTTACTGATACCCTACAGCACGTGCCCCCGGGACCTTGTGTGATCCTCCTCACTGTTATCTCTAAGAAAAGTTCGGGACCTTCAGAGGAAGGCGGTCCCATAAGCCTCACTGTCCCAGCCAGTTAACTCTTTTTTTTTTTTTTTTTTGGATGGTCACATTCAACGTTTTCATACTTCATACACGATTATAATTGGAATACATTTTGCCTCACCAGTATGTATTTTTAATGACGTTTTCTTTCTTTCTTTCTTTCTTTCTTTCTTTCTTTCTTTCTTTCTTT
>NW_020950600.1:772946-871517 GCF_900497805.2 Vombatus ursinus | reverse complement strand
TTTCTTTCTTTCTTTCTTTCTTTCTTTCTTTCTTTCTTTCTTTCTTTCTTTCTTTCTTTCTTTCTTTCTTTCTTTCTTTCAATTATCAAGCTGAGCCTGGAGTCAGGAAAACCTGAGTTCAAATCCAGCCTCAGACACTTACTAGCTGTGTGACCTGGGCAGATAGGATATCTAAAAGATCTTGGAGAACGATGGGAATCCAAATACATGCAAAAGAGAAAGATGGGTCCCTGAAATCAAGGAGCTTACCTTCCAGGTCCCAACCAAAATGCACTCTTTACTGTGTTAAAGTGCTTTACAAATAGTATATCTTTTGATATCATAGAGCCGCACTCTGGTATACTAAAAGAACGGGCAGACAGGATAGCTAAAAGATGTCAGAGAACAATGGGAATCCAAAGATAGTCCCTGGCCTCAAGGAGCCATTCTAAGTCTCAAGCAAAATCCACTCTTTGCTAGAAGCCTTCCCCAATCCCTCCTCATTCTAGTGCCTTTCCTCTGCTGCTTATTTCTTATTGATCCTATTTATAGCTTGCTCAGTATATATTTATTTGCATGTTATCTCCCCCTTGGCTTGTAAGTTCCAGGAGGTCTTTTGCCTTTTTTTTTTTTTTTGTATCCCCAGCATTTAGTACAGTGCCTGGCACATAGGAGGCATTTAATAAAATAAATGTTTAATAATTGACTGACTGATTGAAGATAATACACAAATGGGAGGCTGAAAAGGGTTGGAGGAAAGAGGGCAGAGTGTCTAAGTACAGAAAGTCAGAACCAGAACTGGGACAGAAGTGAAGGTTGGCCCAAGGAGGAACTCACCAGTGGGAGAAGAGGGATGCTCCAGGATGAAGAGGTTCCAGATGCTAATGAAAGTTTCAAGGTGAGGTATTGAAATCTGGAAAAATGGGAGAAGGGCTGTGGGAACGGAGAAGGGCAAATGTCCCAATTTTCAAAAATAGAAGAGAATGGAATCTTCCAACCATAGGTCAGTGAGTTTGCCTTTGATGCCTGGCAAACTGTGCAACATGTTTTGCAAGGAAGCATTGAGGAAAAAGAAGTAGCTATCACAAAGGACCCATGTGGGTCCTTTACCAAGCATAGATCATTTCAGATTTATTTTCCTTTCCCTTTTATTTTCCTTTTCCATTTCCCTTTCCTTTCTCTTTTCCATTTCCATTTTCCTTGCCTTTCCTTTCTCTTTTCCATTTGTCTTGCCTTCAGTTTTGATCAATGAAACCTGGAAGGATATTTTGGGGTTTATGGGCTACATTTCTTTCTTAAGGACCATGTCTTAAACCCAATTTACTCTGGCTCTCAATGATTGACCAACAATAGGTCCCAGCACAAGCCCCACTTAATGGTCATTGTTTGGGCCGTCATGGCTCAGAGTGAATGTAAGTAACAATTGTTTCTGTTTTGGCCCCAAACCCTGAGTGTCTTCTCCTCCCAGATGTTGGGTTTTTTTTTTTTTTTGACTAGGTAAAAATAGGGCATTCCTTGACTCACTTCTTACCTAGCCTTAATCACTGAATGGTTGTTGCCTCAGTCAAACTGAGACCTGGGAAAGACCTTAGCTTAAAAAGGCCAAGGTCTCCCACTGCACCCAGAGCCACCTCCAGTCATCCTGGTCTATATCTTGCCACTAGACTCAGATGGCTCTGGAAGAGACAGTGAGGTTGGTGACTTTGCATAGCCCTCCCTCACTTAAATCCAATTCACTTGCAAGTCCTGGCATCACCTTCCTGATGTCATGGTCCTTTTCTGGAGTGAAGGACAAACACCAACACAATATTGCCTCACAAGAAATAAATAAATAATAAAGATTCTGAGCTGGCATCTGCCCAGCAAAGGATGGACATGGTGTTGTTGCAGCACTTCCAAGGGTTCTTGCAGTCTGAAGATCTGACAAAAAGTATCCTGAACAAATCAAGGACCAGTTGCTTTGTGGAGCTGGCAGTGATGGGGCTGAGAGTGGCTCTGGGAGTGGCTGCTTTATCAGTGGTGAAGAGTGCCCTTGAGTGGGCCCCTAAATTTCAACTATAGCTATTTCCCTGACAACTTGGGAAGAGGCCCCTACTATTTTAAATTAAGCTTCTCACCCTTCCATGGGAAGATTGAGAGGAAGTCAGCATTCCTTTATTAAAAGGGTTTATGTCAAGGGTTTTCTATCCCCACCACCCTACCTACCCTGTCCATGATTTGCCTTTGCTTCATGGGATAATGGAAGGGTCCACCCAACATCAAGGGCTTTTTAGGACCATGGTATTAAACCCCTTTATCTCTTTTTAAAAAAAAAAAAAAAGAGCTGACTACGAACTGAAGAGAATGCTTACCCTGGCAGTCAAAAGTAGACTGAGGACCCCTAACTAGGAGTAATGGACGGAAGCTGCAGAGAGGCACATTTAGGCTCCATGTAAGTAACCTGCCTTTGGCCCAACCACAAGGGACAGTGACTATGGAGACTTAGGGGGAAGTGACTCCATGGCTGGGTCAAGAGGGTTTAACCAGTACCTTAAATTCCATGGATATGCTCTTTCCCAGGGCTTTGAAATGACTTCTAAGAAGAAGCCAGTTGAAAAGAATGAGGACATCATTGCAAACATGAACCAATAAAAGCACTGGGCATACAAAGCAAGGCAAAAACAATCCCTGCCCTCAAGGAGCTCAGTCTCATGAGTGAACTGAACCTGGCCTTAACATAAAGTCCAAAGTCATGAAGTAGAGTGGAAGAATGAGCTAACAAAAAAAATTCCACTATAAACAGCTATTATAATAATAGGAACACTGTCAAATACTCCAAAACATCTCCAAGAAAAAGCCTCAAAAAAAAACAAAACAAAAAACCAACAACAACAACACAGATTATCCATAAATTTATCTAGAATTCCTGGAAGACAAAAAACAAGAGTTTTATTTTTTAAAAAGAGTATGAAATTATTTCATAAATGAAATGAAACCATAGAGGAAAAAAATTTTTTTAAAGTAATGACAGTTATGGAACAAAGAATTGGAAAGGGAATTAATTGCTTGGCACAAGAGGCACAAAAGCTTACCCAAGCAACAAACTCCCTGAATATTAAAATGAATCAAATAGAAGCTAACGACTCCATGAGACAACAAGAAATACTAAAACAAAGTTAAAAGCCTGAAAAAATAGAAGAAAATGTAAGGTATCTCATAGCAAAAACTCATAGAAAAGAAAAAAAAATTTAACAGTCGTGGCCTTCCTGAAAGCTTTGACTAGAAAAAAGAGCCAAGCCACCATCTTTCAAAAATTAAAAAAACAAACAAAAAACCCTGCCCAGATCTCTTAGAACCAGGTGGCAAAATAGGAATAGAAACAACTCACTGGTCACCTCCTAAAAGAACTCTCAAAATGAAAACTACCAGGAACATTTTAGCCAAAATCCAGAGCTTCTTGAACATAGAAAAAATGCCGCAGCTATCCAGAAAGAATTTGCGTACTGAAGAGCTACTGTCAGGATCACACACTATTTAGTAGTCACCCCTTTGAATGAATGGAAAACTTGGAATGTAATATTCCAGAAAGCAAAGGATATAGGCTTACAACTAAGAATAACTCATCCAAGAAATTAAGTATAAGCCTACATGGGGTGGGGGAGGGGAAATGGATCTTTAATGAAATGGAGCACACTCAAACATCCTTGATGAAAAGATAAGAGCTGCACAAAAACATTAAAGCAAAAACATAGGAATCAAGAGAAAAATAAAAAAAGTAAAAGTGAATGAACAATTCTAAGGGACCTAAACAAGGATAAACTTCCTACATTCTAATAAGTGGAGATGATATATGTTTCTCTTCTGAACCTCATGGTCATTATAGGGCATAGAAGTCTAATTAGACAGAAGGATTGGAAGTCATTCTGTTATGTCTTGGTTTTGTTTTGTCTTGATTATCTTAAAAGAAGAATGGAAAGGGAAGGGAAGAGAAAGAGAAAATAATCTCATAAAATAGGGGTGCACAAGTAGATATCTATAAAAAAACAAGGAGGAAGGGATAGGTGAATCAGGCAACACTCAAACCTCACTCCCTCTAAATTGGTCAAAGGAAGAAAGAATACAGACAAAGAGAAATTGGGGTAAATAATTGCATTTCATTTAACTTCCCTTAAAGGGAAAGGGGTAAATACAGAAGAGGGAATTAGATGGAAAGTAGATTAAGAGAGGGATTGGTCATAAGCAAAACAAACTCTAAGAATATACAAAAATATTTAAAACTTTTTGCAGTGGCAAAGAATTGGAAACTGAGGGGGCCCATCAATTGGGGAATGGCTAAACAAGCTACGGTATATGAATGGGATAGAATACTATTGTGCTGCAAGAAATAATGAAGGGTATGGTTTCAGAGAGACCTGAGAAGACTTTGTTGAACTGATGCAGAGGGAAATGAGCAGAATGAGAACAATTCACACAATAACACTGTAAAGACAAATGACTTTGAAAGATTTAGGAACTCTGATCCATGTAATAACTATCTACACTTCCAGAGGACTCATGATGAAACATGCTAACCACCTCCTAATAAAGAGGTGAAGGATTCAGAGCGAAGAATGATACTATTTTTTTTTTAACATGGTCAATGGGGAAGTTTATTTTGCTTGACTATACATGTTTGTAACAGGAAAAATACCTGGACTTCATCTTGCCCCATGCCAAACCATCTCCTTTTCTGAAGTATTATCATGAAGGGCACCAGCCTCTCAGTCACTCAGGATCCAAACCAAGGTGTCATCCATGACTCTCCATTTTCTCTCACCTCACATCTCCAGGCAGTTGTCAGCTCTTTGTGTTTCTACCTCAGTGATATCTCTGGCCACTGACTCCTTTTCCCACTCACACAGCTACCACCTTAATTTAGACCCTTATTCCCTCTCACCTAGATTACTGCCACAGGTTTCAAATTGGTTTCTCTGTTTCAAATCTCTCATTACTCTAGTCCATCCTACACAGCTACCAAAGTAATTTTCCTTAAAATTTACTTAAAAATAGATCACACCATGTGACTCTCCTACTTAATCAACTCCTGTGGTCAGATTAAATATATGTAATCTCTGTCCCAAAGCCAATTGGTAATGGGTGCTTTCCTATGTGGTGGAGATACATGCCCTACCATGCATGGGGAGTGGGGTGGAGTTGGTGAGAATGGAGAATGCCAACTTTCTTCAGTCTTCTTTTGGACTCTTCAAGTTTCAAATCACTTTGGGCGCTTCTGGATTCCAGCTTCAAGAGGAAGATGCACTTAAGGGTGCTGAAGTAAGAAAACTCTGGGAAGACAGGACAGGAGCTGGCAGTCTCCATCATGTTTTTGTCCTAGCTAGCTACAGTAAACTTCGAGGACTTTCCCCTTGGGTGGGATGTAGAACTCTCTTTTGGTTAAGCTGAGTTATTTCACTCCCAATGGAAGAGCTCCTTCACTCTGAATTTTCAGGTATATATTCTCCTACGTAGATTTTCTCTGATTTCTGTTTGGCTATGATTTAGATAAATTAATTTCTTTCCTATTCCCTATATGTGTTTATTGTGGAACTAGTATTTGGTGGGAAAGGGGTCAAGCCTTGAATATAGAGCTTGAGGTTCTATTTCTCCCACTTCAATGAGAAACAGATTAGAAATTAGATGAGCCTGGTCATATCCCCTACACTAATAATATTTAAAGGAGCAGATAATTATAATGCTGGCCTGGTACCCCTTTTCTCTGCCTTACCTAGATGTGGACTCTCTACACACAGGCCCCTCTCTACAGATATAAACCATTCAGCTTTTAAATTCCTTTACAACCCTGCGCAAACTATCTAGCCTCATTGAACATTGCTCACCCTTTCACACTTTGACCAGTCAGTCAATCAGTTTAGTCAAGAACTCTGAACTTAGCCAAGAACTAATTCAAGAACTTGGTCAAGAACTAAGAAAGAACTCTGAAAAGGACTTTGATTCTGCTATAGCCCATTTCTAGCAGAAGACCTTTGCTGACCAGTCACCAAAGACAACCATAAACCAAAGTCTTGCTCTTACCCAGGCACCTCTGGGTTTGTCTTCTGACTGAACCCTGTGCCTGGAGTGCCCTGGACCATCCTAAACCAGCCTAAATATATCCTGGGATTGCTGATCTGCACCAATACCCATTCCATCCACTCCAAGAACACCCTTCCCTCAAACTGTCCTTTTGTTCCATCTCTTGTGGCTTTAGTCTTTAAACGCTGCTCTGTAATCCTATACCGATGGGCACTTGTACTTTGGTATTTACAGTGCCCTGATGTGCACATCCCTGGTCTTGTCCATATTAAAGATGCATTTTTGCTGTGTTATTTATTTTTAACTCCTGACTCCTCTAGTTTTCCTTATATCAAGTCTGGGGTGACAGAACATACTAGATATGTTCAGGGTTGGGTAAAATCATGGGGAAGGCACCACACCTAGGGCATGGGGTGGGGTTGCAGAAGGTGTAATCTGAGTTGGGTTTTGAGGGAAGCTACGAATTAGAGATGAGGAGGCAAAGCATTCTAGTTATGAAGGGCAGTGTTGAAAATGGATTTGTAGAAGAACATAACTAACTCCATTTTGTCCTATATTTTCTACCTTTTTTTAAAATTTCTGAATGATGTCTCTTTCAGTTTGTTTATTGGAGAACCTCTTCATGAGATGTCTGCCAGGTGAGAGATCTCTCTGGTCTTAGGTTTAATTTCTGGTTTTGGTTTCTGGTACTCGCTAGTCTCAAGTTTTGAGACTCTGTTTCTGGTATACTGGTTTCTCTATTTTATTTGGGACTCTACTTATTTCTGTGTTTGCATTAAGACCAGGGGTAACACTCAGTCACAGCTTAAGCCCAACTAATGTCAGCCCATTACATGGTTAGAAATTACGGTCTAGACTGCTGTCAGTACTGTGAAAAATGGTTAAATCTTACTCCGTTTTATTGTTGCCCAACCTGGGGAACTTATTAAATAAATGATCTTAAGAAGTGCCTTGATAATGCTGGCAGGAAAGTTAAAATATCCAGAATTTTAGTCAAATGTGTAGATTGATAGCCTAGGCAAAGACAAGAAATTTCAGCACTGTTTAGAGAAATCTTGAAATGGCAATTGCCTTCTGTATCATTTGATAAGAAGGAGAAAAAGTTTCTCTCTCTCTCTCTCTCTCCCTTCCACCCCTTTCTGACTGTGCACATCAGCGGGACAAGAGGGAAGCTGAGGAAGAAAGATTCAGTGAAACAAAGATGATTTGGGATATGATTGATAAAAGAAGTATGCAAGATCACAGTATGCAAGAAATAAGACAAGTGCAATTTTAAAATTTAAAGTGAAATTTTAAATTTAAGGCAAATTTAAAATTTTAAAAGGGTAATAATTTCTGAGGCGGTATATAATTTATGTGTATATGTGTGTGATAGATAGTATGGCCCCTGTAGAGACAATCTAGTAAGGCAGGAGAAGTAACTTTTAACATTGGGGCCACTGGCTCACAGTTGTTGATCTCTTTGTGTTTCCTGTATCTGTGTTTATGTGTCTCTCAGAGTCCATAATTGTGCTCATGGAGCTTAGAAGGAAAAATTTTGCTGGCAAAGCTATCTTTCTGTGTTTTGTTAGCTAATGTATGCCTTTAAAAATATTCTCTTCCTTTACATTTCTGAACTGTGGCCAAGTTCTTTACACACACACACACACACACACACACACACACACACATACACACTGGAATTTTTTTATGTTTTACATCTAGACAAGAAGGTCTTTTCACTGATTATAGTGAAATAGGTTTAGGGGCTGTGTCAGTGAAAGTTTCAAGGCTTATGCTTTGCAACAGGATTGGCACTTAACTCTTTCCTGGCTCATGAAAAAGAGAGAAGTTTTGTGTGTACCAGGAAACAACCAAAAGGTAGAGTTTTATTGGAACATCTAGTTAGATATTTAGGGAATCATACAAGCTAATGTTAAGTACTGATCAATGTAGACGTAACTTTTTGAATTGGTCTATGCACTCTGAAATTGGGAAATTTTACTATGATATATGAGAATCCTAATTTTATCATAGATTATATATTTGAACTTAAGAGTTGCCTTGCTTCTTACCCATACAAGATGAGCTTATTAAACAAAGCAACTAAGGGGCAGGTAGGTGGCACAGTGGATAGAGCACTAGCCCTGGAGTCAGGAGGACCTGAGTTCAAATCTAGCTTCAAATACATAACATTTACTAGCTGTGTTATCCAGGGCAAGTCACTTAACCCCATTGCCTAGCCAAAAAAAAATGCAACTTGAAAATGCTTTATGCTACTTGTGTGAATAATAATATACCAGGATTTATTGTTGTTAGTACAGACCAATCTGTTAAAGTTTTTATAATTGCTAAGAACCTTTTAATGGATTTTTGGTGCTTTCTTTGTTTAAGGAATACCTGAATTGTGGCAAATCAAGAGAAAGAATTATAGTGTGATAGGTAAATTAGTAAAAAGGTCACTTGAGTTTAACTATACAGTTGGGAAAGGAAGGTTTTAATAAGTCATTAGTTTTTATTTAACAACAATGTATACTAAACATTTAAAGGAGAAGTTAAGGAGTGAACAAACTAAAGGAAGATTATAGGAAAGAATCTGAAGATAATAAGGTGTGTCTTTTTATGAAAGATGGTTTAAGCATGTTGAGAGGATATGAGCAAGTTTGACTTTCTTTAAGTAGAAAGATTGAGCACAAAAATTTTTCAACTGATTTGAAAATCAATATAGAAAAAAATTATAAAATTGGAAGTAAATTTAAGTAATGGCTTCTTTCTGAGATTGTAGAACCCAGATTTGGCTTGTCATCCAGTAACTTGAATGTTCTTAGAGTATGAACTGAACAAGTTAAAAAAAAGGTGAAAAATGTTTAAAACTTGTTATTTTATCAGCCCTGCTAACCCTGTTTTATAATGTTTTGTAAATGCAGTTTAGGAAACTGGGTATTTTCACCTTTGCTTGTAGTTAAGAGGAAGTTACAGCTAAAACAATTTGGCTATCACTTATGAAAGTTGTAAGATTGTTGTTGTTGTTTTTTAATGAGGCAATTGGGGTTAAGTGACTTGCCCAGGGTCACACAGCTAGTAACTGTTAAGTGTCTGAGGCCAGATTTGAGCTCAGGTCCTCCTGACTGTAGGGCCAGTGCTTTATCATTGTGCCACCTAGCTGCCCCTATAAGATTGTTAACTAAGTCATTTAGGGTTATTGTTATAATGTTAAAAGCTAAAATTGGTAACTGAAAGAAGGATATGAGGCAAAAACTTTATCCAGATTGGTTCTGTCCATTTGGAGCAGCCCACCTTGGGGCAAGAGAGGGTACAGCAGGGTTAGTCTCTTCCACCTTGCATGAGGTGGGGTGTCAAACAGGACAGCCCACAACAGCCCTAAGGGGTGGATGGGGTGGATAGGCAAGAGCACCAAGCTCAGTTCCTTCTCTAGGGTCCCTGTCAATTCCACCTATTTTGTAAACTTGCTAGGTTCCTGGAAGGTCATCAGTCCTGGGAAAAGAGCTTATTCGGGTTACGTAGTTCCTGAACAATGAAACTGGTTTACTGAGAATTTACCAGTGTGTGTATAGGCATGATTTCTAATGGTTGATCTTTATACCAAGATGGGTTTAAACTTGAGAAGAGGAAAAGATAAACAAGTGAAGAATATTAAATGAAATCTCTTATGTATGTGTGAGTCCTGGCAAACTTTTATTTCTTACTGCACTTCCATGAGAGTAAAAATAACTGTATCTAGCCCTAAGTTGTGATTAGTGTAACTTGCCATTTTGAAGTAAAAAGCTCTTGGGACTGTAACTGATACTGTTTTGAGTTTTGAATTCACATATTGTTGTCTGATGGGTCATTAAGTCAGTAATCCACCATTTGAGAGAAATGTCACAAGCTACTCAGAGGGAATGTGATCCTGTACTGTTACATTTAGAAGTCTGTATCTAAAAGCTGAGGGGACTATCCTGACATAGCCAAAGGTAGGATCCTTTCGGCTTAGTTCTTCCATTGTATTATTTCCTGTTCAATAGGAATGTTTGCCACCTGGTAATCCCTGAGTCTGGTTATGAGGTGGAATTGTTACTGTATGGTTGGTTGTCAACTGTGACTCTTACCTGAAATGAAACAGAGCTAAGGATACTTTATCCTGGCATATATGTGTTGTCATTCTGTGCCCTTTGGCCAAGGTCTGAAGGACCAGTTTGATGCCATTAGAGTCATTTCCCTGATTTTTCCTTGTATATCAAATTTCTATAATCAGAGCAAGTGGTCAGTAGAAGATATGAGTACAATGCAAGTATGTAAGATTTTACTGTTTTCAGTCTAAACATGTACTCATTCCTTATCCCAAACAACTTAGTAAATTAGTCCTCAGACTTGTCATCTGCCTGGTAATACTTACATAATAACATGTAAAATTAAGTCCCTGGAATAGCTCATTCTTTCTGAATGATATGGGGATAATCAGACAAATGTAAAATGAAGATACAAATGCAATGTTAAATCATTACCCTATAGACTAAGGCTGGAACACATCTGAGCTACTATGATAAAATGCATCTGTATAAGATCTGACCCATTTGGCCTAGAATTACATCCTTTCTATATCCTAAACAACTTAGTAAATGGATTTCTGTATGAAATAAAGTCCTTGAATGTTTTGAAATGATGTTAGAATAATTGGATATTGCTTTAATAGTTTATGGAATCAAGCTGTTATTCTATTAATTATTAAAATTAAATTAGAAATACCTTGTTTTGTTTTGAAGAATTTTAATCAATTTTCTTAGAGGAGAGCAACTTACAGGATATTTTGTGTTACATCACTGGAAAGGCAACTTTATTTGAGTTTATTATTAAGTGTGGAAATAACACCTGTTTGTAGAGCATGTCCTTTGGTACAGACATGTTTTATTATAAACAATTTATTTGATATGCACTGTTTTGAAACTGATTACTTAAGTGTCATCCCAAGTCTTTTGCTACAATTGAAGTTAACTCAGTAACTTTTATGTAAATTCATTTGTGTATTATAAGTCATCTTTTAAAAAAAAAATTTTTTTTTAGGCAATTGGGGTTAAGTGACTTGCCCAGGGTCACACAGCTAGTAAGTGTCAAGTGTTTGGTCTGAGGCCAAATTTGAACTTAGGTCCTCCTGACTTCAGGGCTGGCACTCTATCCACTGTACCACCTAGCTGCCCTGGTCATCTTCTTATAAGAAGTGTCTATAACCTATGTTTTTATGTGAGGATTAGTCCTTATCTGTCTCTGCTCTTCCTGAGGTCACTGGATAACTGAATTGAATTGGAATTAACTTAAATTAAGTGGTATTTAAATTTGGAGTTTTAAAGTAACTAACAGTAAAGGTAAAAATTGTAAACAACTGAGTAAAAATTTCGAGAGAACAACAAGCTCAAATGAATATATCTGTAATTTGGAAGGGTTTAAGACTTCTATCTTCTGTGGTATTATAAAATATTTAGTTTGTATTTGAATGTCTTACATATATCAATGTAACAGTAACCCTTTAGCTTGTTGCTAACTATGTTCATATCAGGAACAGAATTTAGATAAAGATGTTAAACAAAACGGGGTATTTATAACCTAAATTCTCTGAAGTTTCAGTTGAACTATGGGCTCGTAATTTGATGTCTCCCTTGTAGTTCTATTAAACTATAAGGTTTGAGATGATTTTCACAACATAAACTAGTTATTGAAGTAAACTTTATGAGTAGTATTGACATCTTGTATTGAGATCTGTTTAGTAAAAGCTTTTCGCAGGAACATCTGAGGAGTCTCTACAAATAGCTTGGAACCAGAGAAGCAAATCTACCAAAGTGGTGCCCTGAGAACATAATATTTTCCAGACTGCCCCAAGAAAAGATGTTTCTAGGGACCAGAAAATTGCATGGGACACCTGGGGCAAAATGAAATGTATTCACTAACTGAACATTGAGAGTGGGTTACCCAGTTACACTGTTAGTTGATCATTATTTGTATTACTTGGGTCTTTTGTTTCATGCTATTTGTTCACTGAGTTTTCTTGGTGACTTCGCTGATGTGTACATCTCCCCCGTTGCTTAGGCTTTTTTTTTTCTTTCTCTTTGACCCTGTTATATTCTGGCGGCTCACTGAACTTGTATCCTGCAGCCTTAGAGCCACTGGACCTTTTGTTGTGTCTCCTGCCTCTTTAGAATACCAACCACCGATAAGCCCCCAAAATATGAATTACTCTTATTAGTCTTCAGGGGATCTAGCAACCCCTTTGACAAAGAAGAGAGAACGTTAACAAGAGCTCTGTAATGACTGTTCTCTATGTTAGAACATCCCAAAGCTGCTTGACATACAAGTGATCCTTTGAGAATGAACTCTGGCTGAATTTGGAGATGCCTGTAGCTGCCAGAAGCCACAGAACCAGCCTTGACCAGATCAAGGACAACTTTGAGCTACAGACTCAAGACCTTGCTCCGGACTTTCTAAACATCCAGCTGTCTGGCTTATTGTGTCTACAGATGTCTTCTCCCTTAACCTGTGTCCCCCTCTCTGCTCCAAAATTTCTAGACACTATCATTTCACCCTTCTTCCACTCCCCTTTGAGCATGTGACCACTCTCTCCCCTCTCTCTCTCTTCATCTCTCTCTCTCTCTGTGTCTCTCTCCCCTCCCTTGCCAAGTTTCTCTTGCAAGCTCTCCTCAGACAATAAACTCTGTGCTCTGTGATTGGATGCTTTCATTTATGGTCCCTCTTTTTGGGCCTGGAGTCTTCCTTTAACAGTTGTCTTCCCCACGAGCTCCTCGAGGGCAGAAACTGTATTTTGGCATCTTGTGTATCCCCAGGGTTTAGCACCGAGCCTGGTATATAGTAGTTGACAGGGTACAGGACCAAGTCGAGATGTTTGCTTCTTCCCCCAAAAGAATTTGAGTCCCATTTGTTTGAGGGGAGAATGATGGGGTACGGGCCCAAGCCAAGACCTTTGCCCCTCACCCCAAAAAGAATTTGGATCCCATTTATCTAGGGCCCTAGAAAACCCTTGGACTGTCTTTGAATTCTCTTACTTGGTCAAGGAAGTCTCTAGCATTTGCCTGAGACTGCAATCCTATCAACCGGCCTTTCACTATGCCAACCTCCAATCTCCCAATTCTCTATTACCCTTAACCTGATCCAGCCCTTCATTGTCTGTTACCTCCCAAGAGCCCCCAGCTACTTCCCACCCTTGATCCTATCTAGACCCCACTCTAGCTCCCAGTCACTCCCATCAAGATCCTCCCTAGAACACTCCTTCAGTCACTTCAGTCTACTGGACACTCCCATCAAGATACCTCTTCTCCCAGACCCCTCCACCAATCATCCCAAACTACCTGGCCACTCCTAGATCCCTCCCATAGTCTTTCTGTATGTAAGGTTCACCTTGTCTCCATTAAGGTGCTCAGATCCCTTAAGAACCTAGCCAAGGGCCCAGATTCTCATAATCTAGCCAATAGCTCACAAACATTCAGATTCCTTAAGAGTTTGGCCAATATGGTGGATGTTCTAATAAACCTTGTCTTTGACCGAAAGGAGGCTTGGGTTAAATTCCTTCGGGCAGGTCCCACGTGTCATGATTTTGGGGTCCCAGCACCTCTAACCCTCAACAGTAGCCACTAATATTTACTGATTAATGTGGAATGTCTACTTTAATGCTCCATGTCAAGCATTACTAAGTTCATTCTTAAAAAGATAAACAAAATTAGGCTGAATGTGAGTGTTTACTTCCCTCAAAGCTTACAGAACATGCACTCATCTAAAACTATGAGTCCAAGGATGGACAGACAAAGCAGACCAAATGTTGAGGCTTAGGGTGCTGGGACCCCAAAATATTGACACAAGGATCCTGCCTAAATTAATTCGACCCAAGCCTTCTTTCAGCCAAAGACAAGGTTTATTAGAACATTGTGGGGCAGGGGGAGGGTGAAACTCTCTTTTCCTAAGAGAAAGATTAACAGATACCCTCTTGACTCAAGGGAGTGGGAGAAGGGAGTGACCAGGGTTTTAAGGAAGTGCTTCAAAACTCCTTAAAGATCAATCACAACACTTCCAGAATCTGCTAAGATGTTTTTAGCTGTTCTAACTTTTCCCTGTAACCTCCATGAAGGAGGATTTAGGAGTGTAGAGGGAAGGGAGTAAGTAAGCCTCAGGGAACTAAAAAGCACCTGCAGTTTTCCCATTTCCCTAGCACTGAGAGAAACTGACAGAATCGGGCATATGCTCCCAGATAGGGTGTCCGTCCTCGTCCTCTATGCTGCCATAGGTGTATCCAGGTCCATGGCCTCAAACTGAACCAGTGAACCGAGACCCTGAAAGTGTCAGGCTGAGTGGAAGATAGCCTGTAACTATCTGCCCGAAAAGCACCTCCCAGCCTTCCTAGGTGCTTGGAGAGTGACCTCAACTGAAGGGCAAGAAAGAAGAGAGGGAGGCTTACATACCTTCCAGTCTTGGCTGGAGAACTTGGGGTTGGGCAGCTTCCCCATACAGGCCACCTTATTTAGGGGTGCTGGGACCCCAAAATCAGCACACTAAGGTCCTGCCCGAAAGACTTTCTTTCAGCCAAAGACAAGGTTTATTAGAACATCCGTCATATTAGACTCTTAAAGAATCTGAGCCCCTTAATGGAGACCTTATATACAGAAAGACTAGGAGTGGACAAGTAGTTTGGGGTGACTGGAGGAGGGGTCTAAGGAAGATCTGGATGGGAGTGGCCAATAAGCTGGGGTGAACAGAATGCTTGGGATCTGGACCATGTAGCCAAGGGAGAATGGAATCTAGATAGGATTAAGGGTGGAAAATGGCCAAGGGCCATCTGGAGGTAGATTGGGTGTAGGCAATAATGAAAGGCCAGTTGATAGGATTATAGCCTCAGGTGAAAGCCAGAGATTTGGCCAGTGGGAAAATCCAGGGTTTTTCCTTTTTAGGGTCCAGATCCCAACCCCATCACTTATATCTTCGGGGCAATTCCCTCTCACTCCTCTTTCCCTTCCTTTCTGGCTCAAGATGCCTATGTCAGCCAAAATTATGGTCTCCATATGGTTAACCACGATATGAGAAAGGAATTTCTTAAGTGAATAGGTTGTAAATACAATAAGATAAGAGAGTTGACAGAGTGTCAATTGAAATTATAGATCCAAATACCTGTGTTTCTTTTACCATTAACATGACATAACATAGTATATGCCCATAAAACACTAAGAGAAGAAAAGTCCCATTATTCAAGATGGTGTCTGGGTCAAGGCACCTTGTCCTTGGTAATCATAAACAGAAGAATGCCCCTGGTCAGCTTCATCTGGCCTTGTAGTTGTTGTCACAGGAAGGGGCATTTTGAGTTCACCCCCAGGAGCAAGGCAAAGCCTGTCTGTTATGCCAGAGCATGCAAGGCATTAGGGTAGATTAAGCTCAGAGTGGGCCAAAATGTCCTTCTCCTAATTGGCTGGTCCAGGTGTTAGGCCTTTCTCGGGTCTTGGGATTCAAAATGGTTTAGGGAGGGGTCTACACCCACTTCCCCTAAATGCTAAGACTATAAAACTCTGGATACCAATGGTTCCAGGAAGTTAGCCCCTTCCCTTTAAATGCTAATTGACTGTTTTCTTCTGCCTGTTGAATTACAATGGCTATGCTAACAAGGATACATTCTTTTCTTTGTAACAATTTAAGCACCCTCATTTCATTTCAGTAAGTACCTTTCCCGGCCTTCTGGCAGACTGTTGTTCAGGGTCTGACTCTTCCAAGGTTTTATTGGCAAAGATACTGGGAGTACCTTTGGGTGGAGCCACATTTCCTTCTTGAGCTCATTTTACAGATGAGGAAACTGAGGCAAACAAGGTTAAGTGACTTGCCCAAGGTCACACAGCTAGTAAGTGTCTGAGGTTGTATTTTAACTCAGATCCCCCCGATTCTAGGCCCGGTGCTCTATCCACTGTGCCACCTAGCTGGCCTTCTGGCAGAATAGATCTTCTCCCAAACTACAGAACTTAGTGAGGTATCAGGCATACAGTAGGTGCTCAATAAATGTTTATTGACTGATAGATCTGAGAATCATCTTTATAGAGGTGATAATTGAACCCACAGGAGCTGAGATGAACAAACCAAAATGACCTCCTCTCAGTTCTTCACCCAAAATGCTCCATCTCCATTCTCTGAGTTTGCACTGGTAGTTAGTTCCCTGCCTCCAAGCACCTCTCTTCCTTTACTCAAACATTACCTTCTCCATGGAGCTTTTCCTAGGTTCCCCCCAAATGCTAGTGCTATTCTTCTCAAGATGACTTGTAAATAACGGCTTAGTTTTGTCTATATTTGTATTTATTCATCCTGCCCCTCCCCATGCCTGGAATGCTCCCCCACTGGGCTTCCTTCAAATCCCAACTAAAATCCTACCCTTTCCCAGTCCTCCTCAATCCTAATGCCTTCCCTCTGAAATTTCCAATTTATCTGTCTATAACTTGTTTGTACATGTAGACCCCTCCCCAAACCATTTCGAACCCCAACACCTGAGAAAGGCCTAAAACCTGGATTGGCCAATCAGGAGGGACATTTCAGTCCACTCTGGGCTGAATTTACAATAATGCTTTGCATGCCCTGGACATATTTTTTTTTTGTTCTGAATGAACTCAAAATGCCGCTTCCTGTGTCAGTAAGTACAAGACCAGATGAAGCTGACCAGCATTCTTCTGTTTATGACCACTAAGGCGCCTTGACCCACACACTACCTTAAATGGTGGAATTTTTCTTATCTTAGCGTTTTATGGACATACACTGTTATGTCATGTTAATGGTAAATGAAACAGATATCCTGGATCTATAATTTCAATTGACACTGACATTCTCCTATCTTATTGTATTTACAACCTATTCACTTAAGAAATTCCTTTCTCTTATCATGGTTAAACATTTGGAGACCATAATTTTGGCTGACATAGGCGTCCTGAGCCAAGAAGGGAGGGGGTGGTGAGAGGGAATTGCTCTGAACAGACAAACATCTTCTTTGTCCACCTTCTGGTTTTGGGTTCATTGTCTCACAACGTGTATCTCTATATGCATGTTTCACAAGCTTTGAGAGAAATAAACACTCATAGTCAGACAAATTTTGCTTGTCTTTCTAAGAATAAACTTAGTAATGGTTGACATACATGATTGTGGGTCATCTCCCCCACTAGATCGTGAAACTTCTTGGAAGCAGGGACGGTCTTGCCTTTATTTGTACCGCCAGGGCTTAGCACAGTGCCTAGAACATAGTAGGTGCTGAATAATGGCTTGCTGATTATTCATAAAACATTAAAAGCTAGAAGGGGCCTTAGAGGGCACTTAGGCCACCCTCTAGCGTTACAAATGAGAGTTGCCTGCCAGTCAAAGAATCCCAGGAAATCTGTTAGAGTTAGGACAAAGACCAAGCCAGCATATTCTGACTCCCAAGTCACTTTTTCTGCCACCTCAACTTCTGTTGTCCCCTTCTTATTGCCTCCAGCCCAGCCCCAAACCCACCCCTCTTCTAACCTTTCTTCCCAATACTGAGTACATCACCTCCTTCCAGTCACCCAGTGCCATCTGTACTTCCTGACTCTCTTCCATCCTCACTTATCCAATCTATAACCAAGTTTGTACCTCCACAATCTCTCTCAAAGAAGTCCCCTTCTTTCCACTCACACAACCACTACTCCAGCTCAAACCTTTATCACTTCTCACCTGGACCACAGAAGTGGCCTTCCACTTAAGCTTCCTTCCCTCCAATCCATCCTCCACTCAGCAATCAAAGTGGTTTTCTTCAAGTGCACGTTTGACCATGTCATTCCCCTGACTCAGTAAACTCCAGAGCCTCCCTATGACCTCTAAGAGGTAAATATAAACTGTGGGTTGGCATTTAAAGTCTTTCACAGCTAAATCCCAACCTACTTCTCCAGGCTTGTTTATAGACCCATCAATCTGGCCATCTGTCTCTAACAAGCAGGTCTAATTCCATCAAAAGTAAAATGCTAATGAAGCTTAGAGAGATTCAAGATTCTTAACCATTGATCCTTGCCAGAGTCTTCCTTAACAGGCTGATCCTTCACCTAGAAGATAATCATCTATCTGAGAGCCAGTGTGGCTTCAGAAAGGGCCAAGGGGAGGGCGATATGGTGTTCGCTGCCTGACAACTCTAGGAGAAATGCCAGGAGCAGAACAGAGGTCTGTACACAAAAGTTCATTGATCCAACCAAGGTCTTTAATACTATTGCTTGTGAAGGCTTATGGAAGATGATGGCAAAAGTTGGTTGCCTGGAGAAGTTCCTCGCTATTGTACAACAGTTCCATAATGGCATGCTTGCACAGGCTCTGAATTGTGGGTGATGCTCTCAAACTTTCCCAGTCACCAATGGAGTGAAGCAGGGCTATATGCTTGCTCCCCTGCTTTTTAGAATGATGTTTGCAGCAATGTTGTCAGATGATTTCAATGAAAAGGAACACACCATCAAGGTCAGCTATTGCACTAATGGTAAATTATTTAACTTGAAAAGATTACAAGCCAAGACTAAAGTAGAGGGAGAGTTGGTGCGTGATGTTTTCACGGATGATTGTACACTCAATGCAGCCCCTGAAGCTGAGATGCACCAGAGTATGGATTGATTCTCTGCTACCTGTGGTAATTTTGGCCTAATAATTAACACCAAGAAAGCACATGTTCTCCACCAGGCAGCACCACACCATCCATCCATGTGTGGAACCATAGGTTATAGCAAATGAAGAAATATTGAATGCTGTGAGTAAGTTTACTTACCTTTGCAGTATACTTCCTAGGTACATAGCTGGTGAAGTTGACACACATATTGCCAGAGCTAGCTCAGTGTTTGGGAGGCTCCAAAGGAAAGTGTGGGAGAGAACAGGTACTTGAATATCAAGCTGAAGGTCTACAGAGTCGCTGTGCTAACCTCATTGTTGTATGACCGTGAAACCTAGACAGTATACCAGTACCATGCCAGGAAACTGAACCACTTCCACCTGAATTGTCTTAGGAAGATTCTGAATATCCCCTCACTACCAAACACTGAGGTCCTTTCTCAAGGTGAACTACCAAGCATTCAAACTCTACTGCAGAGAGTGTAACTCTCCAACAGGCTGGCCATGTTGTTTGAATGCCAACTCACACAAAGTAAAAAAAAAAGAGATATGGGAATGCTCTCAAAATCTCTCTGAAGAACGTTGGGATCAATTGCGAGACATGGGAGACACTGGCACAGGACTGCCCACATCAAAGAAGGAATGCTGTGTTCTACGAGCAAAGCAGAATTCCAGTAGCTCAAAAAAAAAAATTGGGGTTGGGCAAATTTAGAAACATCTCCACCCCAAATGTTCATATGGATTATTTGTGCCTGACCTGTGGTGGAACCTCCTGAGTTCATATTGGTCCAATCAGCCGAAGTTGGACACACTGTACCTTGACCCCAACATTGTGATGTAGTTTTGGTCCTCTTGGAGCACAAAGGATGGACAACCATCCATTTCTCATCTCTGCCTTAGCAGATGTTCTCTATGCCTCTCATCTCTACTTCTTCTGCTTTCTGCCAGGTCATAGTACCATCAAGTCTTCCAAGGACATGGCCCTGGGGGTCTTAACCCTCTCAGCTCTGGCACTCCCTCTAGCCCAGAGCTTCACATTCCAGAGAACCACACCAGACTATCAATCAGTCTACCTACTCCCTACCCCTATTTTCTTCTCTCCCTCCTCCCACCAAAGCCTTCTACTTTCAGGGGACTGTGATCAAAACAATACTATGGAAAATGGCCCATCAATTAGCTCTGGTTTCTCTCACCCAGTGGGGCACTTAGCTCCAAATCAGCACCTGCTCCAAAGCCATCACTCACCTGTTAGAACCTAACCTCTTTGAGAGCAGGGACTATTTTCCTGGGTTTTTTTTTTTTTTTTTTTGGTTTTGCTTTTCATTTTTAAAATAAGCACAGCACTTTGCTTGCATTAAATGTAGCTAGGGGGCGCCAGAGTGCATAGAGTGTTGGGCTTGGAGTCAGGAAGACTCATCTTCTTGAGTTCAAATCTGGCCTCAGACACTCATTAGCTGTGTGACCCTAGGCAAGTCACTTCACCCTGTTTGTCTCAGTTTCCTTGTCTGTGAAATAAGCTGGAGAGGGAAATGGCAAACCATTCCAATATCTTTGCCAAGAAAACCCCAAATGGGATCATGACTAAGCCACAACAACAGACATTTACTAGCTGTGTGACTCTGGACAAGTCACTTAACATCTGCCTCAGTTTCTTCATTTCTAAAATGGAGCTAGTATTAGCACCTATCTCCCAGGGTTGTTGTAACGATAAAATGATACACTGTTCTTAATCATCTACAATTTCCCTTGTAAAATTTTATAATAGAATCTGTATTTTTCATCAATATTTCCCTTGGCTGTCTTATTTCCCTTCTGAAGTGTTACATCACAAGAAATCAAACAAATTATATTCCAACAGAAAAAAAAGAATTAAAAAAAAAAGTAAAATGAGCTGGATAAGAAAATGGCAAACCATTCCAGTATTTCTGTGAAGAAAAACCCAAATGGGGTCGTGGAGAGTCAGACACAACTGAAAAAAAAAAATGACTGAACAACAAAAAATACCTAATGTGTGCTTTTTTTCAGTCATCTTTGGAATTCCTGGTTTTGTTCCAAACTGATCTTACTCTGATCTTGTAGAAACATTTCAAAAATCATATTTTTTAGCATCTTTGTCTCAAATCCTGGACCGTATCTGAATAGAAAATCTTGTCAATAATAATAATGATAGCTAGCATTTATATAATGCTCACAACAACCTTGAAAGGTAGATACTATTATTTTTCTCATTATACAAATGGGGAAACTGAGGCAGATTTAAGGTTAAGTGGCTTCTTGGGTACTTAATTAGTTGTTGTTCAATCAAGTCTGACTCTTCTTGACCCCATTTGGGATTCTCTTGGCAGAGATCCTGGAGTGGTTTGCCATCTCCTTCTCTAGCTCATTTGAAGATGAGGAAACTGAGGCAAACAGGGTTAAGTGACTTGGCCAGGGTCACACAACTAGTAAGTGTTTGGACTCCGATGAGTCTCCCTGTCTGCAGGCCCAGTACTCTATGCACTATGGTGCCACCTAGGGGCTTAATTAGTATCATAGTCTGAAATCCTTTTCCAAGTCCTAACTTTTTCAAATGGAAACTAAGTCAAAGTTCAGGGGTAATTAGTATGGGGACTGGGAAAGGGAAAGAGACCTTGGCTTAATTAAATTATGAGCAGTCAATCAACATTTCTAAAACTCCTCAAGATGCCAGACACTCTGCTAAGAGCTGAGCAATGCCACTTTTGACCACTGGAGGGAGGGAGGAGAATTACTGTTCTAATTGATGAATCCACAATTTATCCTATGGTCTGCTGATGACTACGGAATTCTGACTTTGTTCTTTACCCTATAAATTGTATGTGGAAAATGTCTTAGGCAGAGATTTTCAAAGTCAGGGTGAATGGACTGGACCACTTTCCCTTTGGATTTTCTCTAGAAACAGATATGCTTATAATTAATATAATTGGATTAAGAATTTTGTCTCTGACAGGGCAGGCTTGTGTCCCAAAATGCAGAGACCAGAATTTTTCTTCCTCTAGACTTGGGATCTGGTGCATTGTGAAGGAAGGGCAGAAGTCTTAGGGGTTAGGGGGTGGACAGGGGTAGAGGAAGGGGCCACTGGTCCTACTTCCAACTCTACAAAAATCACTGCCTTTTTCCCCAAAGCACATGGTGCATTCTATTTCACTCCTATGGCCTGTAAAAGTTCAAAGACAAAGCATATAGGAAGAGGGGGGTGTGGGGGGGTGGCTAAAGATAACAGCTTCATAATTCTTCCCCTCCCAGATTTACTCTTTATGAAGGCAAACCAGATCATTTTTTGCCTTACTTCTTACCTAGCCTCTAATTACCGAACAGGCGTTGCCTCAGACAAACTGAGACCTGGGAAAGACCTTAATTTAAAAAGGCCAAGGTCTCCCACTGCATCTGGGGCCATCCCTAGTCATCCTGACACAGCTCAGCCTCTCTTAAATCCAACTCACTTGCAAGTCAAGACATCGCCCTCCCGATGTCATCGGTCCTCTTCGGGAATGAAGGAGGAGTAACCACTATGAACAGCAGAGTAGAAAGACTGAGGGAAGGAACTGTAATTAGGAATTTGTGCCTGAGGCAGGTAGGAGGCAGCTTACCTTCAACTTGGCTGCCAGAGGGAGAATGTGCACCCTGGAGACAGGGACCCTAAATTTGGATGCCCTGGTACAAAGTCCTGATCACACAGACCTAGTTACTGAATCTACTAAGGAAGTAATGGGAAAGAGATGCCTGGCTGGGATATGAAAAATACACCCAGAAATGTACCCTACACAAGGCTGAAAGGGCCCTTAGAGACCATTCAGTTTGACTTCTTCATTGTACAGAAGGGGAAACTGAGGCTAGAGAAAGTGACTTACAAGATCAGAACTCAGAAATCCCAACCCCTCTCTTTGCGAATTGGACCTTGCCTTCTTCTTCCTTTTGGTTCATCTCCCAAGTCTTGTAAATATGGGCACTTAACTCCTCTTCACCCTAGGCTTCACCCTAAGCCTGAAAGACTCTTGTGAGTATGGGAATTGGGAGCCAGCCAGAGACTCCCTTCCCATTCCATGCCCTTTTCTCCCAGCCCTTTCCCTCCCAAGTATGCGTGGGTACAGCTGGCATTGAATGAGATGGGGAACACTTTTGAAGTGCAAAAAAAACCAAACACTTGTAATATTATCTCACATAAACAGCAGGGCTCAGGTATTAGACACAGGGGATAGTTGTAGTAAGGATAAAAGGGGGCTTAGTCTTGCCCCAGGCCCATACCTGGCCCCCAAGGCAAGGCCTCGGCCAGGGGGGAAGGGTCGGGGCTACCGGGGGATAGTAGCATAGTCTGAGTAGGTGCCTGAGTTGAGCTGCTGTTGAGTGGGCTGAACCCGAGTGTCTAGGATGTCTGTGTGCTCATCCTCCTCATCCTCAGCCTGGCACTCCTGGGGCAGCAGGATGAGTTCAGTCAATCCATGGAGGTCAGCCATACGCCGGAAGGTCTGAAGAACCAGGGCCATGACCACCAGCCCCAGGAACAGGTACACTATGGGAGTGACGGAAAGGAATGCGGAAACGCATGACAATGGAAAGAGCCTGCCCATCCCCATGAATTCCCACCCTTCGGGGATCTCCCCCGCCCCCATGTGGGATACAGGATAGAACCTTGGACGTTGGCTATTTCCCTTCAGAGTGAGGGTGTGTGTGTGTGTGTGTGTGTGTGTGTGTGTGTGTGTGTGTGTGCCACCCTTTGGGGATCTCCCCCCCATGTAGGATACAGGATAGAACCTCAGACATTGGCTATTTCCTTTCACAGTGAAGGGTGTGTGTGTGTGCGCGTGCGCGAGTGCGTGCGCGCGTGCGCAATGGCTCCCCTTGCAGAGGGGTCATACCCCCTCCAAATTCCCCTAGTCAGCCCTTTGCTGAGGGTTGAGGATTCCAGATCCTTAGGTTATGGATGCACTGCTTACCTGTGACCAGAACCTTGTAAAGGGCCCTGTTCTTCTGACCTTCCTGCTCACTAGGCACGTAGTCCCCTAGCCCAATGGTGGAAAGGGAGATGAAGCAGAAGTAGAAAGCATCAAGGAAAGTCCAGGAATTCTCCAGGTAGGTGAAGATGGCAGCCGGTACCAGGAAGAAGAAGGTCAGCACCCCCAGCAGTAGCAGTACCAGGTGCCAACGGGCCAGCAGCCGTGGGTCCCAGCCTCGGCGGAACTGCAGCCAGCGAATTGGGGCGTGGGTCACCAACAAGCCCACGCGCTGGGCTGTGGCCGTCAGCACCAGCATGGTAAATGGCACCCCGAGCAAGGCGAAGAAGATAGAGAAGGCCTTGCCTGAATCCGACAGAGGGGTGGTATAGCCATAACCTAGGGGTAGGAAGAGAGAATGGAAGGAGAGGAGAAGAGCTGGCATCTCCAGGCTCAGGTCCCCGGGGAGCTGCTAATTCCTGCCAAAGGACTGTAGATTTGAGTAAGCCAGTAAACCTGCTGGGGCCTCAGTTTCCCTACCGAGGCATCTGGGCTGAGTGAGCTGAGGTCCCTTCAGGCTCTACAGTCCTTTCAATCTCCTGCTTGGTCCCCACTTCTGGCTTTCCAGAGATCATTTAGTCCAAGCTCTTTCTGAATACAGTCTTCCTGACTAGCTTCCTCCCAGCAGCCCACTCTGGCTTAGTATCATGTTCATAGGAAGTGCCGAATGAAATATTTTCAGCATCCTAGATTTTGAAATGAAGACTCCTGTTTAGTTTGACTCTCTTATTCAACCGATGAAGAAGGAGAAGCCCAGAGAAATCAAGTGAGTGGCTCAGCATTACACGGGGTTGTGGCAGGATCTGAACCCAGATCTTGCTGACCCCAAGTTTTGCATTCAGTCCACTAAAACACACTGGCCCTGTTGAATCTGGTCCCATTTTGCTGGGAAGCTCCAATTGCTACCTCCCAGTTTTCATAGCTCTGAAGCTGTTCTGCTTTGGGAAGTTTTCTCTGATTACCTCTGCATAATCCTTTTAAGGAATAGGTGGGGTTAAATTTTTTTTTTTTTCTGAGTCCCAGTGCTTGTCCCCAGTACACTCAAGGCTCTTCATCCACAGTGCTTCATGCAAGGCTTTGTTGGAAAAATTGGGTCAAATCTTGACACTGAATCTCTGGATCTTAAGCCAGGAGATGGAGATAAGGAAGTGGATGGCTAGCTGTAGGGTCTCTAGGCAAGGACCAGAGAGGCGGCTGGTCCAGTGCCACCCTGTACTGCTTCTGCTGCTGCAGCAGGAGGTCTACAGAACCGTGAAGACAGAGGAAGGCTTCGGGAAGGAGGTGAGTGGAGAGGGCAGGGCGGGTAAGCGGGTGGAACTTCAAGCCCTGCCTCCTGCTAGGGCACAGAGCAGGTCTAACCTGTCCCAGACCTAGGAGACAGCTAGGAGAGAGTACAAGGTCCCTTCCAGATGTGTCCTAAGGTTGGAGGGGGCATGGAGGGGAAACTAGTCCTAGGCTAGGGCTTTTCCAGTGAACCGTTTCCTCTCTTCCTTCCGGACCTGGATAGGAAGAAAGATCTAGCTTCACACGTCAAGAGGGAGGCTGAAAGGAGCTGGAATTTCCCCTCCCCTACTCCTTCCAAACCCCAGGTTAAAAGCTAAAGCAGAGAGGAAGTTCATGTGTGTGGGCGGGGGGAGGGGAAGAAAAGACAGAGGAGGAAGAGGGAGAAGGCAGAAGGGGAGGAAGGGGGAGAGGAAAATCAACCTGTGGGACGCAGGAGGCCTGGAGGGGCTGGGAGCTGGGCTCGTGTGAGGAGGGCAGGGGCGAACTCACCCACTGTGCTGATGAGGGTGCTGGCGAAGAAGAGCGCTGAGGCGAAGTCCCAGCTGGTGGGCGCCGTGGCGTTGTGCAGAGCCGACACCCCGTGGCGCCCGGCCTCCAGCACCCGCGTTAGGAAGTACTCTAGTGTCGAGTCGTCCAGGCACGGGCTGCGCTCCAAGAGCTCCTCCTTCAGCGCCAGCAGTTCAGCCCGCAGCCGGCTCTCCTGGGGCCGCTCGATCGCCGATACCACAAGGGCGCCCAGCGTCAGGTAGCCCGCGTATACCAGCAATGCCAGGGCCAGGACAGCCCCGCGACTCATCGCCCCCAGGCCAAAGTGAGGCGCTCCTGGAGGAAAGACCCAGGCGTCTGGGAGCAGGGGCCTCTTGGGTCCGGAAAGTCCCAAACGTTAGGGAATGCGAGTGGGGGTGGGAGTGGAAGTGGCTAGGGCAGGAAAATCGCACCCCTAGCGGGGAGACCCAGGTGTCCTGAAGCCGAGGACTCCCTAGATCCGGGAAGATCCAGGCGTCAGAAAGCCGAAGGCACCTTAGGTCGGGGAGATGCGCCTACGGCGGAGAAACCCAGGAGTCCAGGAGCGAGGGCACCCTAGGGCCAGAGAGACTTGGCTCCGGCGGGGAGACCCAGGCTTAGGGGACCAAGGGCCTCCCCCCAGGGCCGGAGAGACCCGCCCCAGGCAGGGAGACCCAGGCGTAGGGGAGCGAGGGCCCCCCTAGGGCTAGAGGGTCGCTTCCCCTACCCCTGCCCTGGAGACCCCGGCGTCCTAGGAGAAAAGCGCTCCGCGGAGACCAACACAAAATCTCGGGGCTCAGGCGACGTGTCCGACCCTGGGTGGAAAAGCAAAGCCAGGGTGAAGCTGCCAACGGGAGGAGCGAGTTTTGGATCCAGACGCCTTCGGCCAGCGTCCCACCTCGGGGAGGGGCCTGATGGGGTAGCAAAGGAGAGGAGGAGAAAAGGGAGGAGAGGAAAGGAGGGGAGGGCCCTAGGGGCAGGGAAGCCACCAGACGGCGGGGCTGGTTGGGAAGGCCTCCAGTATCCGGGCTCCCCAAGGATCCCCAGCGTGTTCGACCAGTCCAAGACCGCGTTGAGGGCTGGGGTGGGGGGGGTCTCTTTCTTCTGGGCAATCTCCCCATACGTCGCAGTTGGGACGTATGGGACTCCTCCTACATGTGGCAATGTCTGGAAGGGCAGAGTATTGAGAGGAGGGCTAGCACTCTCAACTTTAGACCGAAGAAAGAAAAGAAAACCTACTCAGCTTTTAACTTTCCAATCAACCCATTATCCCCTTAGGAAAAATGAGATCAGACCGGGACGGTACATCCTGAAGTCAAGCTAAAACCAGGCTACCTCTCCTAAAGCTCAGCTCTGTCATCTGGCCCACAGATGAGGCTGCTTGACTTGGTTCCCTTTCTGCAAGCGTCCCTTACACTCCTCCGCCCACTCCACCCCCACCCCAGAGGCTATTTACTCAGGCAGGCTTCCTCCTAGCCAGTATCGCCGACCACAAGCGGTTTCCTCCTCATCCCCCTACCCTAGAGACGTACATACAATCGAGCCTGAATAGGCTAACCCCCAAATCCAAGGGAAGGGAAACTGATGGAGAGGAAGAGAGTCAAAGAGTGGGAGACAGGGAGAAGAGAGACTGAGTAACAGTGAGGACAGAGGAAAAGAGAGGAGAAAAATCAAAGGGAAAGAGGGAGATCAGATATTGAAAGACAGCGTAGAATTCTGGAGGGAGAGTGAAGGCTAGGGCACAAGAGTGAGGGGACACAGGGAAGGGGGGGGAGATTAAGGAACATAGCAGTCAGATACTGAGGAACAAGGAGAGATACAACTGAGGCAGAGAGCCTGGAGTGACAAAGAAGGCTAACATAACAGCAACAGCAATAAACATTTATACCGCATTTACTATCTGCCAGGCTCTGTGTTAAGTGCTTCACAATTATTAACTCATTTGATCCTCACAACAACCCTATAAGACAGATGCTGTTATTACCCCCATTTTACAGATGGGGAAACTGAGACAAAATTAGTTAAGGGAGTTGCCCCAGGATCACACAGCTAGTCAGTTTTGGAGACAGAATTTGAAAACTGGTCTTTCTGACTCCAGGCCCTGGGCTCTGTCCAGTGGGCCACCTGGCTGCCCCTCAGGGACCTTTCTGGGAGATTCCAAAAGAAAATGCTATGGAAACCACTGGGATCTTAAAGCTCATCTGTTGTGGAGGATGAGGAGGCAGGGAAAGTCTATGAAGAAGCTTCCCACCCGTACCCCAGAATGCAAACTCCTTGACTGAAGGCAAGGACTGTTTCATTTTCTGCCTTTGCATCCCCAACATCTCACCCAATACCCGGCACATCTAAGCACTTAATAAATGTTGTTTGCTGGTTTAACATTGAATCAAACTTGTGAGAGTCTTCAGATTGGGGTTTTTTTTTTTCCTTTCTATGCCCATCATCTTAGAAAGCACAAGCCTGGCACACAGTAAGGCTTAGTCAACACTTCTAGTCAAATTCTATCTTTTTAGAGAAACTTCAAATATTCTAGACTTCAGTTCAAAAGATCTGCCTAAGAGAGGGGCTGAAGAAGACAGCAGAAAACCTGGTTCTGGATTAAGGAATAAAAGAAGCCAGGAGCTTCTAGGTCACATAGCTGACCAGCAGAGATGGGGGTGAAGAGATTTTGGAGGCAGGGGACAGAGTGAACCCCAAACTCCACCCAAAATGAAGTTGACTTAACAGACAGGAAATGACTGACTGCCAGTGGGGGGTCGGGGACAGAGTCATTTCGGAATCAGTTGTCTGGGCAGTCAATCAATCGAGCCTCGTGGAGGAGCCAAATTCAATACCAAATTAGAAGAAAGCATAAAGAACTAGAGATGGGCGGGACTTCAGTGACCTTTCCAAGTCAGCTCTGGTTGTGGGAAAGCAGAGGGAGGGATTCACTTCCACAAATGTTTATTCAGTTCCAGTTCTGTTCAATGCCCCGGGGGGGGGAGGGGGGGGGACAGGCGGGGAGTTAAAGATAGAGCAAAGGGAACTAGACTAGCTTGCCCTCCAGAAGCTTACTTTGAACTGGAAGGGGGGAGGGGGGATCGATGTGCGTACAGATCAATAACCCAAGACCATTTGAGGAGGGTGACAGAAACACAATCTGGGGAGGCTTCCCATAGACTGGGATTCTTAATCATTTTTTGTGTCCTGGACCTCTTTGGCAACAACAATAAAATACTTAGGATTACAACGGAAACCAATTATAGTGAAATACAGTTATGAAAAAAAAATTTAAAACAAGTTCCCAATGTAATTGGAAAAAATAAAATACTATTCAACAATTTAAAAATACTTAAAAAAAATAAAAAGCATGGAAATACCAAAAAAAAAAGGTTCTCAGACTCTGGGCCCTCTATAGAAGGAAGCCTCTAAGCTGAGCCTTGAAGGAAGCTGCAGATTTTTTAAGAATTAGAGGGGAAGGGGCAGCCAGGTGGCGCAGCGGATAGAGTACCGGCCCTGAAGTCAGGAGGACCCGAGTTCAAATCGGCCTCAGACCAAACACTTGACACTTACTAGCTGTGTGACCCTGAGTAAGTCACTTAAACCCAATTGCCTTTAAAAAAAAGAAAAGGAATTAGAGGGGAGGAGGGAATATGTGTTCCAGGCGTGGGGGAGACAGTGTGTGAAGAGCAGAGAGCTGGGTCAAGGAATAATAAGTTTGAGAATAATCTGTCACACACTGTGTGAACAGGAATAATAGGAGATTTCTGGAAAGTTAAATGAGAGAAAGTTTGTAAAGGGCTTTAAATGTCTGCTCTAGGATTTTATGCTCAAGTAAATTGGGAGCCATTGAAGACTGTTGAGTTTGGAAAGAACCCAGTCAGGCCTAAGTCATTTCCAACCTGAGTGACCGAAAGGGGAATGGTTTCCTCAGAAGGAGGGTAGGGTGGGGGTGGGAGACAAGTAATAAATTAGGTTTTAGACAAGTCTGAGTTTGAGATGCCTGAGGTATATCCAGGTGGCAATGTCCAATCAGCTGTTGATTGGTGGTTAATCAATCAACAAGCATTTATTAAGTGCTAATGAACAGAGGCAGCTGGCCCAGTGTATAGATGGATGGACTTGGAGTCAAGCACACCTGAATCCAGCCTTAAGTATTTCCTAGCTGTATGACCTTAGACAAGTCACTTAACTCCTGCCTGATTCCGCTTCCTCATCTGTAAAATGGGGTAATAATAGCACCTTCTCTCAGGATTGTTGTTGATGTTTGTCCTTCATTTTTCAAAGACTCATGACTTGCTCTTGAATTGGATTTAACTGAGGCAGAGATGCACAAAGTTGTCAGCTTTACTCTCTCTTCCAGAGTCACTGAAGTCCAGTGGCAGGACAAAAGTCAAGAGAACTGACGATGAGACGGCCCAGGAAGCAGTGGATGACCTTGGCATCTTCAATCTTCATCTTCAGCCAAACTCTAAGCGCCCATTTCAGCCACCTTCATGACCATTGGAACAAATTATTCTCATCTGCCCATTCTGTTGAAGAAGTCTACACATGCCTAGGGTAGACATACCTTAACTCACTGATGGGTTTGGGGTTCCTCAGTTCCCCTCAACCTGCTTTGCCGGGGTGTGGCCGGGGCACACGCTATAGCTTCTTGGAGGTGAGAGTTGGGTGGCTGGTGGGCGAGCAGCCCTGAAAAGGGGCCAGCAAGGGGTGTATGGGGTGGTCAGGGAGGATTAGCACTAGGATTGCTCCAGGCATAAAATGAGATAATCTTTGTAAAGCACTTTGCAAATCATTTGTCCACAGTCACATAGTTAGGAAACACTTGAGGCTGGACTGGGGTGTTCTTGACTCCAAGACCATCCATCTATGCACTGGACCAGCTGCCTCTGTTAATTAGCACTTAATAAATGCTTGCTGATTGATCGGTCAACCAATTGCATTATATAAATGTTAGTTATTTTTATCACGTGCTAGGTACAGTACTAATCACTGGTAGTGGACAGACATGCCCTCAAGTAGCTTACGTTCTAGTGGGGTAGAAGCCCTCACAACAGATGAAGGTTAGCTCCCCTTCTCCTCAAGTTCCTACCCTTTATCTCTTTTCTCTTTCACAATCACCAGCCCTGGATTCAGGAGGACCTGAGTTCAAATCCGATCTCACACACAAAACACTTACTAGCTGTGTGACCCTGGGCAAGTAACTTAACCCCATTGCCTAACCAAACCAAACCAAAAAAAAAAAAAAACCCGAAAATTTTCCTTTCTGGGTCTTCAGCTTTTGTGAGATAGGGTTATGGCAAGGATTGGTAAAAGCCTTGATTAGTAAGTAGTGCTTGACCTGAACCTTAGACAAAACTAGATTCTACAAGATGGAATAAGGAAGAACATTCCAGGCATGTGGGAGAGCCAGTAGAAAGGCATGGAGGCTAGAGATGGAGGGTCCTGTATGAGGAACAGTAAGGAAACCAACCTACATCATTTGTGGAATGGAGTCATATGCAATAAGGCCAGAACCTGGTTATGAAAGGCTTGAAATGTCAAACGGAGGATGAATAGAGATCACAGGGATTGCACAGGGGAGTGATTTATGCTTTAGGAAAACCAGTTTGACAGCTAGGGTAATGATGGCTTGGAGAGGGGAGAGACAAAAGAGGAGCTTATTGTAATAGTACAGGTGAGAGGCTAAGAGGTTCTAAATTAGAGTGGTATGAGGAAATATTGGGGGTAAGGTTTTGACTGTGAAAGAGAAAAGAGATAAAGGGTAGAAACTTGAGGAGAAGGGGAGCTAACCTTCATCTGTTGTGAGGGCTTCTACTTGAGAATAGATAACATCAATCACTCAGTTGTGTGACTTTCTCTAGAGGGTTCCGGAGCAGGTAGAGGGTGTGGGCAACCCAGAGCTGGAGCTTGGCAAGGCAGTGGAGTGTGATAGGACAAGGGGACCTGGGGCGTAAGAGGAGAGTGTATAACGAAACTAGTGAAAGGAGACCAAAGGGAAAGGACGGGATGGATTAGCAGAACAGGTAAGGATCGAGTGACTGGAGATTATCGGCAGGATAAAGAATAAGTTTAGGAGGAATAAGACAGAGGAAGAGTTGAAAGGCTAGGGGCAACTCTAGCATGGTCATGGAGGAATAGCATCAGGTCTTAAACTCAGAGTGAACTCAGGTCGATGAGGAAACCAAAGGAGAAGAAGACTGGGTTTGTAAGAGTTCTGTTGGGGAAAATGTCAAAGAAGGGATAGGACCACTACCCAGACTGGATGACATTGAATGAGATGATAAAAAAGACAGAGACAGACACACAGATAGACAGACAGACACACCCACACCCACACACACACACACACACACACACACAGCCAGGCTCTCAACTTTATTTAGCTTTTGTTTGCTCTGCCAAGGAGAATGACCTTTGGACGGGAAAAGGTGGAACAAAAATGGTTCTTAGGGATTTGATACTCAAGCGAAGTAAGGACGTAGCAGGAAAGAACGTAACCATCCTAGATAGACAAGTAGGTAGGTAGGTAGGCAGAGCATTTGTTAAGTACTTATCTTGTGTCCGGCACCCGTGCTAAGTGCTCCAGGCACAAAGACAAGCAGAATGAAAGTCTCAGACCTCAAGAAGCTTACATTCTAATGAGGAAAGATAATCCATAAAAGAAAAGCATCGGGATAAGAGGATAGAGGTGTCTCCAGTGTGGGAAGGCAGCCGGAGACAAGAAGTCTGGAAATTTGAGCTGTGGCCTCTCAGGCAGTCAGTTGTTGCTATAGTCCAACGGTCAGGTGCTCTAGAGAAGGACGATCCAAAGGGTGATGTCCGCACTTGAGCATGAATTGGATTTGAGCGAGTCATCAGCATCCAGAGTCATCAAGCAGTCAGTCAACTAGTATTTATTAAGCACCTACTGTGTGTCAATTTCTGGGCATACAAAGAAAGGTAAAAAACAGTCTCTTAGAGCCCACAATCTAATAGGAGAGACATGTAACCAATCATGAACAACCAAGCTAGAGACAGGCTAAACCTGGAGGTAACCAACAGAAGGAAGGCAGTACCACTAAGGGGATCAGGAAGCACTTCTTGAAGAAGGGGGGACTTTAGTTGAGACTTGAAGGAAGCCAGGGAAGGAAGTGGAGATAAGAAAGGAGAGAGTTCCAGACATAGGGGATGGCCAGTAAGAAAGCCCCGAGTCAGGAGATGAAATCTTCTTCCAGGAACAGTAAGGAGGACAGTATTACTGGGAAGCAGAGTACATGGGGTCAGAGTGGAAGAGTAAGGTGTAAGAAGTCTGGAAAGGTAAAAAGAAACGAGGTGATAACGGGTTTTAAAAGCCAAATAGAGGATTTGGGGTTTTTAGGCAATTAGGGTCACACAGCTAAGTGTCTGAGAACAGGATTTGAACTCAGGTCTTCTCTCTCTGTCTACTGTGCCATCTCGTTGCCCCAAGAATTTTATTTTTGATCATGATGGCAATAGGGAGCCACTGGAAGTTAATGAATAAGGGGGGGACATGATCAGATTTGTGCGTTAGGAACATCAATTTGACAGCTGAGTGGGTGATGGACCAGAGTAGGAAGAAACTTGTGGCGACCCGATCTACCAGCAGGCTGCTGAAATAGTAGATGTATGAGGTGACAAGGACTTGCATCAGATTGGTGGCAATATCAGGAGAGAAAAGGAGGCATACGCTAGCAAGAAAAGACAAGATGTAGCAATAGATTGCATATGTGATAGAGAGTGAGAAGTTACGGATGACATCAAAGTTGCAAACCTGGGTGACTGGGAGAAGTTAGGAAGAGGGGAAGGTTCTGGGGAGAAGATAATGATTTTAGTTTTGGCTATGTTGAATTTAAGATGCCTACAAGACATCCAATTTGAGACGTCCAACAGGCAGTTGGAAATATGAGACAGAAAGTCAGCAGAGAGATTAGGACCAGACAAAGATTTGAGAATCCTCAGTTTAGGGATAATAATTAAATCCACTGGAGGTAATGAAATTACCAAGTGAAATAGTATACAGGGAGAAGAGAAGAGGGCCCAAGATAGCCCTGTGGGAAATCTATGGCTACCAGACTTGGCCTGGATGAAGATCCAGTGAAAGAGACTGGGAAAGAGCAAGCGGATGGGGAAGAGGAAAACCAGGAGAGATTGGTGCCATGAAAATCTAGAGAGGAAAGTGTCAAAGAGGATTAGCAGTGTCCAAGGCTTCAGGGAAGTCCAGAAGGATGAAGACCAAGAAAAGGCCATTAGATTGGGTGATTATGAGATCATTGGGCTTTTTGGAGAGGGCAGTTTCTGTTGAGTAATGAGATCAAAAGCCAGACTGGATAGAGTCAGGGGAGTGAGAGGAAAGGAAGCGGGGGCACTGAGGGTAGACGGCCTTCTCAAGGTGTTTAGCCACAAAAGACAGGAGAGATATAGGATGCCAGGTAAAGGACACACCAAGTAAGAGTTCTTTGAGGATGAAGGAGACATGTTTGTAGGTGATAGGGAAGTAGCCAGTGGACAGAGAGACACCGAACATAAATGAGTGGGGATGGTAGGGGAAGCAATCTGACAGAGAGGACAGGATGGAATGAAATCACTTATGCCTGTAAAGGAGAAGGGCCCCCTCTTCACAGGAAACAAGGATGAAGGAGGAGAAAGTGGCAGAAGAGATCTCAGGGATACGAGATGAGTAGGAAGGGAGAAATGGGAGCTCATGGCAAATGACCTCAAATTTTTCAGTGAAATATGAAGCAAGGTTCTCAGGTGAGAGAATGGGAAGGAGGGAGGGGGAGCCATGAGAGATCTGAGGAGGGATGAAAAAGTTCAGAAGAACTGTTATGGAGAATAGAATAGTGCTTCAATTAGGGAGGTATAAAAGGGCAGCTAGGTGGTGCAGTGGTTAGCGTGTTCCAGGCCTGGAGTAAGGAAGATCGAGTTCACATCTGGCTTCAGACACTTCTTAGCTGCGTGACTCTGGGCAAGTCACTTCACCTTGTTCGCCTCCGCTTCTTCATCTGTCAAATGAGAAGGAAATGGCAAACCATTCCAGTATCTTTGCCAAGAAAACTCCAAATGAGCTCAATGAAGAGAAAAGATTGAACAAAAAAGATTGCCTTGTAGTGAAAGCCCAGTTGAGATTATGGAATATAAACTTGTAGTGGACCCAGTCATCATAGTGATTTTCTTCAGCATCATTTAGGGGCAAGTGAGTAGGAGTGAAGACAGCAGATGTTGGGAATAATCCAGGACCGAGGCTTGGCAGGGCCAAGAGATAAGGGGCCAAGGGGTTGAGCTGGTTCACTCTGAGGTTTAGATGAGGAAGGAAGGAGAGTATAGACATGGGAAAGAACTGAGGGTCAAGGGATTGGGGGTCAGAGTGTGGACACAGAAGGGTTTTCCAGGCAGAATGAGAGGTGGAATTACAATAGATTATTATAAGATGAGGGAATTTCAGAAGCCGGAAGCCAGAAGACCAGGATCTTGCCTCCCTCGACTACACCCCTCATGTCAACAGAGAGCATTGAGTGATAAAGCTCCACCAGTGAGGAGAGTATTATGCAAATGGCCCTTAGAGCCCAGGGTGACACATGAATATGGAAGTGGGGTATTGGTGGGTGATGGTAAGATCAAGGGTATGACCATCTTTGTGTGTGGCTGAGGTGGTGATGGAGAAATCGGTCTCCTTATTCATGAAACAAATAAGTTGATTATAGATTTCATGATCATGAAATGACTAAGTTGGAGAATTCGGAGGTTAGGGTGTTTGAAGGCCTGGCAATATGCATGTTGACATCCTCCTACAAGGAGGAAAGGCGGAAAGATTATCAGAGAGGTACTAAGCAACTCACTGAGGAAAGGAGTATCCAGCTGCCAGAATCTTGATTAAACGGTAAATATAGATTGTATGAACTTCAGAGAGGGATTGGCTACTGATTGGTGGTGGTATAGGGAGAGCCTTGGAGTGGCAATGTGGAGAAGGGAGTATTCCAACTCCTTTTCCTCAACCAGTGAGTGGAGGTTATAAGTGAAAGTACCAATCAGTGCTGGAAAGGCTGGCTGTCATCAGAAGGAAGCTGGGTCTGTGAGCACCAGAAGATAGAAGGAGCGGGAAAGGAAAATATTCAGATGAAAGCCGGTTGGTCGCCTATGGAGCAGGCATTTCACAGAGCGTGATGGAAGGTGTGGGTAGACTAAGGGGAACACTGAGGGGATTTGCTTGAGGCGGGTAGGAATATGGGAACAGTCAGCGAGGGAAAGAGACCAGTCTGAGTGTGTCATCCTACCTAGTACATTAAGAGACTTGGACTTTTCAGAAAATAAAAAAAAGAGAAATTAACAGACAAAAGAAGCTGAAAGAGGAAGAAGTGAGGTGATTTTACTTGACTAATTAAGGGAAAAAAAGAGGAAGAATTAGATAACTAGATAAACGGAAAAAAGAGAAATAATAAGTTAGACAATGTATATTTGTTAAAAGAGTTTTGTTTTTCTTGTTTTTGTTTTTATTTTTTCTGGATGTGGAGAGGAAGGTGAGAGGGAGATAAAATAAATGTTTATTAATTTTAAAAAGTAAAATAAAAGTTACATTAAAAAAAAAAAGACATGGGCAGGCCTCAGGTCTTAAATCAACTGGCCCAGATGCACTCCATTCTCAAGGAGAGAAAGAACTGGGGAGTGGGGTTGCTGGAGCTATGTATCAGTGATATACATGAAAGAAAGATCTTGATGAGTGGAAGAAATACTGTAGGACTGCAGAGAGACAAGTGTCCTGATTTTCAAAAATACAGAAAGATAATGGAATCTATAAACTCTAGGTTAGAAGCTTGACTGATTCCTGGGAGAATTCTGGAATTCAAACTCATAGCCCAACATCCCCAAATCTGGGGCTAACACTGACTAGATTCATTCTCAAGAGCTATGCCCTGAATCACTTACCTCTTTGGTTCGTTAGGATCCCACCCAGGGTCTGGGCTGGGAAATTGCTGAATAGCTCTTGTCTAGCATCTTCTAGAGGTAATAGTATCCCCAGCTCTCATGCAAACATTCAAGTTAGCAAGCAGTAAGTTTACTGTGTATAGGACAGGTTTTATTTTTACACACCACACCCCTAGCAAACGTACAAACCCCATAAAAGACTCCTCCTAAGTTATATCCTGCTTTCCGAAAGGGTCTGAAAGTCTTCTAGAGTAAGTGCATTTGGTACCCCCACAAAAGAAAACAACCTTAAGGTGCCAGTAGGGTAGCCCTCTGAAATTCTGGAGAGCCATTCTTTAATCCCACAGAGTTCCATATAGACATTAAGTCACATGGCCAGCACTTAGCACAGTTGCCTGGCACATAGTAGGTGCTTAGTAAATGTTTACCAATTGATTGATTAATGACCAAGAGGGATGTCTATCCAGATTGGGAAGGCGGGGAGAATGACTGAACCTAGAGATCACCCGTCTCCTACCCAATACTCCTTCCTAAGCATTGCCTATAGCCAAGCTGGGTCATCCCCTAGCTCAGAATTTGAGACCACAAGGCACTAAGCTTGCTGAGGTTGATGGCTTGTCTGGGCCAAGGCCAAGCTCAAGAGTAAGATTCTAGACGGCCCTGTGGATCTGAAGAGACCAGGGGACTCAGGGGTCAGCAACTCAGAGCAGCTGTGCAAGGACCATTGGGCTAGTGACCAAGTTAACTTAGGATCCCCAAGGTGCAGTGATGTGCACTTTGCACGTAAGTGCAATCCAGATGTTCTGTGTTGTACATGAAGTGATCTTACCGAAGCCTGGTCCCAACCATGTCACCCACTCACTCCTCTTTCCTCAATGAACTGCTGTGTCTCCCTATTACTTTTTTTTCTGACCCCAATTAAAGACCTTGAAAAAGGGTTAAGTGACTCCCTAACAATTTTAGGTTTGACTGCAACGTTCTCTGTTTGGCACTTACATATGGCCCTTCGTAACTCGACCCCCTCCTCCTTTGTCCAGTCTTCCTACACCTTATTCTCCTCCAGGCACTCTGTCTCAGCTATGCTGGGGAAGCGAACTGCCGTTCCTCACACAGGACACCTGATGTGTTTGCATTGGCGGTCCCCCATACCTGGAACACTCTCCCTCCTTGCCCCTGACTCCTGCCTTCCTCGGCTTCCTTTGAGACTCAGCTCCAATCTCACCTTGTGGACCCTTTCCCTGACCCCCAAGTGCCTCCCCTCTGAGACTCCCTTTCCCAGCCCTCAGCCCCCTTTTCATGCTTTAGAAAGCTCAGGGTCTGTCTTTCTGGTCCTTTCTAGGAAGGAAAAGATGAACATTCCAAACAACTCGTAACTTATCAAAGGCGATGGCTCATGCCCCTATTTTCCTGTGGTTTCTGGATTCTCCCCAACTGCAGGTGACTCCAAAGGACCACACCCTTACAGTATAGATGAGAAGCCATTCACCGAATGGAATAGAAAGTAAAGATACAGAATTAAAACTCCCTAGGAGTTGAACCCACTGCTCCTCAAGGGCTGAAATCTTAACTGCCCGGGAGGGAGGAGGCTGGGTGTAGCTGCTACTCCACGATCTCTCTTCTCAACTCTCTCTCTCTCTTTCTCTGTCTCTCTCTCTCTGTCTCTGTCTCTGTCTCCATCTCTCTCTCCTGTCTCTCTCTCCATCTCCATCTCTCTAGCTCTGTCTGTGTCTCTCTCTCTGTGACTCTGCATTTAGAGGCCATTTGGAGAAAAGGTCTATCAAGCATCGTTCCCCTTCCTTCCCCCACTCCCCTCCCCGGTATCCAAGTCACCAAGCAGAACCAGAACCATCTCACCCCCCAGCAGGTGGCTGCCTCAAACGGGACAGTACTTACTTCCAGGTGCATCGCTGGGTGAGACTGGGGGCAGGATAATCAGCAAGGTGATGACCAGATATTCTTTGGTCAAGCACTGTCTTCTCCCCAAGGGGCCTGGGCCTGCTACCCGTTCCCCCACAAACCCAGTGCAAATATCTGTCCATCCTATCTCTCTCTGGCATGTCTATAATGCTCCCCCTCCCAAAACACCACCACCACCACCAGACACCTGCCGCTTCTCTTTGTTATGAAATGTCCTGATGCAAGGAGTGACTTTAGGAGACTCCATTTACATGAGGCCCCCTGCCGCTCAGAGGATTCTCCCACTAACAGTGTAGGGGAGTGCATAGGAAAAGAACGCCCAGTCAAGCAGGTGTTACCCGTGTATCACGTCTCTGCACACGATCTGTGTATCTGCTTACTACATGTAACCCTGCTACGTGATTCTATTTTACGTACTGCCCGAGACCTGAGTGTGAACCCTAATAGAGCTGGTACAGTGAAGCACCTCCATGTGTACAGTACTATAAGGTAGGAAAATTACCTATGACTGTGACATGCTTATCTATATATGTTTATAACACACTCATGTAGACTCACTAGGATTGGTATCATTCAATTGTTCAGTCTGACTTTTCGTGAGTCTTTGTTCATGGGGTTTTCTCAGCAAAGATACTGGACTAGTTTGCCATTTCTTCTCCAGTGTGCCCCCATTTTACAGTGGAGGAAATGAGGTAAATAGGGGTTAAGTGACTTGCCCAGGGTCACACAGCTAGTAAGTGTCTGAGACCAGACTTGAACTCACACCTTTCTGACTCCAGGCTCAGGTGTTCTATCCACTGTACCACCTAGGTAGAGTCACCAGGGTAGCACAGGTAATGTGCAGGGACTGCAAAAGTTTTTACTGGAAGGAGGAAGTAAAGAGAGGCATTTCAGTCCATTCCCAGTGCAATGATGTGCCTGCATGGTTTCACTTGCCCTTTCCTCCTGAGACACACCATTGGGCTGAAACTGCTCTCTCCAAGATTAGCAATGATCTTTTGATTGCTAAATCCAATGACCTAGGGGCAGCTAGTGGATAGAGCACTGGCCCTGGAGTCAGGAGGACCTGAGTATAAATCTGGCTTTAGACACACTAGCTATATGACCCTGGGCAAGTCACTTAACTGCAATTATCCCCTCCACACCCCCAACTCCCCCCCAAAAATCCAATAGTCTTTTCTCAGTCCTATCTATTCTCCATGAACCTCTGTGCAGCTTTTAACATTGTCAACCACCCTTTCCTCCCAGATGCTCTCTCCTCCCAGCGTTTTTTGTGACATTGTCCTCTCCTCCAACCTGACTGCTCCTTCCCCTAGGAAGGCTCTTTGTCCACATCCCTGCCCAAATACGTTAGTGTGACCCTAGGACTCTTGCATAGGTTTTCTTCTGTCCTCTCTCTGATCTCATCAACTTCAGTGGATTAAATCATCATTTCTCCAAAGATGACTCCCACGTCACACACCCAGCTCTCATTTCTCTCCTGAGCAACAGTCCCACATTGACCAACCATATAAATTTTCTGCCTCCTCCCTTCTTGACTTCCATATCCTGTTTCAGGCATGGGGACCGCCAATGCAATCCCTCTGGTGATTATACAGGTTTACAACATTAGCATCACCGTCTGCTGTTCATTCCCCTTCTCCCCACACATCAGATTAGTGACCGAGACCTGTTCATTCTGTTTCCACAACAGATTAGTGACCGAGACCTGTTCATTCTGTTTCCACAACATTTATCCCATCTCGATTCACATAGACACGGCTCTAATTAAGGTCCTCATTGCCTCTCACCTGAATTCCTGAGTTCTAATTGGTCTCCTTGTATTCAAGGCAACAAGGGAATTCTATTATTCCTTCCTAATTAATTCCCTATCTCACTCCCCATAGAAGCCTTCCTAAGCCTTGTCTTCTCTCCTCAAGCCTCCAGGAACTCCCTCATCCCTGGAATTTAGATGAAGCTTTACTGAGAAAAATGAGGCCAGTTGAATGGAGCACCTTCTCCCATTCTCTTCATCTCAAGATTCCTTGGCACAACTTTCTTCTTCTCTTCCCCAGTCTCTGATGAAGAGGTGGCCCTTCTTGGCAAGACCAAACCCTCGATTTATGCTATTGATCCTATCCCTTACAGTCTTCTCCAGGAAATTGCATCCTCAATTATTCCCCTAGCCACAGATTCCTTCCCTATTGCCTTCAACCTGTCCAAGACTGCCTAACCACTAAAATACAAACAAAAAACACCTTCATTAGACTCTTTATTATTGTAGGTCTCTCCTCTCTCAGCCAAATTCCTTTAAAAAGTCTCCTTGCTCACTGCCTCCACCTTGACTCATCTTCAGTCTTTTGCAATGTGGCTTTCTGGTTTCTGACCTCATTCATCTGAAACTTTTCTCTCAAAATACCAGTGATCTGTAAATCGGAGAGGCTTGCCTCAGTCCTTTTCAACTGATCTGCTGCATTTTATACTATTGATTATTCTCTCCTAGATAAGTTTCTCATCTGTAATTACAAGACTCTCTTCCTATCTGACAAACCATAGTTTCTCCACTGGCTTTGCTAGATCTATTAGTCATATAACACTACCTAATTGTGGGTGTTCAATGGGTAAAGAAACATTTAATAAATGTAACTAGGTAGTAAAGTAGATAGAACACCCAGGCCTGGAGTCAGGAAGATCTGGTCAAATCAATTAACCTATGTAAAATTCTTTACAAACCTTAAAACGCTATAAAAATGCTAGCTATTATCATTAGTTTTTATTATTTTCCACTTTATTTTGGGTATTTTATTATTTATTTTATATTGTTTTATCATCGTTATTAATTTGTTCTTATTTCCCCAGCACCTAGCATACGGCATCTTCCAAATTTCCCTGAGTTCTGCCTTTTTTATTGGCATTCCCAGGTAGGACTTGCTTTCTACCAATGCACGGGTTTTCTTCTGCAATTCCCAGTTGCCAGAGGCCTTGAGATGTTAAATGCTTTATCTAGGGTCACACAGCCAGGCTAGGTCAGAGAACGGGCTTAAACCCTACTCTTTCCGACTCCTACACCAGCTCTCCTTCCCTCGGTTACTTTGCCTCCTGCCTGCTTTGTGGATTGACTGAATGACAGAATGACTGAATGAATGACTGAATGACTGACTGAATGAATGAATGAGAACAGTGGAGAGCGACGGCAAAAACTACAACTCCCAGAGTGCCCCGCGCCCAGCTTCGCCCAGAATGCTCCTCACCTGCTGCAGATGCCCCCTTCTTCTCCGGGGCTTCTATCTGGTCCTTCTTCCGCCCACTCGGAGCCACGTCCCCCCCCGCCCGCCCCGGGTCTCGGCGGGAGGGGGAGGGCCCTGGAAGAGGCTCGGGCCTTCTATTGGCCACTGCCCGCCAGAGGGGCGGGCCGGCCCAGGGCTCCGGCCTCCAATTGGCCCGCGACGCCGCAGACGGGCGCGGTACGGGGGCCGCGCGGTCCTTTTTGGCGTCCATCGAGGCCGGGTCGGCTCTCTTGCTCCGGGATGCAGCCGGGCCCCGGCGGCGGCGGCGCGGCGGCGGGGAGCGCCCGGCACCGTAAGTGGCGTACGTGGCCAGCCGGGCCGGGTCGGGCCGGGAGGACCGCGGGCCGGGCTGGGGGAGGCGGCGGCCGTTGGGGTCGGGTGGGCGCGGGGGCAGGGCTTGGATGCTCGGGCGCCTAGAACGGGACACCTAGAACCCCCCCTGCCCCCGCGCTGGGCCTCCGCCAGCCCCAGCTGCCCTCCTTGGGCGCTGCAGAGAGAAAAACTGAGGCAGGGAGAGAACCCGCGCCGGGGAGGCGCTGGAAAGCTCCCCTCCCCCACGGCCTCGGTTTGTCCGCCCGGGCAATGGACCCAGCCCTTCCAGCGCTCGGCCTTCGGAGCCTTTTTCTGGGCCCTGGACTCAGTTTCCCCACCTGTAGGCGGGAACCCCCTACCCCCTGCAGGGAGATTATAGTTGCTTCTAGGTGAGTGGGAAATGGGGGGGGGCGCTGTTAGCATTTATGTAGCGCCTGTTGTGTGCTGAGGTTTACCACTATTATCTCACTTGACAATAGTAGTAATACTAGCAGCCTGCCTTCGCTGTGTGCCAGGGACTGGGCTAAGCACTGCCAATTAGTATCTCATGTGACTCACACAGTAATCTTCCAGGTGGGTACTGAGGCAAATAGAGGTAAAGTGACTTGCCCAGGGTCACACAGCTTGGAGGCGTTTGAGGCTGGATTTGAACTCGGATCTTCCTGACTCTGGATTCATCGCCCTATTCTCAGCGGACCTCCCATCTGGTTCCATGGAGGGAGTGTTGGCTTTGGAGTCAGCTCCTGGCCCGGCAGCTCTATAATCATGACCCGGGCACTCGATGGCCTCAGTTTCCTCCTCTGTAAGGTGCCCTTCCACTCTAAATCTGTGATGCTGTGGCTTCCCTTTGGCAGCCATGAAGAGGAGGGTGCCCGTGGCAGAGCCCAGCTTGGCCGACCCCCACCAGCTCTTCCATGACACCAGCTCGGCCCACGGACCAGGGGGCTATCCGGTCCACCGGACCCCCGGGGGCCTGGGCTATGCCTCCCCGTCACAGCCGGCCTTCCTCGCTGACCCTGTGTCCAACATGGCGGTAGCCTATGGGAGCAGCCTGGCTGCCCATGGCAAGGAGCTGGTGGACAGGAATGTAAGTGGACAGAGCTTCGGGGTGGGGGTGGGGTTGGGGGCTGCCACCCTGCTGCATCGGGCCTGTCCTGCCTCCTCAGATTGACCGCTTCATTCCTGTCACCAAGCTCAAGTATTACTTTGCTGTGGACACCGTGTATGTGGGAAAGAAACTGGGGCTCTTGGTGTTTCCCTATCTGCACCAGGTGAGAGCCACTGTGTGGGGGCGCTCCAACACCCACCTTCAGCTGGGGGCTCCCAGCCTGGGCTTGGGGTGGTCAGGAGCCTTGGGGCCGGCCCGGCCTCACCTCAGGCTCTGTGTGTCTGCAGGATTGGGAGGTACAGTACCAGCAGGACGTGCCAGTGGCCCCGAGGTTCGACATCAACGCCCCAGATCTCTACATTCCAGGTACCTCCCAGCAGCCCCACCCCCCAGGCCCACAGCTGCCCCTCGCAGCCAAGGCCCAGCTCCTTTCCCTTGCCCCCTGGCCGGGGGGATCCCAGCTCCGTGTTGGGTCCCCCAGCGGGATTTCCAAGCTCTCCCCATGTCTCCCCTTGACTCATTTGCAGCTATGGCTTTCATCACATACATCCTGGTTGCTGGCCTGGCGCTGGGGACTCAGGACAGGTGAGAGGACGCTGGGGCTGGGGTGGGAGAGGCGGGCGTGGGCAGGGCCTTGGAGAGCCAGCCCCCCAGGCTCAGGCCCTCAGCCACACCTCCCCTCAGGTTCTCCCCAGACCTCCTGGGTCTGCAGGCTAGCTCTGCCCTGGCCTGGCTCACAGTGGAGGTGCTGGCCATCCTGCTCAGCCTTTACCTGGTCACTGTCAACACAGACCTCACCACCATTGACCTGCTGGCCTTCTCGGGGTACAAGTATGTGGGGTGAGTGGGGCAGTGTGGATTGGGCGTCTCCTCGGGGGTCACCCGAGGCCTCCCAGGAGCGTAAGTCTGGATGGAACGGGGCTGGCCACGGAGGTGGCGTCTGGGTGCCCGGCCTGCGGTGAGCTCCTGGCCTGGCTCTGCCTCCAGGATGATTGGTGGGGTCGTGACCGGCCTGCTCTTCGGGAGGACTGGCTACTACCTGGTGCTCGGCTGGTGTTGTGTGGCCATCTTCGTCTTCATGGTGAGCGTGGGTTGGGGTATCCCGGGGGGGAGGGGACAGTCGGCACCAGAACCCCGCCCAGGCATCGCTCCCCCTGATGCTTGGGGCCAGAGCGGCCTCGGTAGATGCCCCCGAACAAAGATCTCTAAGGGGTCCCCAAGAATGTCGTCCCCCTCGGGAGCCCAGAGTGGCGCGTGGGCTCCAGCCCCCTCCTCTTCCTCGCTCCCCTGCTCCCCAGATCCGGACCCTTCGACTGAAAATCCTCTCCGAGGTGGCAGCTGAAGGCGTCCTGGTCCGTGGGGCGCGGAACCAGCTGCGCATGTACCTGACCATGGCCATTGCCGCCGCCCAACCCCTCTTCATGTACTGGCTCACCTTTCACCTGGTCAGGTGAGGGCCCAGGAGGCTGCTCAGGCCCGGAGGACCAGGCTGCTGAGCCCTGGGAACACGAGAAGCAGGAAGCGGAGCCCTGGCGGGGTCGGGTCCGTTGCTCTGGATGCAGTTGCCGGGCCCACTGTCCCTCTCCCCAAGAAGTCCCTGGCCCTTTGACTGGAACCTGCCCTGCCTTCTCCACAGATTCATCTCCTCCTTGCCTGTTATGTTTGAGCCCAGTCCCAAACCCCGCCCTAGGAAAGAGCCCATCCCCCTCCCCATCTCCTCCTCCCCCTCTCCCAATCCCCATCCTGCAAGGTGCTTAGAGATCTCTAACTGCACAGCATGCTCCAAGCTGGGGCTGCCGCCCATAGTGTCTTGTTACAAGGAGAAATAAACCCCCTCGGGGTGCTGCTGAGTGGTCCCTGCCCTTTATTGGCTGGGTGTGGGCGGTCACACATTGGGGTGGCAGAGGCTTCATCTCCAAGGCCTGTTTAATGCAGACCCAGGCTGCTTTCAGGGGGCCGATCCCTTCTCCCCCTTCTTCCTTTTTTCCTTCTTCCCTTTTTCCTTCTCCCCTTTTTCCTTGGTCTCCTTCACCTTCTTCAGTTTCTTCTCCTTCTGGGGGCCCTGGCCAGGCCCCGGAGGCTGGATAATAGTATGGAGGGAAAAACAGTGAGACCTCTGTAGGAAGTAGTTCTGGCTGCTTGAACCTCCCTGGCCAGGCCAACTGAGTCAGGCTGCTGGTCCCTCACCCTCTCTCCTCCTGGGGCTCCAAGGCCAATCTGAGAAGGTCAGGGTTTGTCGAGCAATATTAAGTCCATTTCTTCTGGGCGCCCTCCCTCCCAGACCCAGCACCTTCTTTACACTCGGCTCTTGGGTTCCTGGAGGTATCTCAGTATCCTTTGGTAACCTGATGGTCACCAGGAGATGGGGCTAGCGCCTTACCTTCCCATCTGTGTCAGAATCGCTGGAGCTGCTGCTGCTGCTGCTGCTGGAATCTGAGGATTTGCCATGCCCAGCCTGTGGCACAAGAAGAAAGTCCCTCAGCCCCGTTGGCCATCGGCTGCTTCTGTGGCCAAGAGGCTTGGGCCCCTTGAGAAGCTACTCTCTTACCTTGGCCTTCTTAGAAATCCCCTGTCCGAGTGCCTGAGGCTTGGGGGGGCCGTGTGGGGGGTTGGCAGGCAGACCACCTTTTTCAGTCTTCTTGGAATCAGCACCTAGGGCTGCCCGTGATAAAAAAGAGTTTGTCTATCCTCAGGTCCTCAGCCCTGGCCTCTTCCTCTTAGCCCATGGAGGCAGACAACAGGGACCTCATTGTGACCAGAATAGCTTGGTTGGGGAGCCCGACCAACCTCACTGACAGCCCCAAGCACAGAGAGTTTCTTGTGAGCATCCCCTGGGTTGGGATGGGATATGAATATGCGGGTCACTTGAGGACCCCACCTGGCCCATCCTCTCCCATCTCATGCTGAGGCTGTTTGCCAAAACTCTGAAGGGGATCCAGGGGGTCTTCGTTTCCCCAGCATGTTCAGCCCAAACTCAGGTCTCATCTCTAGCCCTGCCCCCACCTCAAGTTGCCACTTTCAGTCCCTCCTTCAACAGCTGCTTCCTCCTCCTAAGGATCGGTGTTTAGAGAAGGCTGGTCATCACCTAATCTAAGCCATCCTCGTTTCACCGAGTGAGAGAGGGAATAAAGGGCTTGCCTGTGTCACGCAGTAGTAAACAGCCAGTCTGAGGGGTGTATTTTGCTATACTGAGCTCAGTAGCCCTTCTCCCACCTCTTACCTTGCTGGGAAGAGAGAGCCCTTACCTGCAGAAAGGTCGAACTCCATGGCTGGCAGATGGAGGGTGTGTCTGAACAGGAAGGGAGGGACGGATTGCTGAACTCTGAGTGGGCCAGGGAGGGGTTTCAGTCGTCAGTGGCCTTGCCCAATGGACTCCAGCCGTGCAGAGGCGTTGTGGTGTGGGGGTGGGAGGCAGACGGTTAGCCTCTGTTTCCAGCCCCAGTTCTTCCCAAAGCAAACTCCCTGGGGAGTAGGGGCTAGATATCACGGTGTAGTGGAAAGCAAGCATTGGGAGTTGAGAAACCATGTTCAAATCCCAACTTTGTCCTGGGTGGCCATGAGCAAGTGCCTTCTCCCTGGACTAAATGACCACTTAGGTCCCTCTCACTGTTCACCTTGGCTCCTTTTGGAAGTGGGAGGGCCACAGCAAACCCAGTTGCTCTGAAATTTGGAGTTGGACAGGTTTCAAAGCAAGATGGCAATGGGAGTGCCAGGCAGTGCACCGAGAATGGAGTGGCCAGCTTTCCATCCCCCTTTCCACCAAGGTTTCTTCAGATCACAGTATTGCAGAGTGGGAGTAGAACCTAGACATGTACAAGTCACCTAAGCCTCCCTGCCCCCATGGGGAGAACACCTTGAGTTGGGGTCCTACAGGCATCCACCAGCAGAGTGTGCATACTAGCAGCTGAGCTCCTGCCCCAACTCTCCAAGACAGGACTAGGGCCAAGGTAGGGAGGGTGGACTGAGGGCTGGTATAGTGAGGAGAACTCTGAACTGGGAGTCACATCTGGCTTTATGCTACCTCCAACGATGACTTCTTGTGAGATGCTGGTGACTGGCCCTCCTGTCTCCAAACTTCAGGGACCTTGCCTATAGGTTTTTTGTTTTTGTTTTTTTTTTGGCTAGGCAATGGGGTTAAGTGACTTGCCCAAGGTCACATAGCTAGTAAGTGTCAAGCGTCTGAGGCCGTATTTGAACTCAGGTCCTCCTGACTCCAGGGCCCGTGCTTTATCCACTGTGCCACCTAGCTGCCCCCAACCTTGCATATAAAGTGATGAAGGTGGACCAAAGATCTCCTTTGCCCTTTTCTTGTGGTAAAGAAAGTGAGGCCCAGTTGGGCCAGCAAGAACTCTGCTCTCACTTTCCAAAGAATACTTCCAGGGCATCGGCTCTGATACGACCTATGTAACCTTGAGGGGGGCTGGACTAGAGGCCCCTCGCAACTCAAGTTCTACAATCCCATGTACTTTTTTTTCCCCACTTTGGGGCTTTAGGCTGGATAGTGAGTTGGAGACCAATTTCTAGGCATCTCCCTCCCCCCAATTTTCAGAGGCCCTGAGTATAGAGAAAATATAGTACACCCCATAAGCCTTAATCCACCAACAATGACTGGCAAAGAGGCTATAGTGTTCCCACTGAGAGGTTGACTAAAGCTCCCTTTGCTAGTTCAGCAAATCTGTAATTGTCTTGAGGGGCTCAATTTAGAGATGACGCCTCCAAAAAAACAGAACCCCACTAATGTAGGATAAGACAAGTGCTGAACTGTTTGTGATTACGTGCTTTGGACCTTCACAAATCCAGAGGCCCTCGACTGCCTGGAGTGACGAGGGCAGGCTTCGTGTAGGTGACCTGAGTAGGAGTCGGATGGGGAGGGAGCTAGTCCCAGTGGAAGCCTGGAGGCAGCTCTTGGCTTGCGTGGGTGCTGGGGCAAGAATAGTAACAACCAAACATCTGCCTCACTGTCCATGATGTCACTCAGAGGACTGGAGGTGGGCACACTTGGCCACTGTCAGCCTCTGGCGTTAGCACCGCAGACCCATTAGGGATGCACCCTACACTTATGACTTGAGAAATGGCTTTTACCTGGGAAATTCCAGCTGCATTCCTCCTGCCTTTTCTCGTGGCCAGCACTGGGCTCCCAGGGGGCAGTTCCCCACAATCTGGGGCTTGGATTTGCCCGAGAAGCACAGACCACTTCCACACCACCATGAGGTGGCGCTGGAGCAGGCCTTTAGCAGATGCTGGATGAGGTGGGTGGGGCATCCTTCGCTGCAGTTTCCCTACCCCCACCCTCCACCCCCAGTGCTAACAGGTGCTGAGGTTGCCTTGCTGGCCCAGGAACAGCATGGCCACACCATTCTCACCAATGCCAAGTGCCCACTCCGCTCAGCTGTGGGCAGGTCCTGACTGGGGAGACGCATAAAGCTCAGCCCTCATCCTCAGGGATTTCCCCCTCTAGCTAGAGCTGGGATGGGCACATGGAATAAGGACGGAGCCTTAGAAGCAAGCGGTCTGCTCCAGGCCTTCGTCCAGGTTCAGCTCAGGGCAGGCAGCACTGTGGGCTGCAGGAGTTGGGCGAGGCCAAGGGAGGGTGGGACTTCTCCTGGTACTCCCAAGGCAAGTGCTCTACAACTTGCCCTATGTTGTATGGTAAGCCCGGGGAGCCTCTGGAGGGGCCATGATGTGCCCAGCTAGGGCACCACCCCCTCATCAAATCTGACACCCAAAGGGGCTTCTCTGAGACCTTTTCCATCTGGAGTAGATTTTTGAGGGCACAGAGAAGTCTAGCTGTAAGTCAGGACAAGTCTTCACAGGACACCCACAAATACAATAGTCATGGTTGAGGGACTGGAAGGGACCTTGGAGATCATATGGCCTAACCCCATTTTACAGGTAGTTAAGTGACTTGCCCGGTGACAGATAAGAGCCAGGGCAGAATTGGGATCCATAAGGGCTCTGACTCAGAATCCAGGATTTTTCCTCTGTAGGCTGCTGCCTGTCTCATGCCATCTCCTAGCAGCCTGGGAAGGCCGGTAGTGCGAGTGAGGAAAATGAGGCTCAGAGGCTGATGACTCAGCTAGGGTGACACAGTGAATGCCCCCATCTTGTCTGGGTGCCCAACACCCAGCCTTGCTTTGCCATCCCTCCGGCCCCACGTCCCATGGATTTGGAGGCAGAGAGCCAGGTGGTGGCCCCAAGGTTTCCAGATCTCAGGGTTTATTCAGATGTTGCTATCAGGTCAAACCTGTTTTGGGCAGGGAAGAGGCTTCTTAAACGAATACCCACAAGGAAGCAGGAAATGAACGCCCAACAGGCAGCAGGATTAGCCCTGAAGTCAGTGCCAAACATCTGACTACAATGGGTCATTTCCAAGGTAAAAGCACCATGTCTGAACATTTCACCAGGGCTTTTCAGAATTGAAGTTTTGTCAGAGCAACGTCACGACCCTGAGAGAGCCACTGAGAACCTTGGGGAACAGAGCCGAAGCCTGGGGGAAGCAAGCATGGGGAAGCATAAAGAATCAGATCTGAGCTGGAAGCCCACTCCAACTCTGGCTTGCTGCGTGATGTTGGACAAGACCTCTCCTGTCTTTGGGTCTCAGGGACCTCATCTAGAAAACGAGGATGACTGGACTAGATGAAGCCACTCCTTTAATCAGCATGGCTGTTCAGTGGAGCTGACCCCAAGGAAATGGCGGCACAGTTCTCACCAGCATAATATGGCTTTGGTTAAGACGCTTGTGTGCATCTGAATCGTTCTGTGCAATGGCAGGGGATTGAGGGTGCTGGTGCCCAAAGGGGGCATTTCACCTGTGAGCTAGCTCGGAAGTCAAGGGCTTTTCTATAAAAAAGGGATGTTTGTCTGCTGCCTGCACCACCAGGAGGGTATGAAGAAAGCACTGTTAACCTTCAACACTAAAGACATTTCCCTGCACTGTTCTGTGGGGTGGTAGCAGACAGAAGGCAGGAATACAGAAGGGTGTACTCATGAGGTGTAGTCAAGAAAGACAGTATCAGCTGAAAGGTATTTTCAAAGAGAAGGCACTTTTATTAATCTTTCATGGTTCTTCCTCTAACCCCTCCCTTTCAGAATCCTAAAATAAAAATCTGTTTTAGTTTCTTTAAAAATATTTCTAAGCCAAAATGCCCTTTGCCCAACTACCCCCTAACCCCACTCCCCCCACTCCCCCCACTCTGCCCAACCAAACTAGGAAGTGTGCTCACTTGCCTCTTGGAATTACAAAAGTCATACACAAATCAATCACACTTAAAAAACTAAGGAGGAAATAAAAACACCAAAAACATGGCCTTTCTACAATTTGCTTTCCCTTCTTCCCCTCACTCAACAATTTCTCATATTTACACTTCATTGAGGGCTTTTGTGCCCTTGTGGCAGCTTGCATGGAAAGGACCACATGCCAAGCAGGAGAGGGACATCGCTGCTGCTGCCTGCAGGGTGGGGGACCCTCAGCTTCCTCAGAGGGTGTAGGCACTCTTCACCAAGTACTCCTTGTCATCTATGGGGCTCCACACCGTGTTGAAGGCACTCGTCTGGTGCTTCCGGGCTATCTTGATAAAGATGACCACCATTGCTCCCAGAAGGACGGCCGCCATCACTGCCAGCAGCACCGCCAAGGCCACAGCTGGAGACAACAAAGGCTTGAGGCACAAGAATCCAGAGGGAAGGCGGCTGCTCGGGCACAAGGGCACTTGGGCTGTTGCTCCCCTAAACAAAAAGCCTCCTGCCATAGAAGCCAGGCAGGCGCAGTGTTTGTAGCCCCAAAGAATGAAGCTGCTCGAGGAGCCCAGCAGGCATGACAGACTCCCGCCTCTCCCCCCAGTCTTTATTCTCCTGTTACCCTGACGCTGGGGGAAACATCCTTTTCTAGGGTTTTCACTTTCCCAGAAGGATCCTGGGAGAGAGGAGTGCCTTCCAACTAAAAGGAGCAGGAAGCCCATGCTTGGTGTTCTCCTCAGAAACGATCGGGGACGCCTCCCCCAAAGGAGCCCCAAGTCTGCAGTGCAGGCTTTCTGGGGCCACGGCCCTCGACTCCAAAGGCACTTCAGTCTGTGGCTCCCAAGAGCCTGGGATACGGGGCACACGCAGCTCACGGGGCCCTGGTAACCCCTAGGCTGGCAGAGAGACCCAGAGCGCTGTTGAGAGGCTGTGGGTGCTCAGCTGCTGGCACACTGGCCAGGGAGAGAACGATGATTTCTAGGTGGCACTGCTCCTGTGGAATGTGGCCTGGCCAGGGCAACCTGCCCACCTGGACCAGCTTGTCAGCCCTCGGGGACTTTTAGGGCAATACCGCCTCCCAGCACAGGCTCACCTGAGACCCCCCAAACTTAACAACCAGGCTCTAATTCTGCCCTTTCAACAGATCAGGAGCTGCCTGTGTCTGCTGGCGAGCCTGTGTAAACATCTCGTTAAGAAGGAGCCAGGCCCAAGAGACCAGATGCTCACTGACTTGTCAAAGAGCTTCTAAGGGAAAAACAAGGCCTGTCACCAACCCCTGACTGTAGACACAGACAGCCCTCTGCCTTCCCCACAGATATGGAGGGCCCAAAGGAAGCAATGTGACCCCCAAACTCTGGGGATGGCCCAAGAAGTTTTCCCACTTAGCACAGCCACCAAGTAGCTTCTTCCTGTTACTGGTAATGAGCCTCCTCTTCCAAGCAGGCCTCAGAACCTTACCCTCATTCCCCCCGCCCCAGTAGTTTTTTCAGTACATTCATTCAATGTCAGGCCTGCTGCCTTGGGGGTGGTGTCTAACATGATTCATCTGGGCACTAGGCTGACCTGCCCCTTTCAAGCAGGAGCAAGAGTGAAAACGAGCCCCCTCTGGGTCTATTCTGTTCGCGAGGAAGGAGACTGTGGCAACATGACCCCAATTCCTCCATATTTACACCAGTGAGACTGACCCAGGAATGACCAAGAGTGCAAAAGCAGGGCTCCGGTGAGGAGGGAGCCAGCTTTATCACATACAATCGGAAGGACGTTTTACCTTTGGTGGAATGTGGCATGACAGGATGAGATGATTTATGGGTATGCTTGCCTGAAAGAAGAACAAAGACAAACTGGGAAATCACACACCAAGAAAGAACTGGGCACTCTCCAGGTTATCTACCACTTCTTCTCAAGCATCTGCTGCTTAAAAGGACATGTTGGTCTGGAACAGCAAAGGGAGGGCACTCCACTGACTTTCCCTAGAATCTCCCGAAGCCTTCAGAGACCCGCTACCCGACCTGCGCCCACCCCTCTTGTCCCCAGCACCCAGCAGAATGGACCCGACAGAAAGGAGGTGGCGGCTTGGCCCAATCCTCTCGAGCCAGAGTCCTCCAGACTCACCAAAACATTTCGCCATGCAGTCTTCTTGGGTCAGGTAGCTGTTCCTATTGCCTCTACAGCCTCCGTAGATGAAATGAGCACAGGTGTTCTTCTCAACATCAAAGTACCAGCGTGGGAAGGCTGCCCGGCAAGGGCCAGTGACCGCTTTGGCTGCGCAGTATTCTGGGAACAGACAACACCGGTTATCTGTCAGTCTAAGCTGCCTCTCAAATCCCATTTTTATAACCGCAAAATATTAAGAAAAACCACTACAAATGGTGTGTGTGGTCAGTATCGCTATCTCTGACCCCACTCCCTTCTTCACCGACCAAAGAGATCTTCATTAGATGGCTATGCTCCTTGACAAAAGGGCCTCACAGTGAACTACAATGAAGGCATTCAGTGCACATTAAATCAGTGGAAATCCTGTTATGTCTCAATTCCCCACTCAAACACAGCCAGATCTCGCTGAAGGTAAGAGGACCACTGACTGACCTCCCATGTGGGCCTACCCCCTCCTCCAAAGCTCTCAATGCAGGTATAGCCCCCACCAAATTCATGTCGAATTTTTGTCAAGGGAGAACTGTCTATACAGAAATTAGCTACATGTTTAACCTTAAAAGTTACCTTCATAGTTGAAATCGTTACCAGGAAATACTTCAGAATCTTGTTTTGGGGCAGCTGCAACAAAAAAACATTTATGTTTAAGTAAACTGGGACCATAAAAACATGCTTCCGAGGTCCCAATACTAACTCTAGCCAAGCTGAGGCTGATAAGGCCTTTCCAGAAGGACTTCCACACCTGTCTGGGATGACCTCACAGTCTTCTCTGAAGCCACTGCTGGGAAGACGAGCTCCCCTGTCTCCTCAGGCCAGAAGTCTATTGTCACAACTTGCAAATCTACTCCCCAAAATAAAATCTGGTAGAATGCTTAATCAAAGGAATCAAGAATAATTCAAACTTTACAAGCTGCCCAATCCCCAGTACCTAACAGGTCTCACAGGGAAGGATGTGTTCAATATGGCAGGGAGCCCTCCCATCTAAATCTCTACCCTCCTCCAGAAATTCATTCCAGATTTAACACCTCCAAAACAATGCAAAATACTTGGAACAATGATTAACTTAAGTTCATGTGTAGGTAAATAGCAAGAAATATTCAGTAATTTAACATTAAACCGGAGATCCCAATTTAAGAATTAGTAATATGAGCCCATCCTTATGAAATCCTCACACACACACACACAAAATAAATAAAAAATAAAGAAAATTTAAAAATCCTGACACACAGAAAGCCTTGCTTATACAATATTAACTCTGTGGAAACAGGTACAAAAAGAAGACTGTCAATGCAGAAGACTTCTCATCAACTGGTGATGAAAATTAACTGAACCCCCTACACAAGCATTGAAGATAATTCTGCCCGGTGGAAAGGGCACCATCCTTAGAAATCAGGAAGTGCCAGGGTTCAAAACCTGGTGCTTGACACTTACTAGCCTGGGCAAAATACTTAATCTCTCAGGTTTAATTTTTTCACCTGTAAAATGGAGCTAATAGTATTTGCACTATGACCCCAAAGGTAATGCAGGAAAGCATTTTGTAAACTTAAGAGCACTGCAAATTTGAGTTTTTGTTATTATTAATTAGTTCCAGAAATCCACGCTATTAGATAAAACAATATTACAGGTGACAGTACCATAGGAACAAGTGTATCTATGGCAGAGGTATCAAACACAGAGCCCACAAAACTCCTGAGTGTCTCCTGAACCAGATTAAAATGTAACTGAGAAATATTCAACAAAATAAATAAATAAAACAGATAACATTTCACTTTAAAACTAAGTCAATATGAGGGCTGCAGGGATCCTTATTACGGCTTTGTGGGCACCCCATTTCTGCTTGAGTTCGGCACCGCTGATCTGTGGGAGGAAAAGCTCAGCCCTCAACCAATCATGTCATCTCAAGAGATAACCCAAACAATGTCCCAACAGGATTTTGAGGGGTTTGGTTAAAATCAATTAATGACATGACTGCATTGTTGGTGGGTCAGGGCAACATGAAGAGCGGTATTAGGTCTGTACTTTCCCTCACAAAGTCTCAGGTACAGAATGAGAGGACCAGGGGGCCACTGGATGCAGCTTCATCAATGCCCCCAGGCCTAGGCCTAACGCTAGACCAGGGGAGATCTGTCCTGAAGAGAGCTCTGTGGTATGGGACTTCAGGCTGATGGAATCCATCCCATCACATAACAACCCCTGCACCCAGCCATGGCACCCAGGCTACAGATCGGCACCACTCACCCCAGGCTCCCGCTGCTGCTTCCTTATGCATACAAGAGGTATGGGACAGCTGCTGTCAGGGCTACAAAGCAACCTAGCACAAACAAAGCTTGAGATCAAGGACTACCTTGGGACTGAGGATCAGGGGCAGGGGAGGCGGTGGGGTGGTGAACAGCACAGCTGAGGGAACCATTCGCATCCTAGGGCAACCAACTAGTTATCCTTTACGGTTTCTAAGCAACCACCACAAAAGCCATGTTTTCTAGAAGTGAGCACTAAAATCCTACCCACCTTTCATGGCTACCTGGTCCAGGAAGCTTTCCCTGATCCAACCCTGTCCCTTCCCTGGCTCTTGTCATGCTTGGACTTAAATGTCATTTTATATTAAGTTTGCATTAAGACTGGCAGGGCCACAAGCGAGAGGGCAAGGACCTCGTCACAGCTGGGATATTACTTTCCACAGAAACCATCTGAGCTAGAAGTTGATTTGTCCCCTAGGAAGGCAAACCCTATCTCCCCCTCTGTCCTTTCTGAATAGGCTCAGGAGGTCTCTCAGAAACCCCAGACTTGAAATGGTCTTTGACAATACTCTTGTCCGGACAGATGGTCGGCCCCCTTCTCCCTAAACCTACCACTTGGGCTAGGTTCATGTGCTCCATTCCTCTTGGCTGGGGCTTCGTTAGCAGAGTTCTCTATAGGGAACAAAAACTTGCTGCCATTAGAAACTGAGTCGGAGCAATTTAGTCAAAATAAAGTTAATCTGTCATAACTCTGACTCTGTCACCCCCCCCACCAGCCACGCCCCCCCCTCCCCCCGGGCAAAAGTGCCTTAGATCCCTGTGAGTGGCCCAGACTACAGCACAGACAGGAGTAAAGCACGCAGAAGGAGTAGGGAACGGAGAGAGCACCCAACTCTGATGAGCGCACACAATAACCAGCTGCTGGGTAGCTGCGGGCCCACAGAAAACCCAGAACTGACAAACAGGAAAAGTGGACTGCTCTGAACTTACTGTCTGGTCCCTGCTCAGCACTGGGTAGGTGTGAGTAGGGACGATTCACACTAAATGGATAGGAAAGGCAAGATCCGGGATGATTAGAAATAACTGGCATTTACAGAGGGCTTTAAAGTTTGAAGTCTTACAATCATCCTGTGAGGCAGACACTAGAGGTGTTACAACTATTCTCAATTTACAGATGAGGAGACTAAGGCACAGAGAAGGTTAGTGACTTGCCCATGGTCACACAGCTAGTGTCAGAAACAGAATTCTTAACTGCAAGTCTATCCTATCTACTCTGCCTCTAAATGAACTTATTCGCCTGTCTTGTGCCCAACCTAGCCAACCCCCCTGGCTGAAAACCAGTCCCAACTGTAGGATCTAAACCTCAACACACAGCAGACTAGAACCTTCAACTTCAAAGAGGAAGACCAAGGTTACTGCAGGCAAGACCACCTGCAGCAGCCAGTGGCAGGGAGGCAGGGGACAGACAACTATGTTTAAAATGGCCAAAAGGGCTCACAAAGCAAAGAAGGCTGAGAGGACCAAGACCAGAATGCAGGCCCTGCACAGGATGGTCACAAATGTGCACTGAAGGCTCAATTCTGGGCAGGGCCTTCTTACCAGGCTTCTCGGGCTCACAGGCGGTCATTGGCAGAATGCAAACCCACCCTGAGACCTCAAGAGCCCAGATGCCTGGAATGCCGTACCCCATATTTGGGGGGCAGGGCCCTTCTCTCTTCACCTGCCTTAGAGACTCGTCACAACAATGCTCAGGGATTACAGCTGCTCTGTCATTCACTGCTTCTTCCCAATACCTCATCACTTGGTGTCCTCATCAGCTGCTGTGGCATTCAATGATCATCTTTATGCTGGTGATCGCCAAATCCATTTACCAGCCCCAGCCTCTCCTGAGTGCTACACTGACCCAAACCCTACCCTCTTCTGAACTTCCCATTGCCTGTCCAGGGAAGGGAATAAGCATTTATTAGGGTTATGTGCCAGGCACTCTGCTAAGTGCTTTCACCAATATGATCTCATTTAATTCTCGCGACGACACTGGGAGGTAGGTGCTGTTATTAACCCCATTTTACAGTTAAGGAAACTGAGGCAAAAAGAGGTTAAGTGACCTGCTCAAGGTCATACAGCTAGCTACTCTGTGTCTGAGGCCAGACTCGAACCCAGGTCTTCCTGATTCCAGACTCAGGGCCCAGTATGTCCCAGTGCATCACCAGAGCCTCCCAGGTTAATCCTCGATGCCTTACTGTCACTCACCCTACATGGCTCCCTTTTCTCCAATCATACAAACACAAATCCTGCTATAGGATCTTGTCACGTTTGCCTAGATTATTGCAACAACTTTCTAATCTACTCTCCCTGCCCTGTTTCTTCTCCTGCCAATCCACCCACCCCTTAGCTGCCAGAGGGCAGTTCCTAAAGTGTGGGTCTGACTATATCACCCTCCCAGCCCCCCACATTCTCTGCAGGATCAAATATAAACTCCTCAGCTTGGGATCTAAATTCCTTTTCACAAGCCAGCTCCTTCCTAACCTCACCCTTTCTCTGTTCCACATTCTAAGACCCAGCAGCATTAACCTTCTGGAAGGTAGCCCTCCATCCCCGGACTTTGCCCTGGTTGCCTCCTCACCTCTGCCTCTTGGCTTCACAGAAGCTCAGCTCCAACTCCACTTGTTCCAGGCTCCCTTTCCAGGACCCCAGAGCACCAATGCCTTTCCTGTTTGGCTCTCCTTCCATTTTCTCAGGACAGACCTTGTTATATATCTAGTCATTTACATGTTTTCTCCCCCTATCTGAATGATACTCAGTGCTTATTAGCACAATGCCTGGCAGCAAGTATGTGACTACCGTGTGTGGGTGTTAACTGTTTATGGGCTAATATTATCCAATGAGATGACAGTTGTAAAGCACCTCTCCTAGTGTGCAGCACACACTAGGCACTTAATAAATGCTTCCTCTCTTCCTCCTTCCTTCTAGAGCAGGGGTGGAGAACCTTCCAGCCTCGAGGCCACATGTAGCCCTCTAGGTCCTCACACGCAGCCCTATGACTGAATCCAAACTTCACAGAACAAATCCCCTTAAATAAAGGAATCTGTTCTGCAAAACTTGGACGTGGTCAAAAGGCCAAACCCAAGGACCTAGAGGGCCACAGGTTCCCCACCCCTGATCTAGAGTATGCTGGAGAGAGCTGTGGTCCATAATTGAGGATAAAAGGAGAGGTTGGAGGGTCTCCAAATTGAGAAAAATCAACCTGCACCTTTGTGCTTTTTCATCCGGTACCCTAGACTGCCAAGGTGCACTTGAGCCTGCCCTTGGGGCCATACCCCAAGGCCCAACTCCACCCTCACCCCCTAAGGGTTTGGTTATTTTCTTTACAGTGCTTGGTACTTGGATGGGGCATAGACCCAGGGCTGGCAGGGACTCCGGAGGCCATGGAGTCCAACTCCATCATCCAGAGGAGGAAACCGAGACCCAGAGAAGTGCGTTTCCCAAGGCCAGCCGGGTAGGAAGGCTGTGTACTGACGTTCTAATTGTTGACACAGCAGGGCTCTGCACTCACAAACTGCTTAAGTGGTTGCTGGATGAAGGTGCTACAGATTCCTCAGCTTTAAACCACTTCTTCCAGGTCACGGTGAGGGACCAGTAAATATACTAGGGAAACAGAGAGTTTAGGTCCTATGTCCTACTACTACTTTCTTACCTGTGACTCATCACATGCTCTGAGACAGTCTTTTTGAGTCAGGAAGTTATTGTAATTTCCACCACAACCTCCATAGATAAATGAATGGCAAGCCTGAGCCGTAACATTATACCACCACCTCAGTACAGAGGCTCGGCACCTACCTACCACCTTTGGAACACGACACAAGTCTGAAACACACAAAATTAAACTTACTTAACTTGGCATGTTAACATCCCACTACAAAGCCCCCCACCCCACAGCTACTAGGAGGTAATCTCTAACTGCACCGTTCAGACCACACTATAGGGGGTCTGAAAAGCAACTGATTCTAGAGGTAGCACAGTATTGTGAAGAAAAGCAGCAGATGAATTCAGAAGCTGCAGGTTCTAGTCCTGGACTGTTCTCACTTAAAGAGTGGGGACAATGCTGGCTTCACCAAATCCTGGTACCAGAAGGGCCCCCAGACACAGTTCAGTCCTTCCACAGGCAGCCTGCTATGCCTTGGGGCAGCTTTGACTGGTGGAAGATGCTCCTTCACATCAAGCCAAAATCAACTTTCCACCAACTTCCTCCCCACCTTCCCCCCCAAGTAGAGAGCTCAGATCCCTCTTACACAAGACAAATGTACAGTCACTTGAAAGACAGCTATTATGTTTCCCTCCCCAAAGGACTGTTTTCTCAAGGCTAAACATGTGCAAGGTCTTCAATCGGTTTCTTCATAAAGCAGGTTCTTTGGTCTCATTAACAGGGTTATAGAGAGGAAACAATTTTATAAACGTCAAGCAGAATATTCAGGTGAGCTTTCAACAATGATAGCTTTTAAAAACAAGAATGTGACATTCTAATGTTAATGGTCTCCACCAGGGTACAACTCAGGAACATATTCATTTTGTGAATAACACTAAAGGCAAACAAACCAACCCAGTACTTCCAGGCACACAAGAGAGAGAAGAGTTAAGTAGAACCTTAAAAACATTCTCCTCTTCTGGCTACCTGGCAGGTGGGCTCTCATAAGGAAGAATGTCTTCCATCTCCAAAGTCTTCTGCCTAGAGCAGACCTTTAGCCTGCTCACTCAACCAGCTCCTCCTAGCTGGTCTGGTGCGCCCAGCTCCAACTCATCCTACAACGGCCCTCACTCCCGTTATATGGCCTCCTTGCTCAAGGACCTCCACCTCCACAGCCTGTTGCCCAAACGTCGGGTTCTCTGCCTGGGCTGTCACAGTCCTTGCTGGGGCAGGCTCTGCTCCACCTGGGGGGAGCAGAATTGGACCCTACCCTAGGCCAGCTTTATTTTCCAACTCATTGGCCACCTGTTGTGGCCGCACATTCACAGTCTCTTCACCCTTCCAGGCCCCACTCACATCAACCCTTCTTCATGGCAGCCTCCCCCTCTGCTACGGTTCACGTCATTTCTCCTTTCTCTAGTTTGTTTTATACTATCGAGTACATGGTTATGTCTTGTCATTTACTGCTCTCTTAATTATTACATGGGCGAGAATTCTCCTTGTTGGATTGACTAGGCTATAAATATAAACTCCGACATGGAGGTTCAATTTAGAGGCGGTCTCCTCTATCTCCCCCAAAGCACAATACTACTAGGTACAGAGGGGGAGTTCCATAAATACTGATGAATGCTTCACACACCCAACATTAGGATTTAAACAAAATGGTTAAGGTCTGATGTACCACCTAACCAAAACGCTCTCATTGATCCTTCCCAACATGTTCATTGTAGGCTAAGCAGTTACCAATAAGAATCTGACTGGAAGCACCTTGTTCTCCTACAAAAAGTACCCAAAGTTACAAACAAAAACCAAATCAACAAGAACCAGACAGAACATACCAGGAACACTCTGGCTGATCAGTTTTGCTCAATTCACTCTGCTGCTAAGAATCAGCCTTCCTCTAAATCCTGAGAGCCCCGAGTTTTAAAACAAGACCCAACATCACACTACAAGTGCAGCCTCTATTTGTATGTCAGTCAATGAACACTGATTAAGTCCACTGTGCACTGTTCCCTGCCTTCTTGGTACTTAGAGGGAGAAGGGGCAGGACGTGTAGACCCATCTATATAATGAAGCATAATTTAAAGAGTGAGTGCAACAGGAACGAAGAGGGCTGAAGTACAGGGGAAACCGGAAGATGGAGGAAAGAATCACTTTCACCTGGGTCCTCTTAGAGGCCATCTCGGATAACTCTTTCATTTTACAGATAAGGAAACTGAGGCCCAGAAAGGCTCACCCAGGGAATAGGTGACACTACGAGGCCTCATGCTTGGGACTGTGAAGGGAGACAGGGAACAGCTAGTAACCCAGTGTGACTGCATAGTAATGAGCGAAGGGGCTGAATGTGAAAGAAGGCTGGAAAGAGAAGTCTGAGCCACACTATGGTGGGTCTGAAATGCAATTGATTCTAGAGGCAGAAGGGAGTCGATACAGGTGTCTGAGCAGGGGAGTAACAAGGTCGTTTCTCAGGAAGGTTTTGGGAGTTGTGTGAAGACTTGATTGAAGGGGACTACAGAAGACAGGCAAGTGCAGACCAGTCAGGCTATTACTACAGTCCCTGCTAATAACACCTGCTGACATGGAGAGAATGTTGAGGACCGTGATGGAAAGGGCACTAGATTTAAAGCTGGAGGACCCAGGTTCAAAGGGCCAACATCCACTAGCTGTGCCAGAAATAGGAAAATGACATCAGACTGACTACCTAGAGTAACGCCCTGCCATGATCAACTGTCCTTCTTGATGCTGATGCTAACACCAGACTACACAACAGCCACAGTGACGGGAGTCACACTGGTGTGCGGTTTACAACGTAGCTTCCTCATAGTAACCTTGAGATTGACAGTGCAAGTATGATTCATATAGACAGTTCTCATTTTATGGAAATTCCCACTATGCAAACTGAAAGAAATCTGCATTCCAAAAAAACACCTAGCTAACTTTACTGTACAGCACACTGTTCTCTCACCTCCTGCCCCTCAGCTTAGAGCTATCTCCCATCCCCCCACCAAAAATAACCTGGGGAAAAAAAAAACCCTAAAAACAAATCCTCCAAGTGAAATCAAAGAACAGATGTCAGAGGGATCACTATTACTGGCTCGGGGGCCTGGCTTGAGACTGAGAGAGGGGACTTTTGCCCAGCCTCCCTCATCCAAGGTCTCCTCCTTGCTACTCCAACTCGAGATCCAGGGCTCTTTCCATGGCCAAGGCCAGAAACTAAGTCTATAGAGGGGCCACGAGGGGAGAAGGAAAGACAGTGGCCAGGTTAGAAGATACTTAAGTCAGAGCCATCACAAAGCAGGTTCTCTGTGAACAAAAGTAGCTTTTCCTTTTCAAAGACTAAGATTTGAGGTCAAATTTCAACTAAGCAAGGCTTTTCAGAATAAGCCAAGCCTCCTTCACAGGTTCATTCCTGAATCAACCCACACCCACTAACAAGGGTCAGAATCCTACCACACACACCCAACACAACAAACAAATTAGATTCTAACAGCCCTGGGAAACAGGAACAATCACTGATCACACTAATTTCTCCTGCTAATCAAAAGTAGGACTAAAAAGTACTGTCTCAAGAGAACAGGATTCCCAGCTAGAAGACACCTCCTCCAGCTCGTCAAAGATCCTCCAGATGAAAAAAACCACAGCTGAGAAAGGAGGCAGTTTGTGGTCACCTGGCCCGAGAGCTGGGTCCCAGACCATTTTCTTACAGTACTAAAGAAGCACGTTTGCGTTTAGGAACCAGGATTTAAAACCATGTGCTCCACTGGGGAGACGGATGCAAAGCACACAATACCGGCAGCAGGCATTTAAAGCATCAACTATTAAGTAATTCTGAAATAGACTGGGCACTGTTGATTGTATCACACAAAAACAGGTTGCACCAGTTCTGAAATCTGGAGAGCTTTAAGCAAAGAAAACCAGCATATGACAGTTGAAGGACTGGAGATAACCTTAAAATAAGAGCACTAAAGTTTTAGGTTCAAACGTACAACCAGCTCTATTTACTCATAAAGGCAGTCTACATCACCTTTTAAAAATTCAAGACAGTTCTCACTTTACACAAATTCACATTACCACCAGCAGCAGCAGTGCCCCAGGGGTCCTCTGCCCCAGGCACTGAATCAACTCAGGCTTCCTGATCAACAGGGCAGAACACAACACCTCCCCCCCCCCCCAAAGCCTTGGGAGAGGAGGGGAAGGTCTACAGAAGTGTCCATTTGTCCATTTACATTAAGTTGAGGACTGGCTTGTAGCTGGACCTTCAGTTTCAGGATAAGTTTATTTTTTAAACAAATTAGAAAAACAAAACCATGCCATGCTCATGCCTTGACAAATACTCCTTTTTCCTGATCTGGGTGCTCCAAATAGGAAAGTATATGTTCACAAAAGCAAGGGATTCTGTATTCTGCCTGAAGTCCATCTTGTCACAGTAACTGCTTCCCCTCGGTTTTCTGCCCTTACACAATGCTGTCATCCCCTAAATAACCCAGGTGAGACACTCCCAAGCAGAGTCAGCCAGAAAAGCCCCAAAGACCCAAGCCCCCTCCAAATCTAATGTTGACAGACTCGACACCAACTTGGAATAATGCTGACTTCAAGGATACACACCTCAAGCTTTTTAGGGGATATTGTATTCAATCAAGCACACCTTCATTCCAGTGGCTTGTACTGAGAAAAGTCACCCTGAAGTAAAGAAATCTGTTTGATCCATTCACCATAATTCTTGGATTTGAGCTTTCTGGGTCCAGGTTTCTCTCTCTGGAACTGCTGTGCAGACAGCACTTTGCAAACATTAACTTAAACTGACATACTTTATTATTCTCTGTTAAAAGTGGGGGTTGGAGTAGATCTCTATGGTCCCTTTCAGCTTTAAATCAGGAGATCCTATTTTCCCAAGCCAACAGGCAGAGGTCATTTAAACAGCTGCAGGCCAGGCTGCTACTCATTTTGTTCAAGAATTCATTCCACGTTGTGCGATGACTAATACTGATAGACTTAACCTTTCTCAGCAATACAAGGATCTAAGACATCTCCAAAAGCCTCATTATGGAAAATGCTATCCACATCCAAAGAAAGAACTATGGCCTTTGAATGCAGATCAAAGCATACTATTTGCTATTTTTTTTTCTTCTGTTGTGTTTTGTTTCCTCTTTCTAGTGGTTCCTCCTATTGGTTCTAATTCTTACTTACAACACCACTAATGTGAAAATATGTTTAATAGGAATGTATATGTATAGCCTATATCAGATTGTTGGGTCTTGGGGAGGGAGGTGAGGAGGGAAGGGGAGAAAAATTTAAAACTCAAAAGCTTATGGAAGTGATTGTTGATAAATCAAAAGAAACTAATAAAAACAAAAACACAAGTGGTTTGAGTATGGAAAAAAAAAAAGGTTCATTCCATAGGGGAAGGACAATTGTTACCAGGACAACAAATTGCTTTGCATTTACCCACACATCACAGATGGAAATTCAGGGTACTAGGGAAAATGCTTATGCTTCCGGTAAATAATAACTTCCCCCACTTACTTCCTTATTTCTGTTGAGGGTATACCATCTCCTTCCGGGCACCCAAGGGCACAACTTCAGAATCATTTCCCATTCTTCACTCTTCTTCTACGCCCTCCTCTCCCCAACTATCCAATCAGAAGCCAAACCTCCCTCAACAACAAGCCCTTCTACTCATTTGCAGTTAAAGCCTCACACAATTCAGGTCCAGGTGACCTTGGGGGTGGGGGGAAGGGAGGAGATGCGACCAGAACTCACCATTAAATCCCATGCTCAATACCGAAGCACAGCTTCCCTTCCAATGGAATCCCCCTAAATGGTGGTGTTCTCTCCACCCTCAACTTACAGCATATTTACTTCTCTCTAATATGCTCAGCACAGTGTTCTGGAACTCGGGAGGCACTTTATAATGCTTACTGAATGAAGCTGTGTAACTGTTGTACCTTACTCTCTACCCCTACATAAACTCCAAGAGGTAAAGTGCTGGTTTTCGTTGTATTTCTACCCCCAAGCCCTATCGGCCGGCCAGCTCTATTAATCAACCTTCTTTAAGTTTTCACTATGGCCAAGGATCTGATGGGCTAAGCACTAGGGATACAATAAAAGGCAAGAGAGGTCCCTGGCTCCAAGGAGCTCATTTTCTAACGGGGAGACAATATGTAAATACCCAGGTCCATATATAATGTATACAGAGTAGAGAAAAGGGGAGTAGAGTCTGAAAGGGGAAGGCTCCAGCAGATGGCAAACCAAGAAAGGCCTCCCAAAGAACATGGGACTCTGAGCTTATTCTTGAGAAGCCAGGGAATTCATACAGCCTTTGAAATAGTAGGCTTTTACCAAGTGTTTGTGGAATCCTTAAAGTACTTTCTTCAGATAATACAACTTTACCAATCGCATTCAACTTAGCACCTCCCAGCTTGGCCCCTACCCTGAAGGAGACTCCAGCCTGGAAGGGGAGAAAGACACAGCCAACTACAACAAACAGGGAAAATGCAAAGCAGAGGTACAAAATACTAAGAGACAGTCAAGGAGGCAGCCTGGGGAGGAGGCAATTTAAAGGGTGGGAAGGATTTCTAAAGGCAAAAACAAACCCAGCTGGATGACTGGGAGACAGTGTGAACAACAGGATGATACTGGGCAAAGGAGAGGCGGTCAGTTTGAGTGAAGGAGGCAGACTGAAGACCACTGAATGAATTCAAGGCTAACATGTGACAGTGACAGATCAGAAGTGTGTTATGAAGATTCCCAACCAAGTACTGATGGAGTGAACTCTGCTGCTTTATCATACAGATCATCTCCCCTAAATGGGAGGGGAGCGAGTGCAGGCAAGGCTCTGTCCTGGGCCCTGTTCTCTTTGCTCCCTACACTTTCTCATTTGGTGACCTCGATTGGTGGCTTCCTTTTTGTTCCATGAATGAGACACTCCAGATTTGGGGTCCAGGAATTTTCTCTGACTGTTCCCACACCTGGAATGCTCTCTCCCTGCTTATCTTCACTGCTCCTGGCTTCCTTCAAGTTTCAACTAAAATCCACCTTCTACAGGAAGCCTTTCCTAATCCCTTTTAATTCTAGTGACTTCCGTCTGTAAATTATTTCCTATTTATTCTATCTACAGCTTGTTTATACGTATTTGTTTGCATATGGTCTCTCCTATTAGATCATGAGATACTCTTCTTTTGCCTTTTTTTGTATCCTCAGCACTTGGCACAGTGCCTGGCACATGGTAGGTGCTTAATAAAAGCTTACTCACTGACTCCTTCCAAGCTTCCCTACCCAGACTCACAACCTTGATGTGATCCTTAATCTCTGCCTCATTCCACATATTCAATCATCGATTTGTCACTTCTATCTCTAGAACTCCTCTGGAACACATCCCTTTTTCGACCTCACTTGACCATGTCCTCTATTCTAGGCCCTTCTCACCCCTTCTTTGGACTACTGAAATAGCCACCTGATCTGTCTCCTTGCTTCAAATCTTCCCCCTTTCCAAACCATCCTCTTCACTGATGACAAATTAATTTTCCTAAAGCCTAGGAGGTCTTACTACTTCACCACCCTATTCAGTAATACTCAGTAGTGGCCCTTTCAGCTCTTTACTAGCTGGCCCCAACCTACCTTTCCAGCCTCCATATACACATTGCATTCATCTCCTGCACTCTACAACTCATCCCAACTGGCCTTCCTTCAGCACAACACTCCTTGCCGCCCCCATCTCCATGCCTCTGTTGTCTATGCCTGAAATCTCCCTTATTACCTCTGCCTCAAAGCATTTCTTGTTTCTTTCCAATGTCAATATCTACATGAAGCTGTTCCATATTCCCCCAGCTGCTAGTGTCTTCCCTCTCCCCAAATTTTTTTTTTACCTTCCATTTATTTCGTAAATGACTTATATATATTTATATGTGTATTTGTTGTCTTCCCCAATAAAACATAAGCTCCTTTAGGGCAGGGATTATTTAATTTTTGCTTTTATATCCCCAGTGTCAATACAAGGCAGGCACTGAATTTGTTGACTGATACAAAGAAGGCACTCTACCAGGGGCTATCAGGAAGCTAGTAAAAGCCATTCTTTGCCTCAAGAAACTTAATGGTCCAGTTGGGGAAGCAAAACTAGAAACACTTCAAACAAACAATCTGAGCCAATATAATTAAGTCCTATGTTGAGTGGGTGTCTATGGGAGATCCAAGAACAGAAGGTAGGAGGCAAAGGCATAGACAGATCTGTGAACTGAATATGGGCATGAAGGGATCAGGATGAGGCCAGTGAGGACTTTGGAGTTTGGGGAGAAATGGGAAATAAAGTTAGAGTTGGAAAATGGAACTGAGGTCCTGGAGGGCCAGGTAGAAATTTAGATGGCGCTTTAAAAAAAAAAAAAAAAAGAAAGAAAGAAAGAAAGAAATTTGGATGGCAGCAGGAGAAAGGAAAGTTTGAGTGTAATAGGATAGCTGCCCTTAGTTTTTGACAATCAACAAGCGTTTAATTAAGCACTCACTATGTGCCAGGTATTGTGCTAAGTGCTGGCGAGACAATGAAAAAACTAAGCCAGTCCCTACCCTACAAAGAAGTATGTAAGATTTTCACAGAGTAGATGAAAAGCAACCTTAGAGAAGCCTCTAAGAAGCTGGGGGGTGGAAACACCTAGAAGGTCTCCTGCAGAAGCCAGGGCTTTTTAGGCAGAGCCAAGAAGAGAGTGGCAGTGGTATACAGTACAGCACACGTCAGAGGGAAGATACCAATTAGGAAGAAATCTTTCAAGTAGGAAGATCAGATAAGAGGCAGAATGAGGAAAATCAATGGGGCTCAAGTGACTAGCTATATATGGGGCAAGACACAAGCCCCCACCCCCTTCCCAATCAGACTTTTATCCTAACAATTTATTCTCTGAAGTTCAACCAAGTACAATAATTCTTTCTAACAATAAACCAACCTGATCATTAGGTGTCTATTACTGCACAAAGGTGATGCTGGGAACTGTACAGAACAATAACTGTACTTTGCTCACTCAGACTTTCAATATCCTTCCTCTAATTAAAGGAGAAAAGATCCTTAAAGCCCTCGTGAAGAGAGTCCTTACAGACCTCAGTCTAGGATCCCAGCCGCTCACTGCTGCTAGGAGCTTTGACCAGACTGCCACCGTTTCCAATACAATTAATCATGTGCCGTTCAAAATTGTGATTTGCTTTACTCTTCAATCCTGTTTCAAGATTAACTCAGAATCCACCCATTGGGCAAGTCCGCTCCCTTTTCTAGGTCTGGTTGTCATCATTATTACGGTAAGCAAGCAGGCCAGAAACTTTCCAAATAATTCTTAGATCTTTATGGGAATAAGAATAGCCATTTGTGATGACAAACCAAATTTGAATTACAAGGCTCATTAACCCTCAGCAGAAGCTGTAAACTATTTTACCAAAGTCAGAAAAATCTTTGCCTGCTTCCATGGTATATTTTTAAAAATGTTTTCTATCATCTCAACTATTAATAAGCAACTACACCTCCCTACAGCCATCCTCAAATACAACTAGGAAACCTGCCTTTCACCTTCTACAGCCACCATTCCAAAAGCAAGCTAAATAATCTGCCGAGAAACTGGGCTTTGTTCTTTAAAAATAAAAATGAAATTTTAATCTGACTCCTATTAGAGCAATGCCAAACACTATTTGCTGGACCACATTTAAAATCACTGGGGTCCTAGAATGTTCATGCTGGAAAGTAAAGTGACAGACATGAGGACTAGAAGGGACCTTGGACACTGGTCATCTTGACCATCCTTATTTTACAGATGAGAAAAGTGAGGCCCCAAAGTAACTTCCCAAGTCATAACAGGTAGGTAATTAAACTCACATCAGTGACTTACAACAAGTGAGCGCTAAACCCCAGATTGCTTGACTCCTAATTCTGAGTTTTTCCCACTACAAGACGCTGTTCTTGATCCCACCACTGACTCTGGTATTGTTAAAAATACAGTATCATTAAAAAGATGTTATGCATTAATTTTAAATATGTCAAGTGCAAGAATTGTTCCTTCCAGTAAACTCAAAATATCCTTAGTTCAACAGATAGCACTACAAGCCTTCAACAAAGTTGTGACAGGCAAAACCCCCAGAGTGAAATGTAATCCTTATTTTGGACTTAAAAAGTAGTGCCACTCACAATCTACATTTCCTGAGGCTCTAAGGGGGTCAACAGGGAGTCAGCATTCATATCCCCAAGATGAGACGCCTCCCAGGGAACAGCAAGCGAGTTAATGAAGTCATTTTAGTTGGACACAGCCGGCAATCTCCAACTCTCATGAATCATAAGTGATTCAATTCCTTATATGGCCAAGCACTCCCTCCTTCTCCTTCAGCCTGAGACAAAGCCAAACTAACTTACTTATCAGGGCTGTGGACAAATAAGTACCTTCAATGCAGCCCATTCCAGGCCCACCAATTGTTCTGCACTAACTACTACACACCTCAGGGAGAGGTAAAAAACAAGAAGCAGGTCAGGAAAGTAGGAAGGAAAAAGAAAAAGCTCTGCTTTCACCATCGTAAGCTGAAAGGTTGCTCTAAAAAAGTCCTGACAAGTCAGAAAGGAATGTTTCTGGTGGAAAAGAGCCAGACATCCCTCCAGACACTTTTGGCAGCTCTAAAACAAAGAGCTGGGGACTTCGTCACAGTCAGTCTCTAAACTCCATGTTTCCCATCACTGCAGACCCCCCAATCACCAAGAGACAATCTAAAAGGATTTCAAAATGGCAGGCATAGCAACCTGAAAGTCCAGTTTCCTCTGTGAAAGGGTTCCATTATGACCTCAAACACAACAATTAAGCTTCCTTCAACATCAAACATACTGCCTTAATACATACATACTAATCCTCAATACATCAAAGCTAAGTTTCCAAACTAATCTCTCCTAAACACTGCCCTAAACCCCGCTGAAGCATAATAATTACCTAAACCAGGATGCGGTGATTCCAAAGACCACCAGACAAATTTAAAGAACAATGTAAATTGTTCTTTATAGAGATATAGAGAAAGGAACAATGCCCCCCCCCCATGACATCACTCTCCCCCTGGGCCTGTTTCATCATATATCAGAGATTAGGACTACATGATCTGAGTGGTACCTTCAAATTCAAATATTCTAAGATTCTATTCTTTTTATCACCCTTACTATATATCTATATCTATAGATATATATGTAATCTGTTGAAAAGTTCACTCTCTCAAAGCCCAGGAGAAAAAATTCAGATTGTAAAATCATGAATGGCCCTTAAAAAAAAAATGTGTAGTCCTAATTCTTCAGTTGACAGATAAAGAAACTGAGGCACACTGGTGAAGTGACTTGTCAAGTCAATGATAGGGCCAAGACTAAAAGAGACTCCACTCCGAATCCTTTGGCACCTTATTAACCTGGGGCTCCTTTGTGCTTTTCACTTTACTGATGTCTTCCACCGGATTCAATTACCAAAAAGAAAGTAAGCCTCTCAGACAATTCACTATAAACAGCAGGACTCTTTGAAGGTTGGCTCAGAGGCTTAACTGGTGTGATTGTCCCGGCATATTCCACTAAAGAATCAAAGATAAGAAAAGCCACATCTTTTTTTAAACAAGTACTTGGCGTTAAGGCCCAGGCTTGTTGTGTATGAAGTGACTGGAACATATGGATGGCTACCACAAGGCCCAGGGACCCAGTATTCACTATTCCCAACTGATTGCTGTAAAAAGTTTCTTAGCCTGCAATTTGGAAAATGACAGCTTCTTCTTAGCCAGACTGCCTTTTGCTTATTAAAATTAGGCATTCCTGCAAAAATGCCCACATTCCAATTTTTCCGAGGTCATAAATGAGCACATTATACATTTTTAAGTTTTCAGCCTCTCCTTTCAGCAAAGTGACTCCAGTGCCTAATTTTTCTAGCTATCTCACTACTGTCCTCTACAAGCTGACTGTTTTAGAAATAGAAAACATACCTATTTTCCTTCAAATCTCCAGAAAAATTTAGTTTTCTTATCCTAGAGAATGGATCCTATCTTTTTTTTTTTCCTTTTTGGTGAGGCAATTGGGGTTAAGTGACTTGCCCAGGGATCCTATCTTATTACTACCTTCGGTTATATTGCACTGAACTGTCCAAATAAACCTGACCTTAGATAAGAGAGGGCATATGTTCAACCAGCCTAACAGGGAAATACATTTTTAAAAAGGTCAGCAGGTATGCACACATGATCTGCTATTGTACAACTTTTCATCTCAGCTGGTTGGAGGGGTAGGGGGGGAGGGAAAGTCTTGTTTCATGTTCAGGTTTTGGAACATGGCTGGCAGCCCAAGCAGGTAGACCAAGTTTCCAAATGAGCAACAGCCACTTTTAGCTGCCTGTATCTCATATGGCTCAAAGGAAATCTGATAAGTTACAGTTGGAGTTTTGGCAGGTGGAAACACACTATATACCCCGGAATAGTCAGAAGCTGAACAAAACCCTGGGCGGCTATGGACCAGTGGTTCACCACCGGTATCTCAATGAAGAAAGCATTTCTCCACAGGGACAGATGGTGCTCACTACGGCCCATTTCTGGTCCCTGCCTCTGCCACTCATGAATCTTATTTCTAACCTTGCTGTTCCCATCAACAATTCAGCCAAAACCAAAGTTCTCTTGCCCAACCAACGGTCTCCAAGACTACATCCAAAGCCCATTTCTTCTCTGTCTTTGCAACTCCTCCAGATTGTGGCAGAACTTTCATTTCATATGTTTAACATGATTATACACGTAGAGCTTGCTGTCTTGGGGACGGGAGAGAGAGGAGAAAAAAATTTGGAATTCAAAATCTTAATAAAAGTGAATGTTGAAAATGAAACTAATTAATTAAAAAAAACCCCTTTTATTTCCTTGAGTCTCCTCCGGTACAATGTGCTTGGGAAATTTATTTCCTCCTTGAGCACTTGCCTCACTCAAAGGACACGAACCAGCATTTGTGTCCTACACCCCAAACTAGTAACCTTGGGCCAAATCCATCATGCCACCTACAATCACGACGAAGCCTCACGCGGTGTTTTTCAGATTGACAAATCAATTTACATCCATTTCCTCATTTGATCTTCACAACATCCCTATAATAGGGAAACTGAGGCCGAGAGGTTAACACTCCAGGTCCAGGGTCTGAGAGGCCAAACACCAACTCCCGTCTCCGGGAGCGCTGCCCCCTCCCACCACTCCAGCCCAGCCTCCGCAAGCGGCCCTCGCACCCCCCCTCCCCCTCCCCCCTCCCTCCCCGCCAGGCCTTTGTCCCTTCCTGCCCACACCCCTCCCCTCCCGCCCCAGGCCGCAGCTTTCTCCTGCGGCCCCGCCCCCTCCCCACCGGCTCTCCTTTCGCCAGGACCCGGAGGGCGCAGGCCCCGCGACGGGCAGCCCCTCCTCCCGCTAACTCACAATCCGCCCTGCCCCCACTCAGCAGTCCCCGACACTCCCCCCACCTCCCTCACCCTGCAGGTCGGCCGGTTCATTGGCGCCGCTGGTGCTGGCTGGGCTGTCGTCGAAGCCCCAGGCCGCCCCGGCCAGGAGCAGGGCCCCCAGCAGGGTAAGCAGGGTCTGGAAATGCGGCAGTCCCCGCCGTAGCTGCTGCCCCATCCTGGGCCCGGCTCGGACCGCCCCGCGGGAGCCGCCGCCGCCGACCGTTGGGGGGGAGGGGATGGGGAAGAGGAGCTCGCGCCGCCGCCGCCGCCGCCGCCGCAGCAGCTGATTGGACGGTCTGCGCGGCTCGCGCACAGGTGGGGGTGGGGGCGAGGACGGTTCGGTTGGAGAGGCTCGCGCCGCTGTCGATTCGACGGTGTTCGAGGGTCGCGTTTAGGTGTGGGCGGGGGAGGCTCGGTGAGAGGGGCTCGAGTAGCCCGCGGCCGTTGGCTAAAGCTGGGCGTAGCGCGGGCAGCCGACGGCGTCGCTTTCGCTGTGCGCAGGCGCGCGCTCGCTCTCACCCCCGTACCCGACGAGTTCGTTTCTCTTAGCCCCCGGGAACCGTCCGGCTGCTGCGCGCACCCCCCAGCTTCTGAGCCCCAGCGCGCAAGTCGCCGCCGAACGGAGGTGCTGGAGGGCGGAGGAAAAGGCGGGGCCGCACGCACCTAGGCCAGGGCGGAGGCGCCGCGCATGCGCGCGCCGCTAACCTCGGAGCCCTTCGCACCTGAACACTGCCCTTTCCTCCTTTCCCCCTTCCTCCGTGAGGAAGAAAGGGCGGGGCCACTTGCACCTGGTTGAGGGCGTAGGCCCTGCGCATGCGTACGCCGTTAACCACGGCGCCCTGCGCACCTGGACGCCGCTAGTAATGCTCTTGCTTCTCCTCTCTCTTCCCTGGGTGGGGAAAAAAGGCAGAGACGTGGTACATACACCTTGGCGCAGGCGCAGACGTACCCTGCCCGCTCCTCCCCCCTCCGCCCACACCTGCAGTGCTCTCCCTCCCTCCTCCTACCCCTCCTCCTCCCTCGCGGTACCTGAGCCGCCTTCAGGGGAGTGTCACGGCTCGGGCTCTGAGGGGCAGGGCACTCTGAGACCCCGCCCGAGGATTCCCCACTCCCATTGACGGTTGTTGGGGGGAATCCCCAATAAGCTTTGCCTCTCCTTGCAGTCCCCCCAACTTCGGAGCCCCTCAACTGTCAGGGGATCCTAGTCTTAGGAAGGGATCACGGAGAGAGGGGACCAGACTGTCCTTGTCTCCACTTTTACAGGCTAAACTTGGTGTTTGTGGACCAAGAGAATTTGAAGGCCCCTCCCCTCTTTACCTCCTGGCTTTCGATGCTGTAGCTGCGTGTTAGAAGGACTTAGAATTTAGCAGCGTCTGCTTGTAGGGGGCGCTTAATGAATGCTTCTTGAATGTGTAATGGATATCTTATTGCTTGCCTTTTAAGGGGGTGGGGGAGGGGCGGGCGGCAGGGGGAGAATTTGGAACTCAAAATTTTTTAAATTTGATGTTAAAATTTTTAGTGTAATCGGGAGATATTTAACGAAATAAATACATTAAAAAATAATTGCTTGTTGACCAACTGACTAGACCTCTAATTTCATCAGTATAGGAAACTTCCAAGTGAGGAAACTCCCTTCTTCCAATGCAAATCAACACCTTTTATGCAAGTTTTCGTCTTAGGGAGTTGTCCCTAGAGCACTGAGGAATGGAGTGCCTTGCTAGAGTTACCCGGCTACTTCTCAGGGGCTTCAAGAGGAAGCCCTCTCTTCACTAGAGCCCTGTGCCTAGTGAGAGGGGAACTGTGAATTGTGGAAGTGAAAGACATAGGTTCTGATCCTGGCTAAGTTATTTCTTCGCTATGTGATCCTGGGCAAGGAACTTCTCTCCAGTACTCATCTTCAGATATCCCTTCTGTGAAATGGAACTAATGCTGCCCGTCTCCCTCGAAGAGTTGTTGCCAATAGGGTACTTTAATACGTCAGTCTTACTGAACCGACAAACATTTACAAGTGTCCCAAAAGTCTTAAAGTTTTAAAAAGTTTTAGGCCGTGGCTTAAACCTTTCCCTAAGACTTTTGGGACGCCCTGTGTTAAGAATACCAAGCACCAAAACCAAGAGTGAGACATTCCTTACCTTCAAGGAGCTGACATTTTAGAAGGAAAAGGGCCACCATACATCCAATTGGTAAGTGCCCGTTATATATAATAGGGGGAGGGTAGCAGAGGAATCAGGAAAGGCTGAGGGGAGCCCTAGTGAACCTTCTGCCATAAATCGAGAAGGGGCAGGGGCGGGGGCGGGAGCAGGGTGTTTTAGGTCTTTCGACGCAGAGTGGATAAAGCAAGATGTCAACTATTATTTCTCTGCCTGGAGGCGGAGGACCTAATAGCTTCCACCTACTCTGCGGATCATCCACCAGAGGTCAGGGAAACCCCACCGCAGATAGGTCAACCCCGCCCCCGTAGGGCCTCGCCCATCTGGAAACAGCTGGCTCCAGCTGTGTTTAGAGCATCCGGAGAACAAACAGCTCCCGCACCCCCAATTCTCCAGGTGGAGCGCCAAACTACAGAGTGGGGTGAGATAGGGATCGGTCACTGGGCCCCCCTATAACCACTGAGGAAGAGGGGTAGGTTGGTTGCTCGGGTAGCCTTGGTCCGCAGTGAGGGCTGAGAAGAGTCCGGAGAGGGCCATGAAAGGGGGTGGTGGGCGGGAGAGAGAACAGGGCTGGGAGGTGGGGGCGGGTCCTCGGGATCCTGGGTCCCGCTCCAGGCTCCTTCTGCCATCTCCACCCCCTCCTTCCAGGCCCCGCCCCCTTCCTCTCGCCCTCCCCCCTCCCCTTTTAAGACTGGCCAGTTGCTGCTTCTCTTGTCTGTCATCCCTAGGGGGGCCGCCGCAGGGGATGGCTGCTCAGAGGCTCGGCAAGCGGGTCCTGAGCAAGCTGAAGTCACCCTCCCGGGCCAGGGGCAGTCCTGGTGGTAGCCCTGGAGGCCTGCAGAAGCGACATGCGCGAGTCACTGTCAAGTACGACCGGCGGGAGCTGCAGCGTCGTCTGGACGTGGAGAAATGGATCGACGGGTGTCTGGAGAAGCTGTACCAGGGCCGGGTGAGGCCAGAGCCCCGGGGAGGGATGGGGAGAAGGATGCAGGACACCCTAAGCCTGGGGAAGCCGTCGTTTGCATCTGCTTTCCGGCTCTTAGTGCCTTACAATGTTAGAATGCACGAGTCCCTGAATCTTCGAAGGGCTGAACTGCAAAGGACCTTAGAGAATATGTAGCAGAACTCCTCCCCTATCCCCCAATTTGGCAGATGGGAAACTAAGGCTTAGAGAAGCTAAACTTGTCTCAAAAACCAAAGTGGTTGCCTTTACCTCCTCACTGTCTATTCCTGTCTGTCTCCCTCCGCTGTCCTCCCGGAACCAACCTCCCTCCATTTTGCTTCTGCCTTTGCCCAGGTCCTCGCTAGGGCCTAGCCTACCCCCCTGCCTCCCTTTTCCTCTCCATAACTACTCCACCATCCATCCCCCTTTCTAATGACCCTACCCCTATGACACTGCAGTGTGACAAGGACCAGGGGAAAACCAACAGGATAGACCAGAAATAATATGGATAAACCTTACGTATAGGCAGGTATACACATAGCCTGTGAAAGTGTTAATGGTGTCAATGTGGGCACTGGGTGACACACACAGACATATGCAAGTAATAGACACTTCTGGAGACACACACACACACACACTCAAAAATACCCTCACAGAAAGAAGTAGGTATATACTAACAGAGTAATACACCCAAAGGCACAAGAAGATACATACGTACGCAGGGGAATAGGCATGACCATGAAAGGACCCATGAACCATCACAAGGACAGCACAGTTTTTCCCCCATCCCTAGACATACTAGACACTACAGCCTTCTTTGTGGTCCTGGGCCAACCTCATAAGCCAGCAGGAACCTATGTAAACAACACTTCTTTCCGCCTGGAGCAGAAAGAGAATGTTTGGTGTTTGGGAGAAGGGCTGGAAGATTTCCAGGAACCAGAGTTCCTGATCTCCCAGTCTGATCCAGCCTACCCCCCCATGCCATGGGGATTGGAGGGGTGGGGAAGGTAGAACCAGGAGACAGCTGATTCTCCCCACCCTGCCACTGACAGCTCCAAGGCAGGCATATGCTAGCCTCCCCCTGCTTCCCCCTACCTCCTGTCTCCCTTCCCTGGGGCACAGCTGGGCCCTGTCCCTGGAGACTGGCAGGAAGCCAGACAAGAGACTGGGCAGATAGCCCACACCCTAGTGCTAAGAACTGCCAGGTGCCCCCCAATCCTACTCTCCACCCAGTAGGGTGATCAGAAACAGCAGGGACCTCTCCTGGGGACACACAGCTTCATCTTGGGGTGGCAGAGGAGTCCGCAAATGACTTTGGGTCCCCTCTTGAATTCTTAGGCTGAATGCCCTCTCTTCTGTTCTCACTCCCAGAGTCCCCAGAGAACCTAGGCATCCTGGAGCTGGGATCCACAAAAACAGCTCCAGTTCCATTCCATTCTCCCCTCCCCCGCCTCCCTCCTTTCTCCCTAGCTCAGACTTTTCCATGAAAGGGCAGAGTCAGGGGCCTCTGGCTGGGGACCCAGGAGACTTATCTCTCCCCACCCCCACCCCCAACCTCAAATCCATGCCCCTGGCATTCCCAGGCAGGACTGAGCCTGCTTCCTGGCTGGCTCTGGGATTCTAACTTGGACACTAGATTCCTCTGCCCCCCCCATTTGCCCTGAGGACCCCTCTTTGTCTCCCCCCATTTGTTGTTGGAAGTTCCTAAAATGGTCTGGGACTTAATCTGTAGCCTCTTCCCCTATCCCCTTCTAGGATACATAGGATCAGAGGAACAGATGTGAAGAGGGTGCCTTAGATTTGGCAATATTCTCCAAGTCCTCCTAGACTCACCTAGAAGGAGCCAGAGGTGTTCGCAGAGCTAGGTACCTGGGGAGCTTTCCCACTAGGAAGGCCAGATTTCTGAAGTGAAGGCCTCTCAAAACTAGAAAGGAATCCAAAAAGCATAGGAAGGCCTCAGTGGCAATGGGAGGGACAGTATTGTATGTGTTTGGGGGGGGGGGTTGGTGCCTTCCCTCAGTGCTTGACCCAGATGGTCATGCCTGGTGGTACCATCTCTGCATGGCACATGCCCCTGCCTGGAGTGAGCCCTAGTCAGCTGGTCATCCTCACCACCCCAAGAAGGAGCTCTGGCATTCCCTGGGTCCCAGAGGGACAAGAAGTGGAAGAGTTTTTGGGGGGGAAGAAAAGGAAGAGAAAGACGAGAGACTTGGGGGGTCCGCAAACCCTAACTGACCCCTGACCTCCTTGCAGGAGGAAGAGATGCCTGATGAAGTCAACATTGATGAGTTATTGGAACTCGAGAGTGAAGAGGAGAGAGGCAGGAAAATTCAGGTGTGTGTCTCTGCCCTTTAGACTGGAAGCTCCTTGAGGGCAGGGGCTGTCTTTTGCCTCTTTTTGTATCCCTGGTGCTTAGCACAGTGCCTGGCACATAGTAGGCATTTACTAAATATTTATTGACTGAGTGGTTGATTACATAGGGAACGAGAAATGGAAAGGGGGCTTTAGGGTCTTGGGGGATGATGAGAGAAAAAGAGAGAGACCCCTGGGAATAGGACAAAGGAAGGACAATAATGGCTAGATAACTCTGGGGCTGTCCCTGTCGGTTTTTACCCCCACACTTGGGCAGAAGCAGTAGATTTTCTGCCTCTACTTTCACTCTTGCTTTGGAAATCAGCATGAAAAACTTCTGTTCCCATTTCTCTGAGGCCCTACCATCATGATGGGAATTGGGGGTACAGAGGAATTGTATTGTGGGGAGAGATTGATTTGTGTATTTCATGTATTTTTTTGGGGGGGGGGGTTCCAGGGAATCTTGAAGTCTTGCAGAAACCCCACAGAGGTAAGTCCTGCTCCTTGTTCTTGGGTCAAGAGAAGGCAGGAGAGGTGGGGAAATGAATATCACCTCCATTCACAGGCCTGCCTGCCTCCCCAAGCTTTATCCAGGTTCTCTCCTTTCCCTTTATCCCCTAGTCCTGCTCTTCTGCCTCTCCAGCCCTGTCCTCTCCTCTTCCCCATCCCTTTTCCTCTCTCTCTCTCTCTCTCTCCCAGACCTCTCTCGCACCCCACCCCCTTTCCCACAGCCCATCAATCACTGGAGGGTAGGAGGTTGGAGGTGGGGGTGGGGTTAGTTTTTCCTCTTACTTCCTTCCTCCCTCACCTCCCCCTTTCATCCAGGATTTTGCCAAGGAGCTGGTCCTGAAACTTCGGGGGCTTCACAAACAGCCAGGCCTTCCCCGGGGCAGTCCTTCAGATGACTCCGATGGGGGTGGCATAAGCCCAGTCCAGGATCAAGCCAGGAGAGCCCCTCGCTGACCAACCCCTCTCCCTTTGAGGCCCTGGAGAGATGCCATATTCCTGTCTCTACGTTCCCCACATCCTTCTGCCTGGGACTATGTTTATAAATTGTATTTTATGTTGTTTTAAAAAGAAAAGTGTGTTTGTGGTTCAGCCATTGACTCCCCTGAGGTTATTTTATCTTTCCCTCAATTCTCTCTCTCTTGATGCTTTTTTCCCTGCCAGCCCTTCCACCCAGCTGTCCCTAGACTAATGGGGACAGATGGAAGATCAATTGAGCCCCTACGCCCAGGAGAAGGGAGTATGAGAACGGAGCACAGCTGGGCTCCCTGGGGACCCCGGGCTCCCTACCTCCTGGCTCCTGACCTAAGCCCCATCTCTGTCTTCCTGGTCAGTCTCCTCCTCTTTTCCCTTCTTGAAGGATGGTGCATCAATTTATTCTAGAATCCTAGGACTAAGAGTTGGAAAGGCTTCTGAGGGTCTTCCAGTCCAACTTTCTCATGTATTAATTGCTAAGGAAACCGAGGCCTAGAGAAGGGAAAGGACGTGTTTCCGCTTTCTGTCCCCAGGGTCAGATAGCAGGGACCCAGCAGAAGGCTGTGGTCAAAACTGGAGAGCTGGAGCAAGGTGGGGGTGGGAGGAAAGCACAACAGGGGAAGAGAGCAAGCCCGCCTGGGCATGGCTCCCCCAGTGGGGGGATGAAGAATAACAGCCCACAGATGGAGCTACTGCCCAATGGGGCAGCCACCATCAGAAGCTCTCTGTGCTACATCTGAATGAATGCACAAGAGCCATTCTCAAATTCAGGAGAAAGTCCAGGCTGGACTGGTTATCAGACTGGAGGAGAATCACCAGGAATGGAGGTGGGGTTGGAGGGTGGGTCAGAGAAAGTAAATAGGCAACTGGGTATAGGAGACACTGTGTGGGAAATAAGAGGGCATAGGAGCCTGGATCATAGAACCTAGAAATGAAAGAGACCTCAGAGGTCCAGCATATGTTCCCCCACCTTCTTCCTATCTAGCACACCTCCCCCCTCCCCCTTCATTTTTTAGAGAGGAGGAAACTGAGGCCTAGGGAAATGAAGTGACTTGCCCAGGGTCCCACAAATAATACATTTCAGAGGTGGGATGTGAATCCAGGTGTACTGCACTGTAAGAGAGGCTCCTGAAGTTGTAGGGGAAGGAAAGAGGGAAGAAATGAGGAAGAGGGGCCAGACTCCCAACTAAGGTAAATGGTAACCTTAAGGAAGTCGGCAACTGAAGGAGGAGCTATGATAGGAGACGTGTGAAGGCTGGGACCTAGGGGGTCAGAAGGGTCATTGAGAGAAGTGGGAAGTGATTTGGTTGGGGGGAGGAAGAAGAGGCTGGGTAGTTGGGGGGGGATAAGGATGTGGGAAAGAGGGACTAGGAGGGATATAGTGGTGATGGTAGGATAGGGTGCTAAGGACTACAGGGACCAGTGGAAGCCACCAATGATGAGGCTGGGGACAGGGATGGAGAGGAGACTGAGGTTGTAGAATGGGGGAATAGGGGTTGGGGGCAGGGGAGATGAGGTCCGAGGGATCAGGGTTTGGGGTTGGGAGGGAGACCACAGAAAGGGATAAATACCCAGAAGAAGCTTGGGGACTGTGGTGCCAGGGTATAAGCTATCCAATGGGGAGGGGAATAGAAGGCAGGGATGAATGAAGGGCAGCAAGAACAGGGAAGAGGTTGGGAACGAGGGCTGGTGACCTAGGGATAGCAGTGCTTGGAGCATGGGAGACATCATCAATAGAAAGTGATAGAGGGAAGCTATGGGGAGGTCAGGGACAGGGAAGAAAGAGGGTAGGGAAGGAAGCACACTGGCCCTGGTATCAGAGGACCTGGGTTCAAATCTGAATTTTGCTACTTACTAGCTGGGTGACCATGGGCAAAACATTTCATCTATCTAGGCCTCAGTTTCCTTATATGTAAAATGAAATTGCTAGATTAGATGTCCTTTGATGTCCTTCCCAGTTCTAGATCTATGCTCCTATAATCCTATAATTTGGGGGCTAGAGCTGATCGGTGGAGACAGGGCAGGAAGTGGAAAATAGTGGCCAAATTTGGGGTGGCTGGAATAGAGATGAAATCAGAGGGGTAAAAGACCCGGGAGGTTTAGAGGTATGGGAGAAAGTGATGGGAAATGCCCAATGGGAGGCAGGGTTGGGAGTAGGGAGGAACCCATGACCTGGAGGGGTGATGCCAATGTGTGGGTAAGAGTTGCAGCAGGAGGTTGGGGAGTTAGGGGGAAGGAAAAGAGGACAGCCAATAAGGCCGCTTGCTCCTTGGATCATTAGACCTACCTCACCACCTGTGAGTTTCAGGAAATGAGGGAGATGAGGAAATTGATGGTGGTAAGGGTGGGGATGACTACAGCCTTGACTCAGTAGCTGGGGATGGATGTCCTCAAATCTCTCCGTCTGCACCCACACCCTTATTGTCTTACAGCTCTTTAGCCTCTCCCTTCCAGCTCCTTACTCCTTTCAGCCCCAGCCCCAGCCCCCAAGAGACATGGGAAGTAGACAGGGACAGACAGATGACTCAGGGCTCTCTGCCAACCTCTTTTCCTTCTTCCCAGTGAACTTTCTACAAGAGCCAAGAAGTCTGCTCCAGTTAGGGGTGGGAGGCAGGGAGGAGATCTGGGATTGTCTTGGGGCTTAGGGGCCTCTTCCTGATGTAGATAAAGAGACCAGGCCCCAGGGGTAGAAGTATTGCCATCCCAGTCCTCAGTCCTCAAGTTCCCCCCCCCACACCCTGCCCCTCAAGTTTCCACAAGGACTTTGAAATTTCTATAGCATTCCAGACATAACAGCCCTGTGAGGCAAGAAGAGTGCATATCATTCCAATTGAACAGAAGAGGAAACTGAGGTGGGGAGAAAGTGAAATGACCTGTCCAAGGTCACAGAACTAAAAAAATCAGATGCGAGATTGGAACTAGCCCTGCCTCCCAACCAATGATGTTTCAACCACACCCACAAATAACAATATCTAAGAGTTGGAAGAATAGGTCCTCACCACTCCTCATCCATTTACAACAGTAACCAAGAGCCAGCCAGCAGCTCCTCCCCCACCTCAAACAGGAAGCTGACTCCCACTCAGGGAAGTTCTCCCAAGAGCAGACGGAGGCCCACACCACTCCCCAGCCCCCAACTTAGGAACTGGTGTCGAGTTCTCTTGTGACCTCCCAGATTTCCCTCCCCTCCCTCCCTGTACCCTTGAGTGTTCCAAGCACCCGATAGGCAGTGTTGTCCCTGGGCACATCCCCATGGAAAGCAAGCTCAGACTCCCCCTTGTGGCCTCGTTGGCACTGGGAACGCTGTTGGACAGCCCCAGTCTTCCAAGATTTCTTGGCCAGGTGTACCCTGGATTCTTGTATCCTCCCCACCCCAACTCCACCAGAGCCTCACTTGTGTAAGGCATTTTTAGGGAAGCCCATGTGACCCTACTTCTTATAGACTCGGGGGGGGGGGGGGCGGGAAACTATTGCTTTAGGGGATGGGTTTCCCCCACTTGGCCTGGAGATAGGATAAAGAAAAGGCCTGGGGCAAGCCTCACCTTCTCTAGTATTCCGATAGAATAAACAAAAACTGAGGTCCTGAGAGGAGAAACTGATTCAAGGTTAGACGTCAGTCAGGAGCCACAGGCAGAGCCCTCACTGGGCTGGTTCTCCTGGTTCCACAAGAGACCACTGGGAGGTGCCAAGTTGGGAGAACTGAGGCCTCTTCCTGGTATGACTGGTTTGCTCCCTGGAAAGGAGTTCATGATGGGAAACCCTATCATGCAATCTGCCTAGGGCAAAGGACGTGGTTAGATAATCAATGGGTCAAAAGCCCAGACAGGACTGTCAATTCCCTAAGAACAGGGTGCCCCATGAATCAATGAGCTGGTGGTTGGAGGGCTGCAAGCAAAGGCTAGGTGACTAGCATGGTATAGAGCACTGGACTGGGAATCAGGAGGGCCGGGTTTGAATCCTGCAGATAGACAGGGATTTAATAGTCATTTAATCTCAGCCTCTGTTTCTCATCTGTAAAATGGGGATAATAACCCATAAAAGGGTGGTCTAGCTGATTTCTGAGGCCCCCTCCAGCTTGAAGGCCCACAACCCTAGTTAGGAAGGTTCTGAAGTGAACTCTGTCAGTGGTAGGGAGATCAGGCTAGCTGTCCCCTGTTCCTTGAGGTTTGTACTTCCTCCACCCAACATTCAAGCAGTGAGTTTCAGTGTCACTCCCAAGAAAATGAGACTTGGTCTTGAAGGGCCTTATAGCCTACTTGTAGAGATGGACTATTTCTGGGCCAAGTACGCCTCGAGGGCACAGGTTTCCCACCCCTGCTGTATCCCATTTACTGCTCAACATTCAAAGCCCAATTTGTAAAACACACACACACTTCTTTTAAGATTTGATTTGATTTGATTTGATTTTCAGTTCCAAATTCTTTCTCCCTCACCCATTAAAAAGGCAAAACCAAAACATTACAAAAATACAGGTATATCTCATTGTATTTTGCTCTTTTCTTTATTACACTTGGCAGATACTGTGTTTTTTATGAACTGAAGGTTTGTGACAACCTTATTCCAAGCAAGTCTATTGGTACCATTTTTCAAATGGCATGTGCTCACATCACGTCTCTGTGTCACATTTGGGTAATTCTCACAATCTTTCAAAATTTTTCATTATTATTCTATATGTTATGGTGATCTGTAATCAATGAACTTTGATATTACTATTGTAATTATGTTGGGGACCCGTGAACCATTCCCACATGAGAAGGGGATTTTAATTGATAAATGTCTGTTCTGACTACTCTGACCAGCCATTCCCTCATTTTTCACTGTTCTCCTCAGGTCTCCCTATTCCCTGATATTGAAATTAGGCCAATTGATAATGCTTCCATGGCCTCTAAGCATTGACATGAAAGGAAGAATCAACTGATTTGGCAAACTTCATCACTACCTTATTTTAAGAAATCACCATAGCCATTCCAGCCTTTAGCACCTACCACCCTGATCAGTCAGTCAGCAGACATCACCATCAAGGCAAGACCTTCCACCAGCAAAAATGATTAGCATTTTTTTTAGCAATAAAATAGTTTTAAATTAAAGTATGTACATTATTTTTTTAAACATAATACTATTGCATATTTCATAGACCACAGTATAGTATAAACATAACTTTTATATGTGCTAGGAAACCAAAAAATTTGTGTGACTTGCTTTATTGCAATATTCACTTTATTGTGGTGGTTGGAACCAAACCCAAAATGTCTCTAAGTTATGCCTGTATTTTTGTTGTTTGTCCAGTCATTTTTTAAAAAGTCATATCCAACCCATTGTGACCCCCATTTGGGGTTCTCTTGACAGAGATACTGGAGTGGTTTGCCATTTCCTTTTCCAGCTCATTTTATAGATGAGGAAATTGAGACAAACACAGGTCAGTGACTTGCCCAGGGTCACACAGCTACTAAGTGTCTGAAGCCAGATTTGAACTCAGCAAGATGAGTATTCCTTGACTCCAAAGCCAGTGCTGTATCTACTGTGCCACCTAGCTGCCTGTATATAATCATACAAAACAAATTTCTGTATTAGACATATTCCCCCACCCCCACCCCAACAAACAAACAAAAAAACCCCAGAAAATATTCTTTGATCTGCCATCTGAGTCCATCAATTCTCTATTCAAAGATGAATAGCATGTTTCGTTATGAATCCTTTGAAATTTTATTGGTCAAAGGTACTAAGTCTTTCAAAGTTGATTATCTTTATAATATTGCTTTTACTGTGTAAATTTCTTCTCCTGGTTCTTCTCACTTCACTTTGCATCAGTTCATGCAAGTCTTTCCAGGTTTCTCTGAAAACATCCCTGTCATCATTTTTCTTACAGCACAATAGCATTCCATCACAATCATATACTTGTTCAGTTATTCCCCAATGGATGGGCATCCCCTCAGTTTCCAGTTCTTTGCCACCACAATAAAACCTATTGTAAATATTTTTGTACACATAGGTCCTTTTCCTCTTTCTTTGATCACTTTGGGGGTATAGACCTAGTAGCAATATTGCTGGATCAGTTGGAGTTTAATGTCTTTTGGGGCACAGTTTCAGATTGTCAAAGCTTCCTGGTTCTGAAATAGGCTTAGTCCCAGCTGCTCCAGAATCAGCCCAGTTTGTGCCACTGGAGGCAGGAGCTTAGTCTCCAGTAAGTGATAGAGTGAGCTCAGCAGGTCTTAGGCTAATGTAATTTTTAGAGAGAAGTGGGACATCAGTGTCCAGTATCTTCCTTCTTTGTCAGCCTTTTAGGCAAAAGCTTCCTAAATGTTGAGCCTTTGAGACTTGGGTGAACTTATTCCACTTCCAGGTTATCATTGCACCTTTGCTGAGCCCCAACCAGAAACTGTTCTATGCTGAATTGGGTTGTGTTGTGGTGGGAGAGAAGCAGGAGCTGATCCATGTCCTGCCCTTGGGAAGTTTCCAGTCTAAGAGATGAGAAGAGGATATATAGTTTATATTTATATGACTTGTTCTACAGTCCTAACGCATCTTGTTATATACATAGTAAGTCTTGTTAAATATTCACAACACATTTGTTTACATATAATGGATACATATGATGGATCTTCTCATATACACATAGTGTCTTGTTATAGTTATACAATGTCTTGTTATATGTAATGTGTCTTGTTACCTATACACAGTATCTTGGCACAGCTAGGTGACTCGGAATAGAGGGCTGGGCCTGAATTGACGAAGACCTGAATTCAAATCAGGTTTCAGACATTTACTAGCTGTATGACCCTGGGTAAATCACCTAACCTGTCTGCCCCAGTTTTCTCAACTGTAAAATGGGGATAATAACAATGCCTAGCTCACAGGGTTGATTTGAGATAAAATGAGATCATATTTGTAAAGCACTTAGCATAGTGCCTGGTGCATGGTAAGCCCTAAATAAATGCTTATTATCTCATCCCCTTATATTTCATCTTGTTACATGTATATTGTATCTTTTGTGTCTCATGATTCTCTTGTTACATGAAACAGGTCTGACTCAATTCTGAGATTGCCCAGCACTCCACCATCTTAGACCCATAGAACCATCAAAGAGAGTAACAATATCTAGAGCTAAGGGTGGTGGCGACTCGGTGCCTTGTGAGGATTTTGGAGAAGTGAGGGATCAGAGTGTCTCTGAGGAATTGGGGCTACTTACAAGGGGTAACTACACATACAACCCCCAAGGACATTCCAGTCAAATCAGCCTATTTGCTCTTTCCTATTCAAGATACTCCATCTCCTTCCCCCATTCCTTTGCACAGGCTGTGCTCCTTACCTAGTATGCACTCCCTCCTCATCTCTGCCTCACAGAAGCTCCATCTCCAGTTCAAGTATCATTCTCTACACAGTTGTTAGTCTACACACACACACACACACACACAGATATATTAATTTATATTTACTTAGATAATTCTCTGTTGTTTCCCTACATTAGAATGGAAGCTCCTTGAAGTCACAGACTATTTCACTTTTCTCTGTGTCCCCAGTGCCTAGCACAGGGTCCGATGCATGCTTGTTTAGGTGAATTGAACTAAATAAGGACTTTTGCTTTTCCTCTGAGGAAAATACTAAGCCAGCCCAGACCTCTCTCTCAAGCTGAGCCCTAGACAGTCATCTCTAACTTTCTGCTAGCTGCCTGCCATGCGTCTCCCTGGTCCCTTCTACCCACTGTTTCCAGAGCCCAGCCCAACATCATGCCACCGCGTCTCTTCTCCCTGCTTTCCCCATCTTTGGCGGAGGCTCCAGCATCTTCCCAGGCGCCTGCCTCATTCTCCCTCATCCCCCACATGCAATCCAATCCACCTCTGCAATGTCTCATACCTATTCCCTCTCTCTATTCTCACTGCCTCCTTTCCAGTAGATTGGGCCACATAACCTCTCACTTGGAGTCTTTTAATGGCCTCTTAAGTTGTCCCTACCTCTGTCCCTACCATAGGATCTCATCTTCCTAACGCACAGCTTGTATTACCTCTCACCTTTGTGCAGGAACATTCAGTGGGTTCTGCTGCCCAAAGAATCCTCTTACCCTCACCTTCAAGGCTCTCCACAATCTGACCCCAACTTGACTTGTTGGCCTTATCTCAGACTACTTGCTCTAAGTGCATGAGGATTCAGCCCAACTGGATGCCTCACTATTGCCTAAATAAATCCTCTGTTCTCCTGCCTCCACAGTTTGGTCTATTCCATTCTTTTTTTTTTTTAATTTTTATTTTTTATTTTTAGGTAATTGGGGTTAAGTGACTTGCCCAGGGTCACACAGCTAGTAAGTGTGAAGTGTTTGGTCTGAGGCCAGATTTGAACTCAGGTCCTCCTGACTTCAGAGCTGGTGCTCTATCCACTGTGACACCTAGCTGTCCCCTTCCCATTCTTTATTCCCAGAATGATCTCACCCACTCTACCCTGCACTATTCTCTCCACCCCAAGGCCTGTTGAAATCCTGTCTACCCTTCGTGGTCTGGTTTAGTGAAAAGAACCCTGGGCTTGAATCTCAGAACTTGAGAACATCAGAGGGTATAGGGACCTTAAAGACCATCTTGTTCATTCTCTCATTGACCAGATGGGGAGACTGAGGCCTGAAGAACGGAAGGCATCAAAGCTAGGAATGGAAGGGGAGAAAATGGGGGATCACCTTCTTGCTCTGAACAAGTCCAAGTGGCCAGGCCAGGACAAAACATATACCAGGAGTCTGGAATGAAACTCCAGGTGTGATGTTGAAATCCTGCAACAGAGGGGAAGTATCCGAGGAGGGGAGATGGCAAAACGCTTCTCCCATTTTCAAAAGGGGAAGAATGATAGATTCTGCAAACTGAGCCAATGAGCCGGACCTTGATCACCAGAAACAAATTCAAAATGGACAACTGAAGGGAAGCTTGGGAGCATGCAGAAAGGGGAGGGCTAATTCCTTGGAATCAACACCAGTTCCTTAAAAAGAAGCCATGACCGTCTAATCCCATCTCCTTTCTTGGTAGGATCACTGGACACAGGTAGGTGAATCAGAGGAGAGATGGGGAAATGATGTCCTTGCCTTCCAGTGAGGGTCACAAGATCATGGACTGAAGGCTGGGGAGGGGCCTCAGAGGCCACCAAGGTCCAACCCCCTCATTTTACAGATGAGGTAACTAAGGCATAGAGGTGAAATGATTTGCCCAAGGCACACAGCTCAGGTCTTCCTGACTCCATGTCCAGTGCTCTGCCATCACCAACATCATCATCATCATCATCATCACCATCATCATCACCATCATCACCATCATCATCATCATCATCAACAACAACATCAACAGAATTTACACGGGCACCTAGGTGGCAAGGGTCTGGAGTCAGGAAGACTCATCTTCCTAAGTTCAAATCTGGCCTCAGACACTTCCTAGCTGTATGATCCTGGGCAAGTCAATTAACCCTGTTGGCCTCAATTCCTCATCTGTAAAATAAGCTGGAGAAGGAAAGGGTAAACTACTCCAATATCTTTGCCAAGAAAACCCCAAATAGGGTCACAAAGAGTGGGAAATGACCAATCAATCTTTATTCTTCATTTCTTTTTTTAGGCAATTGGGGTTAAGTGACTTGCCCAAGGTCACACAGCTAGTAAGTGTCAAGTGTTTGATCTGAGGCCAGATTTGAACTCAGGTCCTCCTGACTTCAGGGCTGGTGCTCTATCCACTGCACCATCTAGCTGCCCCCCAATCAGCCTTTATTAAGTGCCATCTATATGTCAGGCACTGTGCTAATCACTGGGGTTATAATTAATAGAAAGAAAGACAGTCCCTACCCTCAAAGAACTTAGGATCTAAAGGGGGAAACAACACACGAAAAGATGCAGGGAAGAGTGTGGGGGAGGGGAAGGATGAGACACCAGAGGTCCCTTGTTCCATGTATTTGAAACTAGGCAGGGTAGCAGATGCAAAGTAGAATGAGCTAAGTCCAGTTTCTGCCTTCTATAAAGGAAAACATTAGGAGGAGACGGTGTTTGAATTAGCCAGAGTTGGTGAGTTTAGACATGATTAGCTTATCTTGGGTGGGGGTGGGAGGGTCTTGTTTCATTGAGTTAAAACCAGGCAGAGCAGTAGATGCAAAGTGGAATGACAACACATTAACACCTAACATTTGCTATCTCATTTGGTCCCCACAACAACCCCAAGAAGTAGTGCTATTGTTCCTATTTTATAGTGAGGAAACTGAGGCTGAGAAAGGTGATGTAACTTGTCCCAAGTTACACAGCTAAAACCTTTCCGACAGTTAAGTCTAACACTTTATCCACTATGCCACCTAACTACCTCCTGGTATTTGATAATGTCTCTCATGAAGTTCTTCTGGACAAGATTGAGATCTGAAGACTGGGAGGCCTTCTCTCTCTAATAGACTGGGAACTCTAAGAGGGCAGGGATCAGGTGTTATATAAACTTAATACCTCCCCCAGTGCACATAATAAAGACTTAGTAAAACTTTGTGGCTTGGTGGATTGGATGATAGCACAGTTAAGAGAACTTGTAGTTGCTTGAATAACTTGACCCAAAGAGGGTTGAGAAATGGAAGAACCAATCTCTCTCAGTGCCTACGCTGTCTTGTACAGGTCACATTCTACTAAATATCAGTTATCTGTGAATGGGTATTGTCTTTCTGACTAGACTATAAATAAGGGCAGAGCTTGTGACTTATTCATCTTTGTAACTTTCAAGTGACCAGCACAGGGCTCTGAACAGAACAGTTGAGCAAAAAGTATTTATTGATGATATGAATGAATGAATGAATGTCAACTACAGGGAGGTCTTTAAGTGATTGCTGCCCAGTGCTGTCCTTGGTCCTGTTCTAACATTTAAAAAAAAATTAGTGATTTGGATCAATGATTAGGTGATACAGGCATACCCCATTTTATTGTACTTCACAGATATTGGTGTTTTTTGTTTGTTTGTTTTGGGGAAGTGAATGTTTGTGGTAACCCTGCCTCTCTAATTCTGTTGGCACCATTTTCCCAAACAGCATGTGCCCATGTTCTGTCCCTGTGTCACATTTTGGTAATTCTTGCAACATATTAAGCTTTTTCATTATTATTATGTCCATTATGGTGATCTGTGATCAGTGAGCTTTGATCTTTGATATTACTATTGTAATCCTTTTGGGGTGCCATGAACTGCCCCTACATAAGAAGGCAAACTTAATAGATAAATGTTGTCTGTGTTCTGATGGCTCCACTGACCAGCCATTCCCCAATGTCTCTCCATTCTCCTTGGGACCTCCCTGTCCCCTGAGACACAACAATATTGAATTTTGATCAACCCTCTAATGGCCTCCAACTGTTCAAGAGAAAGAAAGAATCAATTGATGTAGCAAACTTCACTGTTGTCTTATTTTAAGAAATTGTCACAGGCACCCCAATCTTTGGCACCTACCACCTTGATCAGTCAGTCAGCAGCCACCACCATGGAGGCAAGCCCTTCCACCATCAGAAAGATTATGACTCGCTGAAGGCTCAGATGATGGTTAGCATTTATTGGCAGTAAAGCATTTTAAATTAAGGTACGTACATTGTTTTTTAGACATAATACTATTGCACACTTAATAGACTAAAGTATAGTGTTAACATAACCTTTATATGTACTGGGAAACCAAAAAATTTGTGTGACTTGATTTATTGCTATCTTCACTTTATTGTGGTGGTCTGGATCCAAATCCCCAATATCTCTGAGGTAGGCCTGAATATGCATTAAACTTGCAGATTTTTCAAGACTGAGGGGGTAGGTAACATGTTAGAGCACAGAGATGTGATCTAACAAGACCTTAACAAACTGAAATGATAGATTAAGTTTAAGTTTGAGGGTGCTTTGGTTTTCTTGTTTGTAAAAGGAGGATAATAGTACCTACCTTCCAAGGTTGTTGTAAGAATAAAATGAGATACAGTAATATTTATAGAGTGTTTTGCAAACCTTAATGCCCTATGTTAATGCTAATTATTATTATTTCACAAGGTTTCAAGGTCAGCTGGTCCCTGGAAATTTGCTCCCACACCCTTTCCCCTCTCCCCCACTGCCTCTTTTTCCCACTTCCACCAGAGTCCCAAACATACTCATAAAAAGGAGAGTGGCTGGTCAACTTTTTTCCCCCAAGAGAAGATACCAGAATGGATTCTTCTCAAATTGTGGAGCTTCCCCGCCTCTGGACTCAAGACTTTCCTGCTTCCGAACTTGAACACAAGAGGGAGGGAGAGAGGAGGCAGCGGTCCCTGGTTTCATTTTGAGAAAGACCAATGCCACAAGGTGGCGCTGTGATATGGAGCTCCCTGAGGGCCTTCAAAAGAGAAGGCGGCCGCGAAGCAAGTTGTTAACATAGCATTCCAAGAGACTTTCCAAACGAGAACAAGGCCACAAGGGGGAGGTATTACACTACTTTCTATTGGAATGTCGGGGGAGGGAGGGGAGGGGAGACATGTAAAGCGGGGCACCAAGGATGGGGACAAGGGGCCGCCTGAGACTGAGGATTTTCCATTGGTGGTTCTGGAGATGTGAGGCATGGGGAGAAGGTTTTTTGTTGTTGTTTTGTGGTGGTGGCAATGTTTACCTTGTTCTCACTCAAGACAAGGGATTCTCAGGAGGCTGAGTGCAAAGAGAGAGAAAGGGGAGAGAGAGAGAGAGAGAGAGAGAGAGAGAAGGAAGAAGAAGAAGAAGAAGAAGAAGAAGAAGAAGAAGAAGAAGAAGAAGGAGGAGGAGGAGGAGGAGGAGGAGGAGGAGGAGGAGAAGGAGAAGAAGAAGAGAGGGAGGGAGGGAGGGAGGGAGAGAAGGGTGCTGTCTGGCCTAGAATTGGCCAATGGCTTCAGCAAGTTTTCAGCAGAGGATACAGGGGACTGAGAGCCTAGGTTTCTAGGTGAGGAAAGGACCTGTAGAAGGGCATGGGAAAAAGGGCAGAACAGAAAAAATTAGGGTACCTGGGGTTCCAGGATAGGATGGGGTTATTCCTGCCTTTTTCCAGGTCCTTCGCTCACCTTCCTACTCCCTACACTGATGATTATCAAACACCTTCAGCTCTGACTTCAGTCCCTGACTCCAGACCTTCATCTCCAAATCCCTGCTGAATAACCTCCCTGCCTCTTCACACTCAACAGGCCCAACCAACCAACTAAAGAATCAACATGCACCAACTCTGTGCCACACACCATGCTAGGTATTAGGTTTACAAAGATAAAAAAATACAATAACCCCTGCCCTCAAGGGGCTTATATTTGATGGAGGAAAGCATGTACAAATATAATGATAATAAAAAATGGATACAAGACAAGGACAAGTTAATTTTAGGTGTATGGGGGGGCACTAGCTTCTGAGGGATCAGAAAAGGCATCAGTTCACTTTAGGAGGTGGCAAGGGAGTTGGGCTCAGAAGAAAATTAGGATTTTCAAGAAGTAGGACTTCACAGGCAGGGGAAATCACTTGTACAAAGGCAGTGATGTGCAGAATACCATGTGTGAGCAACAAGGACTGTCCAGCGGGAGAAGTGGAAGAATGTGCAGTGAGTCTGGAAAGGTAGGCTACAGTAAGGTTGTTAAGAGATTTAAAAGCCAAACAGAAAAGTTTACATTTTATCCTAGAGTCCATGGGGAGTCACCAAAATTTATTGAGCAAGTCAGTGGCGTGGTGAGAATTGTACTTTTGTGACATTACTTTGCCTGCTGTGTGGAAGATCGACTGAAGAGGGGCCAGGAACCAGAATCAGCACCTTGGCTACAAAACTATTCTTCCTCCCTCATTCCTTCCTCCTCTTCTTTTCTCAGGCTGGCATGGGGCTCACCCTGGGGGCCTGGAGCAATGGAAATGGGGGTTCATAATTGTTGGCATGCTCTTTCCCTATCAAACTGCTCTCTTTGAGAGCACTGACTGTTTGGTTTTTGCTTTTCTTCATATCCTTAGCTCTCAGCACAGTGCCTAGCACACAGAATGCATTTAATAAATGCTAGTTGACTGACTGTCTGAAAGGACAAGCTCTCTAATGGGTGAAGTGTAACCATCTCTAAGCCCCAGACTTTCCTTCTACCATACGCTATCTCCCTTGTCTATTTCCCTTTGCTTTATTTTTCATTTAGGAATGCCCTAGATAATTGTATACTCTACCAAGAAGTTTGTGTGTGTGTGTGTGTGTGCACGCGTAGTGCTCTTCCATCGTGGGTGGGGAACCTTCCGGTTCTGCTGTCCTTAGCTTCCTCTGACTCTCTTAAGAACTCAAAAGAGTAGGAGAAGTTGGTGTGGTAAAGAAGGATTAGCTTTGTTCTGCTTGGTCCCAGAGGATAGAACTTGGAGTAGTGAGCAGAAATTGCAAAATATTCCAATTTGGCTTTGAGGTTCAGAAAAACTTCCTAGCAATGACGGCTGACCCAAGATGGAGTGAGTGGCTTCCACTCAGGTGACTGAGTGGGTTTCTCCTCTCTGGAGGAAGGAAATCCCTTGCTTAAGAGCACACAGGCAGTAATAAGTAATAAAGAGTTAAAGACTTGATGAATGAAGACTTAAATTCTGTCTCCAAACAAAAGTTGGATGACCACTGGTTAGATATGTTAGATATATTAGATAGGGGTGGCTTGTTCAGGAATGACTCAGAATCAGGTTGGACTCTGAGTTGCCTGACAACTCCAAAATTCTGTGACTCTTCTGGAGGGGGAGGCTCCTGGGCATTGGAGCAGGCCAAAGGGCTTTCTTAGAGGCGAGGGGAGGGAACAAACTCCCTGGGAATATAGAGAGAATATAAAGTTAAGATGAAAAGTCCACATATAGGCTGGGGAGGTGGACACGCAAAGGCACATAGGCACATGGAAACACACCTAGAAAATCTGGTGGAGCAAAGAGCCCAAGGTTTAGGTCTCAGGAGACCTACTCAACACGTGACTTTGGGCAAAGATTTCTGTGGGCTTCACTTTCCTCATCAATCCAATGAGAAAGCTGGGCTACATAGACTCAGATATCCCACTAAACTCAATTGAAATGCCAGTGTGAGGGAGTTTGTCTCATCTTTCCTCCCCCAATCCCTTCTGGGGACTCGACTTGCCCCCGGCAAAGGCTTCAGGATGGAATGAAAGTCCAGGATTTGGAGTTTGGAATTCAAGTCTTGGCTCAATTACTTATTACTGCAACGGATTTTCTCTCTCGGGGCCTCGATTCCCCCAGCTTAACTGGAGAACTGGGCAGAGGGTGGGGAGCTGTCGGAATAGGTGGTCCTTAAATACTCTTTTCCAGTTCAGATGTTCCGTGATTCTCCCAAGGCCTCGGACGATTCAGTACTGAGGACAGCTCCCAGGACCGCCCCCTGCCGGAGGTCTATTCTGTCACAAGTCTTGAAGTCTGAGAAAGGCTAAGGATGTTCAGCTTCGAGGCAGACCCAGGGACATTCTCTCTCTCTTCAGTGTGAACTCCACAACTTAGTTCTGGGTTCCAGAGTGTTAAGGGAGTAGGGGGTAGGGTAAGGAGCGGCGTCTCATCTCTCCAAGCAGGTCAGGAATTATCTAGATACTCAAACTCCTTTCATTTTACAGGAGGGAACTGATAAAGGGGGACGGGGGAAGGAGGGCTGTGTCCAGGATCACACAGGGAGTAAATAACTGAGTTGAAATTCCAAACCGGGGCTTCTGCCTTTGAATTCAGCGCTCTTCACTCCCTTCCATTCCACTGGGCTGAATTCCAGATAAGGCACTGGCTATTCTCTGCCTTGGGCACGGGCCGCTGGACTGCTGGGGAGAAGTCTCAGACAGGAGATCCTGTGGGACAGGGTGTGGGTGATATACTCAGAGCGGGGATGCCTATAGAGCTGGGTCTCCTGGGGGTGGGTTTTGGGGGCACAGGATTTCCATACATTCCCTCTACCCCACATAGCCTGACTTGGCCAGAAGGGCGACGTCTGTCGGAGAGCTCCAGGGAAAGGATGCTCCGGCCTCCTTCGGCACTCCCCGCCCGGTACTTCGGCTGCCCAATCGGCGCCCTGGGGGAGTGGGCAACCCGCAGGGCAGCCGGGATTTGGAGTTCTCCCAGGTTGGCCCCCTCCCCACCCGGGTGCTTGGGAGGACTGCATCTCCCAACGTCCCCCGGGAGGTGCCGGGATTGGCAGACCCAGCCCACCCTATTCCCCCTCCCCTGCGCCCCCCCTTCAGTCCCTGATCCCCTCCCCCCTCCTCCTTGACCGCGGCCCCGCCCCCCGGCCCCGCCCCTCCCCTCACCGCAGCCGAAGAATGAATGAAATTGTAGCGCGCTGGGCGGCGGAGCAGGAGCAGGAGGAGGAGGCGGCGGCGGCAGCAGCGGCGGCGGCGGCGGCGGCGGGGGTCGGGCACGGCCAACGGAGCGCGGGGCCCCGGGGGGCCGGAGCCGGGTCCCGAGGGCCGAGCGGCTGCGGCGCCGGGGGCGGGGAGCGGGCCATGGCCACCGCCATCCAGAACCCCCTCAAGTCGTGAGTCTCCCCCTTCCATCCCATCCTCCCTCCCTCCCTCCTCCCACCGGGCACGGGGCTGGGCACGGCGGGCAGAGCGGGGACAGGAGCCCCGGAGCCTTGTGTCTGCCCTATTTCCCTTCCCAGAGATTGATGGGTGCCACTGACACCTGGGCGCCCTACGCCTCCCCCCCTCCCCCCAAGCCTTGGGATTGATAGGAGCGGGGGATTATTGGGAGGGGGCGGGGGGATGGGCACGGTTGGCAGCCGAACCTGTCCCCCCCTCCACCTTCTAGGCCGTCTCTATTGTCGCCACCCTCAGTGCAGGAATTTGCAGATCCCCGAGTCCGGGCTGGGGGCGGGAAGGGAAGTGGATCTACTGGGGGGGGGGTTCACCCCCTCTCAACCCTAGGCACTAGTTCTGGGACTCGTTACCCTGCCAGCCTCCAAAACTGGGGAAGGAAACTGGGAGCCAGAACAGCCTGGGTCCCCCCCCCCCCCTGTGGACCCTCCGGTATAACGGGGCGGGGGCGCCCCCTTCCCTTGCTACACACGCTCCTCCCCCAGGAGTGACAGGCGCGTGCCTGGCAGAGGGGGAGGAGGCTGGGGAGTGGCGCGTGCCCGTGGGTTCTCGGGGACGCGGAGGCGCACAAAGGGGCCCCGGGACAGCCCCCCTCCCTGGTCCACCCCGTGCGCTTGGCCTTGACCTTGGGGTTGAAGGGGTGCGAGGGTCAGAGTGAGGCCTCGTGAGACTGAGAGCAAGCAGCAGGAGGGTTTGGGGTTGCTGGGCTTCCTGGAAGTCTCTGATCCCGTCTTTTCTATCTCTGTCTCTGGGAGATCTGGAGGCTGGGGGTCGGGCGACCGAAGGCGGGGGTGGGGGGGGTCGACTGTGCACGCGCCAGCACGTGTGACCCGTGTGCGCGCTCTGCGGGTCTGTGCGCGCCCCGGCTGCTTGTAAGCTCCTGTGTGAGATTGTGTGTAGGGGTCTGTGCATGTGAATCAGGAGGCCTTTCCGTATGCATGTGGGGGGGGGCAGTTGTCTCTGTGTGTCCCAATGTGTATGTCTGTTGTGCTGCTGTGCTGTTAGTGTTATCTGTGTGTCAATGTGTGGTTTACAGTTGTATCGATATAATTGTGTTGTACGTGTCTGTCTAGTGTGTTTGGCTGCATGTTGTGTCATTGTGGATTGTGTGTGTGGCAGCAGGATCCTGGGTGTCAGTAATGGTATATGTTGTTCACACATGCACCCACTACATATAGTGCCCACGTTAGTGCCAAGACAGGGGTCTGTCTCCGAATTTTCATCTGGCCCAGGCCTCACACCACCCTGTCTCCATCCAGCTGCCAGGGCCTCTCCTTCCCAGGGCCAGACCTAGATTTGGCCTCTAGTGACAGCACCGACCCCCTCCTCCACCTTCCGCCCCGCCGCCCCCGCACTACATTTCCCAGCATGCCCCGGGGAGTCCCTCTTCCCCCCCCCACGTTGGTTGCTGTCCCCGCCCCCACCCCCACCCTGAGAATGAATGGAGTGGCGGCCAGGGCCAGGTCGCTGCAGACCCCAGAGCTCTGAGGTGACCGGGGCCAGGGTCGGGCCAGGTGCAAGATGGCCACGGTCAACCCCAGCCCAGCCCGGTGGTGAGCCCGGTACCTCCGCCCCATCCCAACCCACAGGGCGGGGGCTGCAGAGCGTGCGTCTCGGAGTGGGATTGTGTGTGTGTGTGTGTGTGTGTGTGTGTGTCTGTGTGTGTTGGGAGGGGGTTGTAATTGTGTCTCCTGTAATTGTTGTGTGCTCGTCTCGTGTGGCTGTGTTTGTAACCGAGAATTGTGCATTCGTCTTGCTGGATTGTGTTACCAGGGGTTTGGTCTTCTGTGAATCTTCAAGTGGTATTGTGTTAATCTGTGTATTCCCAAACAATTCAACAAACGCCTCCCGACCACCTACTGTGTGCAGGGCCTTTGGTGTGGTTGTCATTCGGGGAGCCTCAGTGTCCTCATCTGTCGAATGGGGATGCGAATTCCTCAGCTACCTCTCTCCAAAGGAGAGGGAGGAATTGTCTTCTTTTGCCGTCAGTGTGTAATTTGGTGACCCCTTGACCCGTATTTGGGATCGTGTAGGTGAAAGAATGGGATCAGATTAGTTGATCTGCAAAATCCCTTCCATTTCGAGACACCTGGGGGAGGGGGGAAGTGAGGCTAGGGTGGGGGGAGGGCGGTAACGGTGTCCGATTTTGTGTCCTCCGGGTATAACACGACAGTGTAGGGATAGTGTACGTTGTGTATATATGCGTGTATGGTGTGTGTGGGGGACGTTGTAGGAGAGTTAAAGCGGGGGGGCAGGGGCTGTGCTGGCGCTCACCCCGCCCCCCATCCCCAGCCGGGGACATTCGCGCTGCCGGGGATGCCTGCGGGCGTGGGCACCACCTAGCGCTCAGCCGCGGGGGAGAGAGGGTCAAGCTGTCTGAGCCTGGGGAGGGGAGGGAAGGGCTCTATCCCTCTCTCCGCCCACTGAACGACCGCCCAGGCGGCGTCCTAGACTTTAGCTCCTCCTATTTTTTCCCATCCAAATATGCCGGCAACTCCCCAAAGTTTCAAGGCTACCACGACGTTCCAGGCCACGGCACACCAGCATAATCCAGATGTTCTAGGCACGAGCCCCTGCTTTTCTGCGCCTCCCAGGCACCCCAGGCCTACTCTCTAGCACCTCCTATTTTTCAGTTTCTCCCCCCACTACGTTCCAACCCCCTCCTCAAATCCCAGCTCTCTCCAGATATTCTCGACCCGAAGATACTGATGCTTCTCACATTTCAGTGACTCCCAGACCCTCCAGTGACTGGGCCATAATGTCCCAGCGCCTTCCCAAAACCCTACCCAGCTGGGGCCCCGGGTCCACCCGGACGTTCGCACCGGACCCAGGTGTTCTGGTGCCCTCTGACGGCCCGGGGCGCTCCCGGAGGTTCGGGGGCCCCCGGCGTCCCAGGCTCCAGGCCCAGATCCAGAAGCGTGTGCTCGGCTGACCCTGCGTGCTTTGCCTCCCCACAGCCTGGGCGAGGATTTCTACCGTGAGGCCATCGAACATTGCCGCAGCTACAACGCGCGCCTGTGCGCCGAGCGGAGCATGCGCCTGCCCTTCCTCGACTCGCAGACCGGGGTGGCCCAGAACAACTGCTACATCTGGATGGAGAAGACTCACCGCGGGCCGGGTGAGGGAGGGGGCGGGGCCTGATTGGGAAGGGCGGGGCGGGGGCGGGGCTTGGCGGAGGGGGAGGAGGGGGGGAGGAGGAGGAGGAGGAGGAGGAGGAGGAAGGAGGCAGATGCTTAAACAGCCTCCCCACCCTCGCCCCCTCCTCTCCAGGTCTGGCCCCTGGACAGATCTACACTTATCCGGCCCGCTGCTGGAGGAAGAAACGGAGACTCAATATCTTGGAGGACCCCAGGCTGCGACCCTGCGAGTACAAGATCGGTCCGTGGGGGGCCCCCAGCCCAGCCCCTGCCCCCAGTGTGAGCGTGGCCCAGCGTGAGCACCTGAGCCTATGTCTGAGCGTGTGCGGCCCCCCAGGGCCTGTGTTGGTGGTATTGAGGCTGGGGGTGGGGTGGGGAGAGGCACCCAGGGCGCTCTGTGTCGCAAGTTGTCATAGATATCAGAGACAGCATAGAATGAGAGCCGAAAGGGAACTGGGGACCATCTAGGCCAAGGTCACAGGATTAAAAAGTGAAAGAGGTAGGGTTTGAACCCAGGTCCTCTGGGCTTAGTTATGTCTGTGTGGTGACATATTATGTGACTGTAACCAAGAAGTGGAGTAATTTAATAGTGTTGGAATCAGGAAGACCTGCATTCAAATCCTGCCTCAGACAACTGTGGTGATGGTGAGATCTTGGGCAAGTCAAGTTCCACAGCTGTAAAATGGTAATAAGAATAGCACTTACCCCATAGGGTTATTTCGAGGTTCCAGTGAGATAATGTATGTAAAACACCTCCAAGAGCTAGATGACAGCTATTCTGCAAATGTGGTTGTGTGTGTGTGTGATTGTGTGTGTGTGGTTGTGTGGTGACTGTGTGTGTGTTTCTT
>NW_020950600.1:644119-772936 GCF_900497805.2 Vombatus ursinus | reverse complement strand
GTGTGTTTCTTTTGGTGATTGTGTGTCTGTGTGGTTGTGTTGTGATTATGTGTCTGTGTTATGATTGTGTCTGTGTGGTTGTGTTGTGTCTTTGTGTGATTTTGTGTCTGTGTGGTTGTGTTGTGATTGTGTGTCTGCATGGTTGTGTTGATGATTGTGTGTCTGTGTGGTTGTGTATCTATGTGGTTGTGTTCTGATTATGTGTCTGTGTGTCTGTGTGGTTGTTGGTGATTGTGTGTCTTATGTGGTGGTGGTGTTGTGATTGTGTGTCTGCGTTATGATTGTGTCTGTGTGGTTTTGTGTCTGTGTGGTTTTGTGTCTGTGTGGTTGTATTGTGATTGTGTGTCTGTGTGGTTGTGTGTGACTGTGTGTGGTGTCTGGCAGGGTGAAATCTACATGCTCAGAAAGCATTCGGCACACATGTGTACTCTGTGCAAAGACATGCCTGTGATGGTGCCTGTGTGTGGCTGATGGCCACTGAGTGCATGAGAATGCAGAATCGAGGGCTTCAGTGTGTCTCTGAGGGTATGTCCCTAAGGGACACGTCCCTACGGGAGCGACTGAGTGTCTTAGCTCCAGTCTTAGTATATCCTGCTGTGAACATCTCAGCAGGTGCCCCAGTGTTTTAGGTCAGGACTCAGGCCATGTCGTCTAGAGAGATTCCATTGTGGGGAGGCATAGGTGTGTGTATGTGTGGGGGAGGGGAGGAGAAAAGGAGGGGGAGAGGGGGATGGAGGGAAAGAGAGGGAGGAGGGGGAGAGAGACGAAGAGAGAGAAGGGAAAGGGGGAGAAAGGGAAGAGGGAGAGAGGAGGGAGAGAGAGAGAGAGAGAGAAGGGGATCCTTGGCAAACAACCTTTCTTTGACCCTCCCTGTTTCCCATCTTTCCCCCAGACTGTGAAACACCCTTGAAGAAGGAGGGGGGTCTCCCTGAAGGGCCAGTTCTGGAGGCCTTACTATGTGCAGAGACAGGGGAAAAGAAGATAGAACTGAAGGAAGAAGAAACCATCATGGACTGTCAGGTGGGGTGAGAGTGGGGACTCCCCTCCAGCCCCATCCCTTTTGAGACACCCCCCCTCCAAAGGCAGATATCCTGCAAATCCCTCCTCCAGGCTTGTTTTGGGATAACCACATTTCCCCCTCCAGCCCATGTGACGCAGGTCTCCCAATTATCTTCCCAAGATGACACTTGGGAGTGTCTCCTGCTCCAGAAACTCCCTTGACTCCCCACGTGTAAGGAATCAGCATTCCTAGCCCAGCCCTTCTGTCTCAGGGGTTTCCACACTCCTAGGGGGTCTTCTCACCCAGGTTCCTTGTATGCCTGCGTCTTTGTTCAGATCACATCCCCCTCCTCTCTGCCCTCTCCAGCCTTCCCAGTTGAGATCCCCTCCCCTCTTTCCTTGACGAAATCCTCTTTCCCTAGTTTCCAGCCTTTCAGGGCACTCTCTACCCTACATTCTTACCCTGAGTTTTTTTTTGTTTTTGTTTTTGTTTTTTTGGGTGTGGAAGGTTCCCTCCCCATCCCCTCACTTATAACAGAGCACTTTTCCTGCCCCCACCCCTCCTTGGGGACCCAGCTGGGGCTGCCCCTGCTCAGGCTTTACACATCCCTGATGCTGCTGCCCTATCCCAAAGTCGTATCAAGCATCCCTTCCCTGAAAACTTGTGTTTCCTCCTGCCCAGAAGCAACAGATGTTAGAATTTCCCCATGAACTTGAGGTGGAAGATCTGGAAGATGACATTCCTCGCCGAAAGAACAAAGCCAAGGGGAAGGTAGCTGGGGCCCTGCTCCCCCCATCCCCCACTCCTCCCCCTCCAAGGCCCAAGTCTAGCTTCTCCTGGCGCCTGACTCTTCTCTAGTGTTTTTCCTGGGCCAACCAAGTAGCCGAATTCTCTGCCTGGTGAACCCAACTCTCTCCCGATGTCTCCTCTTTCTACCCTTCTTCCATTTCCCACGGTCTTTGCTCCTGTTGCCCTGGGCCTCAGATCTGCTCTGCCTAGCATCTCCACCAAGGATGTTAGAGCCCATAGGATGTTAGAGCTGGAGGGGACCTCAGACACCATCTAGTACAAATTCAACATTTGACCGTTCAGCAAACTGAGGCCAAGAGAGGTTAAATGACTTGCCCGTAGTCACATAGTCATTAAGTGACAGGCTCGAATCCAAGATGAGGCCTTGGACTCCAAGTTCAGTGCTGCCCTTCAATGCCTTGCGCCCCCCCGTTAACATCCCCCAAGGCCTTGGCTCCCTAGGGTCTCCTCTGGGTCCCCCTGTCTAGCTCCTTGAGCATTGAGAGCACCCCTCTCAATACTCCTAGCTATATCGATCTCTTTTCTTTCTTCTCTGACCTGCCCTTTTCCTCTCAGGGTTTTCCCAATCCTGGCCTTAATCCTTCCAGTTTCTTCCTCTCTCCCTTTCCCCCAGCCCCTCCAAGTTTCCTTGTTTTTCTTCCAGGCGTACGGCATTGGGGGGCTTCGGAAACGCCAGGACACTACCTCCCTGGAGGACAGGGACAAGCCGTATGTCTGCGATAGTGAGTCCCTTTGAGGTGTGGGGAAAAGGAGAGGGACCCCCAGAGCCCTCCCCCATCCTGGGCTGAGGGCTGATGGCAGGGGACAGGGAGGAGCCTAGGGGGAGGGGAGATGGGGCAGGGCTGATGGTCCACCAAAAGTGGGTTTTTTGGTTTTGTTGGGAGGATGGGGCCAAAGTTCCCCTAGAAGCCTCCTTCCTGTTCTCTGTGGGGGCAGGGGATTACCCTGCTGGAGTGGGAAGGTTTGAGGCCATAGTAAGCAGGAGAGTGGCAGGGGGGCCAGGTCTGCCGTGCCTCTTGGGATGTGTCCCTTCAACTTTGGGGCCAAGCTCGATCAAATCCCCTGGAGGGTCTCAGGCTGCAGTGCAGTGGCTGGTGGGGGTGTGAACGAGTCTGGAGCAGGCAGGAGAGGGGTGGTGGGGACAGGTCTGATCAGCCCCCTCCCTTCCCCATCCCCCACCCCCCAGTCTGCGGGAAACGTTATAAGAACCGCCCAGGTCTGAGCTACCACTACACCCACACCCACCTGGCAGAAGAGGAGGGCGAGGAGAACGCAGAACGGCACGCCCTGCCCTTCCACCGGAAAAACAACCACAAGCGTGAGCCAGGGGGCCAGGGCCTGGGGGGCATCAGGAGAAGCCCAGGGGGCTGGGCTGGGCTGGGCCAGGTGCCTCAGAGCATCCCTCCCCAAGTTTGGGAGCCTGGCACATCGTCGTGGTCGCCTTCACCATCGTTGGGGTTTCCATGGCAACCAGCCCTCTCCCTGGCCCGGGCGTAAGATTTCTGGGTCTGATTTATTGCTTCAATTAGAGATCAGGGAGGGGGTGGGGAGATGACAATGGGGGGTGATGGATGATTTCCCCACACACACTCCACTTCAGCCTCCTTCCCTCCCTCCTCTTGGGCCTGGGGGCACCTGGGGAAGCCTTGGGCTTTAAGCCTGCTGAGCCAAGTGGGCAGCCAGAATTCCAGCCCCCTCCCATCCCTTCCCCTCCCTGCAGATAACTGGAGATGCCCAGGAAGAGGGCATAGAGCAAAGGGATGGTGTCTAGGGGTCCCTTAGTCCTTCCACTGGGCCCCTCTCTGCTTAGATTGCTGGGGTTCCCCCTCTTTGTGTGTCTTTCTGCGCCTGGCTCTGTGTATATCTGTGGGTGGCCCCAGCACAGCCCTGCCTTTGAACTCTTCCTGCCTAAAAAAGGCAGCCCATCCAAGTACTCCATCCCAGGGGAGAAGGGCATTGAGGGTACCAGTGTCTGTGGTGCCAAGCCATCTCTCTGCCTCCCCAGAGTTTTACAAAGAACTGGCTTGGATTCCTGAAGCCCACAGAAAGCACACAGGTAACCCACCTCCTCCACTCTGAATCCTCCTCTTCTTTGGCTGGAAAGACAACAGAGACAGAGAGAGGCAGAGACAGAGACACAGACAGAGACAGAGAGAAACAGACACAGGGTGACAGAAATAGAGAGAGACCAAGAGAGACATAGGGACAGAGATAAAGAGAAACAGAGACAAAGACTCGGAGACACAGAGAGACAGAGACCAGAGAAAGAGAGAGACACGGAGCTGGAGAAGGCAGGCACCTAAAAATGGAGAAGGAGAGGGAAAGACAGAGGACAGAGACTACGATAGGGAGAGAGCAGCAGGGAGAGAGGCAGGGTGAAGGTTGGGGGGCACCTAGCACCCTTGTTCCTGCAGGCCGGACCTCCCAAGCCTTCCTGTTGTTTTCCAGCCAAGAAGGCTCCAGATGGCACAGTCATCCCCAATGGCTACTGTGACTTTTGTCTGGGCGGTTCCAAAAAGACGGGGTGTCCTGAGGACCTCATTTCCTGTGCTGACTGTGGCAGATCGGGTAACTCCCACCATAGAGGACCCAGGCAGGGATCAGGGGAAGTCCAGGGCACACAGGATGCCCAGAAGGCACGCATTGTCGCTAGGGGCCTGAGCTGCCTAGAGAAGAGAGTTGTGGTTCCTAGGGCATCTCGGGTCAGAGATATCCACAGGATGGATCACAGGGTTTAAAACAGAAGGGAACCTCAGAAGTTCTCCAGTCCAGCCTCCTCATCTTACAGAGAAGGAAACTGAAGCCCACTGATAGGACGGGACTTAACCTGGGTCACACAGCTAGTAAGCAGCAGCTTAGACGGGAACTCAACCACTCACTCCAAATCAAATGCCCTTCTCAGTGCATGATCAATTGTTAAGCATTTAATAAACACTTGCTATGTGCCATACACCATGCAAGACAAAACTGAGACAGTCCCTTCCCTGAAGCAGCTTCCATTCTAACGGGGAAGGCGACATCTACACATGCCCACATAGACATCACACCCTCGCTCTGAGCTGGAGTTTCTCTGTCCTCCTCAGAGGTATGGTGGCATGGGGGCTGGGCCGGGGGAGGGAGGGTTAGAGACCTCCCAATCCTAGAAAACTACACGGGCACGCACTCCTCCTTCCTGTGGGTACCCCCAGAATGAAGGTCTATCTTTTCCCCACTCCAACACTTCTCATCCCACATCCTAACTCAGCGGCCGCCCAAATGGTCCGCCAAGACCGACGGGGAAACAGGACACCTGATTACTTATGGTGCCTTGGAAACAGCGCCCACAGACCTGGGTTCAAATCCTGTTTCTGCTGCTTACTACCTTCTGTGACGTTGGCCAAGTTACTCCCCCTTCTTGGGTCTCAATTTCTCCCACCTATAAAATGAGGCACTAAGAATCAGATGGGGGAAAGTGGAAGGGAATAAACAATTACATAGCACCTACTATGTGCCAGGCACTGTACTAAGCACCTTATAAATATTCTCTTATTTGATCCTCACAACACCCCAGGAAGGTAGGCACTACTATTATCTCCATTTTACAGATGAGGAAACTGAGGCACAGAGGTTTAAATGACTTGTCCAGAGTCACATAGCCAGTAAGTTTCTGAGGCTGGATTTGAACTCAGGTCTTCCTGAGGCCAGGCGCAGTGTTCTATGCCCTGCACCACCTAGTTGCCTCTAGATGGCATCTACGAACCCTCCTAGCTCTAAATCTCTGCTCTTTGCATTTGCTATTTCTACAGATAAAGCCAGAAAATTATATAGTTTTAGAACTGGAAGGAATTTTTTAGAGGCTGACCCTCTCATTCTACAAATGAGGAAACAGAAGTAACTTGCCCAAGGTCACAAAGAGTGACCCTGGGGTAAATGGTAGAGTCAGAATTCAAACCCAGGTCTTTTGACTTTGAGCACAGGGAGGTTTCACTCTACCACAATGCCTCAAGAGGAGATTTAGCAGGACAAGGAAGAGAGGAACACTTTTAATTTAACTTCCATCAAATATATGGAGGAATTGTTGTGGACTACAGTGTGGAAGGGGGCTCAGAGGACATCTAGGTTGGCCCTATTATTTTACAGATGAGGAAACTGAGGCTGAGGCAGGGAAAGTTGTCACATGGTGACTCAAACCCAGGTCCTTTAACGAACTTGGAGGATTAGAGATCATGCTGGATAGAACCTGAAGGACCTTCTGGTTTATACTTCATATTCCACAGATGATGAAACTGATAATAGGGATTTAGTATCAGAGTTAGGGATTTGAACCTAGGACCTCTGACTCCACCGTACTTTCTCCTAAGAAGGAACAGAAATGTTCCGTGTGACCACAGATGCCAGAACTAGGAGCAGTGCATGTAGAGTGCAGACTGATTTGGCTTACTGTAAGGAAAAACTCCAATGAGGAGAGAGCCTCAGGGAAAGGAAATGAGCTCCCCATCACTGGAGGTACCCAAGTACAAAGGACTCCAGTGGAGGAGGGTATGGGGGAGGGGGTCCCTACTTGGGAAGGAGGTTGGGCTCAACCACAACCTTGTCAATGCCTCCCAGCTCCAAGGGCCTGAGACTGTCTAAGTCTGGGATGCTGAGCCCATTTTGGACTCACCCCCTCCAGGTCACCCATCCTGTTTACAATTCACGGTGAACATGACTGCAGCTGTAAGGACATACCGCTGGCAGTGCATCGAATGCAAATCTTGCAGTTTGTGCGGCACTTCTGAGAACGATGTGAGTGCCCACCCTGCCCAGCAGTGCCAGGCTCTCTGGTGTCTTCAGCCCACCCCCGCCCCACACCATGGTGCTTTCTGCACCCAAGCCCACTCCCTGGCGGGATGAAGAGAATCACAGGCCCCTTAGATCACCTGGTCCCTAATCAGAGGGGGAAACTGAGGCCTGGAGAGGGGATGGGTAGGGCTTGTCTGAGGTCCCACAGTGAGTCAGGAGGACTAGAGCCCTGGGCTCTTTCGGCCCCGCCTGAGCCTCCCTCCCCCTCCCCCCGCCCCCCAGGGCCTCCGGCGCCCCCCCTCCCGGGTGCCCATGACGCCGGGTGCCAGCCGCATGGGTCTTACCCTCCAGGACCAGTTGCTATTCTGTGATGACTGTGACCGCGGTTACCACATGTACTGCCTGAGCCCCCCCATGGCTGAGCCCCCAGAAGGTGAGCTGGGGAGGCGATCGCAGGGTGGGGTGGACAGAGGGTCCCTGGCAGGCATGACTCAGGGAACAGGGTGGAAGAGTGTCTGGGGAGAGGGATGCACGCGTGAGGAGCTAGTGGGGGACAGCAGGATGCCAGCGTCCCTCCCTCTTTGGCCTCCCCACAGGAAGCTGGAGCTGTCACCTGTGTCTTCGGCACCTGAAGGAAAAGGCATCAGCCTACATCACCCTCACCTAGGCCTGGCCTCACTTGCCCCTTCCCTTACCTGCCCATCCCTTTTCTCTGACTCTGAGCCCCTCCCCCTAGGGATGGGGCCCACAAAAGGGCCAGGTTCCCTTCCCCCACAGAGGGGAGTATGTGCCAGCTCCGGCCTCCCTCCCTCCTGGGCGGGGGAAGCTAGCCCGGCCTCCACTCCCGGGTGGTGGGTGCTGGGGATGCTGCTCTCCTCAAAGCCATAACCCGCCTGTGGGCGGGCACTAGGGGGCGGGCACCGGCTAGGGAGTGGTAGGGGCATGGATGGAGCCTTTTTCTAGAGAAAAAGACAAAAAGTTAAAAAAAAAAAGACAAAGTAATATATACAGAGAGAGAACTATACAACTTGGTGGGCCTGGATGGTGGGCACCCCCCCGCCCCGAGTTTCCCACTGGGCCTGTGCTGACTTCCTGCTCGGCCCCCTCCCCTAATTCTGTGGGGAAGCTGGTGGTCTAGTCCCATCCTGGGGGCCCACCCCAGCAGCAGGCAGTTTCCCACCTCATGCTCTGGGTAGGCAGGTGCCATGCTTGCCCCTTTTTGGCCTGCCCCCTGACCCTTCCCGCGGTGCCCGCCGTGGGCGTTGCATGATGTGAACCATGGTTTTTAAAGTCCTGTTCCCCTTGCCCCCCTCCTTGTGCCCGCTCCCCCATGCCCACTGCAAACTGTGGGCAGGGGCTGGGCAAGGCGGGCTCTGGCGCTCGCCAGAATGAGAAGCACAGAGTTTGCACCCGTACTGGTTTTTTTCTCCCCATCCCCATCCCCTTGCCAGGCAAGGACCAGGCCCCTTGGCAATGGGGGGTCCCCTGAACCCTGATGCCCATCTTGAGGGCAGTTGGCGAGGGGGGCAGCTGTTTCTTGTGGTCGTGTGTGTTTAATTGTTGGGGTATCCAAAAGACGCTGGGGTTCCTGAGCAAGTGGGTAAGGCCAGGGAGAGGGGGGTCCTGGGGGGCCAGGGCGCCATGGGCTGGCCCTGGCTTCCTGGCACCATGGCCCCATCCCCCCACCTCCCTGTACAGCCTGTCTCCCCCCTTGCCTGCCTCTACTGTGGATCACCCTGTTCTGTGTATTAAATCGGGCCTGGCCCTGCTGCGCCCTGGCCGCTGCCTCCTTCTGTCGGCGCCCTGTTGGGGTGGGGAAGGCAGGAAGGAGAGAGGGAGGAGGCGAGGGCCCTAGTCCAGCTTTTGTCTGTTTCTTTTCCTTGACTCATCTTTCTTCCCATCTTCCTCCAGTCTCTTTCCCTAACACCTCCAGTCTCCCTCCAGGCTATCATGCCACCTCCTCTTGGGTCTCCCTCCCCAACACCCCATTTCCTCTTCTTTCTCTTTTCCTTCCCCAGACCCTCCCTATCACCCCTCTCCCCCACTTTCCTCCAGTCTCTTCCTGTTACCGCCCCAAGTCTCTCCAACACCCCATTTCTCTAGTGTTCATCATCAGCCATACCCTTCCCTTCTTTCCGTCTCTCTCCCCATCCCCCTCCGTCGCTCCTTGTCTCCCCATATTCCTCCAATCCTCATCTCTTCTCTCCCTGCTTCTCCCCATCTCCCGCCCTGACTCCATCCCCCACCCCCTCCTGCCTTGCTGGTAAGAGAAGGGAAGGGGAGGGGGGATGGGGTGATAAGAGACTGCAGCACCCCCCCCCCACATCCAACCAGCTGTGGTCGCCCTGGCAACGGGCAGCTGCTGCAGCAAGAGACAGAGACAGAGGGTGGGAAGTGGGAGAAGGGATTGTTGGGGGGGGCGTGTAGGGAGAGCAGCAACCAGTCCAGTCCTGCAGGCTCCCCGAATCAGTATCATGTCCCCACACTGTTCACCTTGCTGCTGGTAGGGAGACAGAGCGTGTGTGTAGGCAGCAGTCCATCCTTCACCTTCACCCCCAAGCAGCCAAGGGTAGGGCGAAAGATAGAGAGAGGAGAGGGGGAAGGGGGGAAGATAGATTAGGAGAGGCCACGAACAGTGCAAGTGACCTAGCAAGGGAGAGACAGGCAAATAGACAGAGGGCAAGGGAAAGTGGTCAGGTCCGGAAGAGACAGATGCAGATGGCATGGAGGGGAGAGAGGGAGAGCAGGAGACCCAAGGAAAGCAGTCAGCGCAGAGAGAGAGAAAGAGGCAGGAAGGTCAGGTGGTGGTGATGGCAGGATCAGGGGACAGAGGGTCAGACTCCGGAGAGGGCAGTACTGAAAACTGGGGGCCCAGATGGAAGGAGACACCCAGAACGCTTGGCAAAGTCAAATGCCACAGACTAGAGAGAGGGCGTCCACGAGAAGCAGATGGAGAGATGAGGTGGAGGGTAAGGAGACAGGCTGCGAGTGAGGGTGTGTTTGGGAGATGCTGGGTACTGCAACCTGGAGGTGAATTTCACATTCCTACCAAATCTCCAGACTGGAGCTAGACTCCTTGGGGGCACGAGACCCTGCCCCTCCCCTTGAAATGCAGAGACACAGAGGATGTCTGCGGGAATGGGGGAAGCTGGTACAGTGGCCTGGGTGCTGGCGCCCCAGGGTCTGAGTTTCCCTTATGTGTGCTACTGGCCCAGGGAGCCTCCAAGGTCTTTTCAGGTCTGCTATTTTAAGATGTTATTTCCAGAAGTTCTGTTCTGGATAACTTTCTGGCTGAAACATTCCTGCAGGGGAGGTAACGTGTTGAAATCCACTGTGGCCCTCTGATAATGGATGGGTTCAGGAAAGAGACCATTTGGGCCATCACTGACAGAGTCTGGAGCTCAAGACCTCCCTAGGAGACTTCCCGATGGACCTCAACACTTGCTGCTTAGGCATGGGCCCTCAGCTGGCTACCTGGCAGTGGGAACAGAACCATTCACACTCATCCTGGGGAGGTCAGTTTGTGGTCAACATGAAAGCTCCGCTTGTGGGTGGCTTAGGGATCAGATAGGTCAGGGTTAGAGAACTGGTTTGGGACCTGCCACTCTGTGGCCAGGGGTCAGATGAATCTGAATGCAGCTGAGGCCTGGTTTCCAGGTTTTTCTGTGCTTAGAGATTTGCCCAGGACTGATCCACTGGCAGGACTGGGCAGGTTTGAGACCACCATTCTGGGACCTAGGCTAGGAGTCTGTGGGTGGTTGGCACTCAAGCTAGGGATAGATTCCAGTCCATTAGCAGGAAAGAGAACTGGCCTGACCCAGGACAGCAGCCATCCTGATGCTCTCCATGCCTGAGGATCCCAAGGGCAGGATAGGGTCTGCTGGCCAGCCATGGAACAGAAACTCATGGAACGACACCAAGAACTTGCCAATGTAGGAGTGGCGGGGGTGGAGAGGAAACCAGTCTGTTAGGTAGCTGGCTTCATTCCCCGTCCCAAACCTACCCACTGTGACGAGCACTTCCTTGAAGAGGCAGTGGGCCAGGACCAGGGCCAGTACTCAAAAGGCGACAGTAGGCTGGAGAAATAAGATCAGACTTAGTTGGAAGGGGTCATCTTGTCCAGCTCCGGTTAGAAGCACACCTGGGATGCCAGACCCTGCTTGCCCAGCTCACAAGATGGGGCACTCCCTCTTCCTCTGGAAGCCTGTGCAGTCATTAGAGCGCTCTCCTTTACAAAGAAGCAGCCAGTGTGGGCCCGGGGCGTTCGAGCAGATGCCGCCAGAGGTGGGCTCGCCAGGCTCTCTCGATTTGTATCCCAGGCACCCAGGCAGCAAGAACAAGCAATTTCTATGAAACGTTTATTTCCTCTGAAACTTCCAGAAACAAAACCCCTAATCTCAAGACTGGGGGAAATAACAATGACAAAAAAAGAAAGTACCCACCCACCCACCCTTCCAATAAAAAACAAAAAAACCCAGTCGACATAGGAAAAGGTGCTGCTGTCAACCGTCAGGAAGAATGTCAGGGCAAAATTAAATAGACAGATTTTATCTGTATAGATCCTCACAAAATGACAACAAAAAACCGCACCAGCCGTAATTTACACTTGGTCAATGTATACAATCATGCCCCAGAATGATCTGAATGATCCCTACACATGAGGAGGGGTGGGGGGAAACAAAAGCATATGGAAGGTGGGGGCCCTGCTAGGGAGATCCCAGAGAGAGGGGCCAGGAGGGACATTGCAGTAAGGCCACTGGGCCAGGAATGGGAGGGCCAGGGGCAGCTTCAACCACACTCGCCAGGGCCTCCCTGGTGCCCATCTGGTGGGGCAAGGGCAGGGGGAGGGGCAGCTAGATTTATGGATACATCTTCCCATCTCCAATATTTTATCCCCTGCTCTCTCTCATCTAATCAGGACGGAGCTGGTTTGAAACTGAAGGGGCCTAATTACATTGGAGAAAGATGTGGTTAATACCCCTTCCCCTTCCCCCCTGCCTGATGAACCCTTCCTGCACCAGGGAGACGGCCTCATCAAGGGGAGGGTGAGAGACAAATGCTGGGGTGGGGGCGCTGCTTTGGGGTCCTGAGGGCACCAGATCTGCCTGTGGCCATGTCAGGGGAGGAAGAGGAGACCCGGGATCTCTTGCTAAGCACACCCCTCTGTTCCAGATGAGGACCAGAGGATTCTTTGGAGGAAAAAACCAGTCTAGCCGCAGCCCGAGTCTCCAGACCCCAACGTGGCTTTCTTTGACTCTGGGCCACGGAAGCCGCGGGAGCCTCCAGGGCTCCCAAGACCGGCTGCCCCTTGCTGTGCTGTCCTCCTCAAGCCTCAGGGGCCTGGGGCTGCGAGCGGCCCGGGGTGTCTCAGGGCAAGGCCCAGCTTGGGGTGGGTTGTAGATTGCGTCCTCAGCATGAGGCTGGAAATAGATCCACAGAGGATTACTATTGAATTGTTCCGTGGTGGCTTTGCATGAAAAAATAAATATATATTATATTTATACTTTTTTCTTTAAAGAAAAAAAAAAACCAGCTGCTCTTTTCCTAAGCTTCCAGCGTAGTACCACATGTAGCTGCCGGGCCGGTGCGCAGGCCTGCCGCCCGGCCCCTCATTCCTTATTGCCTCAGACAAGCTGCAGGCAGCGAAGGAGGGGCTGCCTTGGGGGGCACTAGCTCCACAGTGTGTGTCCTACACGAGCAGGCCTGAAGCCTCACCCAGAGCCCAATGAGTCTGGTGGCTTTCCAAGGAAAAAAGAGGAAAGAAAAGTCCTTTCTAACCCTCCCACTCCAGCCCCTCCTTAGCAGGGGAAGAGATGGGGGGGCGGGGTTTAGACCCCACGTTCAGGAAAATGAAGGAAGTGGGGCTCAGGGAGAGCTCGGGATGGGGGACAAAGGCCACCTGCAGCCTCACCACGGGCCCCAGAGACCCCAGGCCTCAGCCACAGTCTGGATTCAGTAGTTTGGCATCAGTGCTGAGCAGGCTCTGAGGGGCGGGGGGAAGGAGGAACGGGTAAGCCCGTCAGCAGCCCCAACCCCACCCTTTGGTTCCAGGACCACCCAGCCAAGCAGGCCGCCCATGGCGGCTAGACAAGTCTCATAGAAAAAAAAGGCTACAAACTGTCCTATTTGTACAAATATAGTGTTTCTCTCTTTCTCTCTCTCTTTCTCAATAAAGAACATTTACACTCTGAACATTGGGATTTCTCCATCTTGGGTTTACTAGAAAGTACTTTAGCTTGGAAAAAAGTGCTCCGAGGTTTTTCGGAAACTTGATGGTAGGGGGCAGGTGGGGGGAGGCGTGCCCCCAGCCTGCCCCTACCCTCCCAGTTGGTCCAAAGGGTTTCTATATTGCGTCAGAACTCAATACACCAAGGGCTGGCCAGTGGGTTCAAGGTTTCATGACAGTGGGGAGGACTGGTCACTAGTGTGGCTCCACTGCCCCAAGGGCCTCTGGGTAGGGGAGCCCAGGTGACTCCGAGGACCCCATCTCCACCCCGCCTGCCTCCGGGACAGCCTGGCACCCTGTGCCGCCCGAGGGCGGAGGGGGGGTGGGGGAGGGGCAGGGCCCAGCAGTCCCTGCCTTCAGGTCTCCTTCTTCTCCACTGCGCTGGAGAAGATCTCCGCAAACCTCCGCAGCTGCTCATTGGCCGCCTGCGATTCCTCCTGCAGCCGCTGGTTGTTCTGCCTCAAGGTGGCCACCTCAGTCTGCAGGACCACCTTGTCCTGTTTCTCCTACAGAGAACAAACGCCGTGAGGGGCGGGCAGAAGGGGCGGGATGCAGAGGGCCGCGTGACATCTGTGGGGCCGGGGAAGCGACAGGCTGGTAATCTGCCATCTTATGGGGGGGCATGGAGGAGGAATGTGGGATTCTAGAGCTAGTCCAGAGAGGGCAAGGTACCTACCTCCCCAAGGTCACACAGCAAAGGAAAGAATAGCTGAGGTGAGACTTGCACCCGGACCCAGTCCCCGGTACCCAGTACTCTCACCTTCTGAAGGTCACTGTGCAGCTGCCTCAGCATCACTTCTAGCTGGTACACCTTCCCAGGCAGGTCCACAGGGGGCTCCTCGCTGAAGGGAGGGGAGAGGCAGAGTCAGTCCTGCAGCCACTGACGCCCACATCGGCCCATCGGATTTGGGCCAGGTTTTTAGGGGAGACGGTCGTCCCCTGCCAGCCCCCAAAGGGCCACATGTCCTCTCGTATGAGGACGTAGACATTAAAGCCTCACGACAACCCTACTGTGATCCCCATTTCACAGATGAGGAAACTGAGGCACAGAGTGCCTCAAGTGCGTAAGAGTCTGGGCATGGATTTGAACTCAGGTCTTCCTGTCTCCCAGTCCAGGGCGTGGGGCACCACACCATCATCTTCCCTTCTCAGCCCCCATCTCTGGGCACTGCTGAGGTTCAGGGGCCCGCTGTGGCATCTGCGTATGTTAGACACAATGACCCGAGTGCCAGGAGGGCTCTCCGGCGCCCCTGCATCTTCTTCGATACACTTCAAGCCCACCTTCCTGTAACCGTGGGAGGCCGCGTCTTCTTCCTCACGTGTCTACAAAGCAGTTTCCCAATACGTCCCCTGCCCTGGGAAGTCCTGCTCTATACCAAACCTCCAGGGCCCTCTCCTAAGAGTGGAAGTCCAAGGAGGGGCGGCGCAAGGAACTCTGGGTGAGAGGAAGGAGTCATCCCCCGAGCCTCCCTCTTTGGCTCCTACTGCTTTGGAGTTTGGCCCCCACAGGCGAGAATGCTGTTCCCTGCCAGCTTCTCATTAGCTCTGGCCTGGGGCCCCTGGGGATGCCGGCCATGTTCTAGGTCATGGGAACCACAGACCGGAGATGTGCTGAGAAGGCCTGCTGGGGGTGGGTGACCAGTGGACCGGTGATGTGACCTCTGTGTCTGGTGCCCTGCACTGGGCCTCCTGTCATGGAGGTTTGCTCCAGAGCCCCTGGGTTAGTGAGGAGCGCAGGGGAAGGAAGATGCAGAAAACAAAGAACACTGTCAGCCTCGGGGTGGGCGACAGGGCCCCTCTTCTCTTCCGCCTGGGCCTGGAGGCCCAAGACACACACGGTATGGTGCGCCCTGGCCACAACGGCAGAGGGGGATCCCAGAGTCTCTTCCTGAAGGCAGGGTGGGGGGAGCTTGTTCTGTCTCTCCCACCAGAGTGCCACTGCCCCCGGTGAAAAGGGCCCTGGGGGACTGGCACGTGCCTTTGTGAGGATCTTACACGACTTCACATCAGGTCAGGCGGGTGCAGTCAGAGGGCCAGGGGCCTGACCCCAGCCAGGCTCCAGTCTTCTGAGGAGACCAAAATCCACCCCACAGCCCCTAGGCAGCAAGTCCCAGAAGAGCCGGCTGTGCCAGCTTCCTGGAAACAGGCACGTGCACTGGACGGAACCCTTATGGCTGCTCTCAATCCATCTGTCCTGAGCAGAGGTCTGGGATAAAGCCTCCAGCACCTCCTCAGGCAGCCTGACACCCAGCAAGTCTGGATTCCAGACAGAAAGGATGACCAGGTCATCCAGTCCAGTCCCCTGCCTTCAAGCTATCTGGCTGCTCCTGGATTTCCCCAAAGACTCATGGATCAAAGTGGGGGTGGCGGGAAGGGAACAGCTTCTGCCAGCTGCCTGGGACTCAGGTTCCAGGTGGTCTAGAAAACAAATTCTTCTCTGCCTCAGACCAAAGATGAGCGAGGTACAGAGGGCTGGAAGATATCCAAGAACCACGGAAGATGGGAACCTGAGGCGGGTCTGGACCCTGAAACAGGAGTAGCCACTTGGAAGCCGCACGAACAAGGGGGCACTAAGAGCAAAGTGGGAATGGCGGAAGCCCAGCCCCGACTTGGGAGGCCAGTGTGCCTGGGAAGGAGACCTGGGCATTTCTATCTTAGAGGGGGCGGCACAGACAGGATCCCCTTGCTGGGAATCCAATGAGAGGGGAAGACCTCCAATTTCTGGAAGAATAAGGAGGGCTGAGGGGCAGTGGCACCCCTACTGGGCCTGAAGCTCTGGGCTGCCATGGCCAACTCTCACCGCTAGATGTCCCCCTTTGGTGCCCAACACATAGACAAAGGCCTGCCCCCTAATTTGGCATACGGATCCCACGGGTAGGCATGTGGCTCATAAAGACATTCCTATCTGGTTATTGGGTTTCCTGAAATTGAGCCCAGCCAGATTCCTGGGCTGGCAGACCAGACGACCGGTTCCTGTCCCAACCCATGGCTACGATGAGTCACCCCAACATGGAAGGTGCAGCTCTCTGCCTGCTTGGTCCCTGGCACCAGTGTGGCTCCATGCCTGGGCCTGTGGGAAGGAATGGAGGCTAGCTGGGGTCAGGCTTGACTAAAGCGGAGCCCGTCGGGGGCCCAGGGCTCTCCAGGAGATGTGGCGGAGATGAATGAGATGGAAGGCTCTTGGCTGCCTGCTTCCATTGAAGCCTGGGAACCTCACCAGGCCTAGAGAGGCCAAGGGAGGAGAAACAAACTGGCCCAGTGATGAGCTTTGGGGGCTGGGAATGAGGGCAGCCCAGGAGGACGGATTACAGGGTCATGGTATCTGACCTCAGTGAGGCCCTCACGGCCACTGCACCCTCCCCGATTCCTGCCATCCACTCGTCCTTCCCTCAATTCCTGCTGCCCATCCACCTTTTCCCTCTTTTTTCCTCTAATGGTCTTATTTCATTTAGAAAAATATTTTAAAATCTTTTTGAAACTTTTGCTTCATGTTTCCTAAGAATCTAGCTGAATGTGTCTAAGCTGCATTTTTCTCCGAGGCTTTGTTTATAGACATTTTGGAGTCATTCCCTCCTTCTGCATTTATGTTTTGAGTGTTCCTGATATCATGATAGCTTATTATGGCCAGGTTCTTTTTTTATTTGCCCGTTTTTCTGTCTACTTTTCGACTTCTAATCAGACACTAGGGCTGGGCTTCGCCACCCTTCTGGACGGAAGGTCTAGGCTGGTCCTGCCGCTGCCTCCTTGGGGTATTGGGTGTTGGGTTATTCCAGAATTTGGGGCATAGGTTAGAGACCTGTAAGCTTTCAGTGCTCTCCAAATGGTCTGCTCCAGGGCGAAATCTGATCATCGCCCCTTGGTCTGAGCTCTGCAAGCTTCCGACCTGGGGTCGGGTCTTAGCAAGAGCAGATGCTGCTGGGCTCTGGCCGTATCAGCCAGCTGAGTGGCTCTGCTGTTTGGTCTGGGATTCCTGCCGCAGTTATTCCTAGCAGGCTTCAGACAGGGCTAAAACTAGACCCAAGCCCTGGCTCTGCCCCTGGGGTTGAAGCCATGCTGCTGCCCGCTCTGGTCACCAGCGAGGGTCAGGCACCGCCCCTTCTTGGTTTGTATATTCCACAGACCTCTCTGTCCATCGCCCTGAGCTGATCTAGGCTAGAAAAACGCCTCCTCCTGACTGTCTTGGATTTTCCCACCACTACTCAGCCTGGCGTGTTTTCTAGGTCTCTTTGGAAGACTTTGGGGGGAGCTCACTGCACTGCTAACTGCTCCTCTGCCATCCTCCTCATCTCTCCCCTGCCCTAACTAGGCAAACTTCTTTCCTCTTCTCATGCTCACCCACAGCCCTGGGCCTCCCTCCATCTTTCCAACCCTCAGCCAATGAACTGCCTCTTGTTTTTCCAAGAAGACAGAGCCCACAGTTCACACCGGGTGTGAACTCACTCGGCTCCCCTTATTCTCCGCTGATTCCTCTTGTATCTGCACCTTGAGCCTTCCAGGCCTTGCCTGGCGGTTGAGATGTCGAGAGGTGGCTTTGTGGGTAGAGCACCAGACTTAAGGGTCAGAAAGACCTGAGTTCAAATCTGACCTCAGATACTTGCTGTGTGCCTCTGGGCAAGTCACTTAAACCCCGTCTGCCTCAGTATCCTCATCTGTTGAACAGGAATAACAACAGCGCCTATACCCCAAGGTTATTGTGTGGATCAAATGAGGTATTTGTAAAGAGGTTTGCAAACCTTAAAGTGCCGCAGAAATGCTGACTATTCTTGTTATTAACCCCATTTCCTTCCTCAGCCATGCCCCACCCCCCCAATCCTAAAACATCCACCTTCTTACAGAGAGATGACATGTCATGTCCTTTGCTCAAAGACCTGCGCTGGCTCCCTACTTCCCACCCACAGAGGAGAGGTACAACTGAACCGCCTCCACCAGGTCTCTCTCCAGGATCATGTAAAAAGTGCCTTCAAAGCCTTTCCTAACCTGCCCCCCTCCCTTTCTTGGCTCCCCCCACCCACCCACTCTCCCATCCAGTGCCCCTGACCTCCTGGCTGTTCCATGAACGAGACCCTCCACCTCTCGGCTCAGTCCCCCATGCCTGTTCTCTCTCCTCCCTCAGTTCTCTCTTGCCGTCTCCCAGGCCTGGACCACTCTCCCCCCTCTGCTCTGACCACTGACCTTCCTGGCTCCTTTTAAGTCCCAGCAAGCCTTCCCTAGCCTCTCTTCATCCTAATGCCTCCCATCTGTTAACTACCCTGTTTATCCTGGATAGAGCTTGCTATGTGCATTGTGTGTCCTCCAGCAGACTGTGACTGTCTTTTGCCTCTTTTTGTACGCCCCGTGCTTAGCACAGTGCCTGGCACACAGTCGGTGCTTAATAAATGCTTGCTGACTGACAAACACTCTCTTTGCCCGCTAAACCCCAAGGCTGTGCCCCCTCCTGCCCTGTGTCTCAGAACCTTTGGGTTCCTTCAGAGTCCTGCCTCGATGCCACCCCAGTCTTGGCCAGTGTGGCTGGTTCTGAGTGGTTTCTCTTCTCCCAGGACCTGGGATTCCTTCCCTCACAGACCCTACAGAATGTAAGGTCCTTGAGAGGAGGGCCAGCCTCCTTCACTTTGACCTCTGCCTCCCCAGCCCCTCACCCAGTGCCCAGCCTCACTGCACTGGGATGGAAGTAGGGAGGGGCCAGCTCTTACCTAAACTTGGGCTCTTGCAGAGGGCCCTCCAGTTTGTCCTGGCTATAGCTTGTCTGTATGTAGTCTGTAAATAAACTGTAAGCCCCCTGAGGACAGGGACTGCCATGGGCCTTTCCTGGTATCCCTGGCACACAGTAGGTGTTTAACGCTCGTTGTCATACCCTGCCCCGGTACCGGGTGGTGCCTCACCTCATTGTGGGGGTTGTTCGGGGGGTGGTGGGCGTCCTCTCCAGGCTCGAGTGAACTGGGCTGTGTGCTGGTGCAATGTTGGGGCTCAGGGCCGGGTCATTGAGAGAGAAGAGAGAGACCGCTCGCTGCACTGTTAGGGAGAGAAGACCCAGTCAGTGTGCTCTGAGGGACCTCAGGTGGAAGCCGGCCCAGAAGGGCGAGGGGAGTCTGGGGCGGCTGCTCAGGGAAGGCCCTCGGGCTCTGCTGGCTGCAGTCTGTTTACAAAGGTCCCCCGAGTTAGAAGGGGAGCTTCCGGAAAGCAGGGACGGTGAGCACAGTGCCCGGTCCGCCACAGCACCCACAAAGCATGTGGCAAATTCAACAGTCACGAGGCAGCCGAGGCCAGTTCAAAGCCATGACCGTGGACTGGGGAGCTGGGGAGGAGGGTGGAGCCCTTTTGGCCTGGGGGGAGAAAGCTGTTCCCCCGACCCCAGACACACAAGGGGGGCCTGTCTGAATGCTGGGAGGGGGCTGGTGTGTAACCATGCCACCGCTGGCTTCCCTCGTCCCAGCTGAGCACAGAAAGACTGCCGAGACTGTGGCCAGAGGGGAGCCCACCTGCCCCAGGCCTATGTCAAGGCCTAGAGAGCGCCTCGATTCTCCCCCTCCCTGGGCTGGAGGAGGAGCGAGGCCCAGCCCTGACCAGGCAGGGGAGGGGGGAACTGCTCAGCATAAAGGCAGCGCCTCCAGGCCACAGGCATAACTCCATTCAAACAAAGCCGGGGAAGGCACCGACGAGGCTGTCCCCCTCTAGAGGCTGGCCCCCTCGAGAATGTCGGGAGCAGGGTGGGCAAGCGGTGAGGGGGTGGGATGGAGCGGGGCGGGGTGTAGGAAGCTTCAGGGGATGGCTCTGCCAGCTCAGCCCCAGCCCTGCCAGGTGTAGCAGGGAACCGACTCCTACCTGCGCAGACCCTGCCCGCCTGCCTCCCTCCTCCTGGGCTGTGGGGGTCCCAAGGCCAGGTGGCCCTGCTTCGCTGCCTGTCCTCGGCAGAGGAGGGCTCATGCCAGGCCCTCTCTCCAAAGCTCCTCAAGGAGGAGGCCCAGGGCAGGGCTCCTCCAGAGGCAGCTACGTCTGACAAGCTGGGGCAGATTCCCCCGGGGGCTGCGTGCTATGTCAGACCTGAAAGGGCAGTTTCCAGAACAGAGTAGAGAGGGGCGGGTGGAGAGGAGATGGAGGCTCACTTCCTCTGCATGTCCTGCTTTCCAACCACGTATGTGGCATTTACTAATCTGCCCTGGTATTATAATTATATGTGCCCACTTCTCACCGGCTTGCCAGCCTGGGAGCAGGAGTCAATATAAAGGCTTTAGCAAATCAGCTTCTCAAGCGTAAGACAGGGGAGGTGTGGCTAGGTGGCAGGTGCACTAAGGAAGATACTGGGGGAAGAGTGGACCACATGCCCCATCAGCCAAAGTGATTTTAGGCTACATCGAAAGAAATCTCGTACCCAGGACTAGGGAGGGGGCAATCTAACCATGCTCTGACCATTTCTGGATCTCACATTATAGAAAAGACATTGGTAAGCTGGAAAGTGCCTGGAAGAGGGAAGCAGCCAGCGTGGGGAAAGGCTGCAAGGGAGCCATGCCATCAAGGGAGCACCTGAAAGGAGAAGACACGGTGGTCCAATGACCGGAAGGGCGAGAAGAGCGGGAAGGAGAACCACAGAGAAGAGTTCAGGTTGGGCATAAGACAAAAAGCTCCTCACGAGGAAAGTGGGGCAGAAGTGGGTGGCTGCCCCGGGAAGAGCCACGTGCCTTCTCTCCAGCCATCTTCAGGCAAAGGCCAGGCAACGGCCCTGGTGGGGATGGATGCTGCAGATGGCACTGCGGGTACGGGACGAACTCGATGGCCGCTGAACCAGCGAATCAGTGACTCGGTGTGACCAGCCTGCGCACCGCTGCTTGTACATGACATTAAATTTCCCACCTCCATGCCTTTGCCCACGATGTACTCCCTCCTCGCCTCTGCTCTGCCTCCTTAGTTTCCTTCAAAGCCCAGCTCAGGGGCTACCTCTTAGGCGAAGCCCGACACCATCCCACCAGCCAGCGTTCTCCCTCCTGAAAATACTCATGTACTTCTTGTCGTTCAGTTGTTTCAGTCATGACCAACTCTCCACGACCCCACTTGGGGTTTCTCGGCCAAGGTACTGGAGCGGTTTGCCACTTTCTTCTCCAGTCCATTTTACAGATGAGGAAACTGAGGCAAACAGGGTCAAGCGACTTACCCAGGCTCACACAGCGAGTATTTGACGCTGGATTTGAACTCAGGTCTTCCTGACTCCAGGCCTGGTGCCCTACCCACTGCAGTGCCATCTAGCCTCCCTTATGTACTTAGTATTTACGTATGTGTGGTAGAGTATAAACTCCTTGAGGGCAGGGCCTGGGACAACGGCAGGGGTTTAATAAGTAGTTGAAGTGAATGGAATTATCTTGGTCTTCTGTCCGGTTTCCTCCCACAGCAGCTGACCCTAGGTGCCCAAACACAACAGGCAATCCAGAAATATTTGCTGATGAAGATGCCAACTAATGGATGGTGGAAAAAAACAAGGTCAGGTCTCTTCAGATGGACTCTGACAGCACCAGCGGCTGGGGGGTGGGCAGGGAGAGCTCTGGCCAATGGCATGGCCTTCTGGGACGCTTCAGTCTCAGCCAGCAACGCCATACTCTAGTCTGGACGGGTCTGGGGATCCTGGGAAGCTGCGGGGGACACGCTGCTTTGGGGCTATGGAGATCCACTTTGGAGGAGGGTGGCACCTGCTTTATGTGGACTGGGCTGGCTTCCCTTGAAATGGAAAGAATTCTGGCTTCTGAGGCCCCGAGGCACAAAGACTCAGCCTATCAGAGATGGGCTGGTGTTTGTGATTTTCGCGGAATTCACATTCCCCTGCAGCAATGTCCTTCTGATCCAGAGCTGCTGACCGCCATAGGAAATGCTGGAGTGTGGGGGCAGGGATGGAGCGTCCCATTTTATCTGAGCTAGTGACCTATTTAACCAGGAATTATATTCTTTAAAATCTTATCAATAAAGTGTTTTATTAAATTTTATGGTCCAAGAGTGTCTCACTATATTCTAACCCTGAATCCGACTCACTGTACTGGGCCTAGCTGTGCCTGGTCCGGAGCAGGTCCCTGGAACTGAATGAGGCTGCTCCACACCAGGGAGAACCAGGGGAAGGAGACAGGCCGCCCAGGCGGGGCTGGCTCCCAAAGATACAACAGGAGATGAGGCCTTGGGCCACTGAAAGACAGCCCCCGAATTCTGAAGCTGGATACTAAGTAAGGCGTCTGCTCATGCCAATCGGATGCGGACCCCCCGGGCAGCTTGCTAAGCTTTTCACAGGTCTGCCTACAGCCCTGGCAGACGGTGCCTCTGAGGCAGAAAGCGCCTTCCCCACCGCCCCACGCTAGCACAGCATGGCTCAACGGGTGTTGGTGCCTTGCTCCCCCACCCTCCCCACAACCCCCCTCATCCTCCATGGCCAGCCTGAAGCTGTGCTTTCTGTTTGGCAGAGGAGAGTGGCAGGCCTTTCTAAAGAGCCTTTCAGGGAATGGTCTGTGGGTCGGGAGGTGACGTGCCCAGGCTAGTTCAGGCCAAGCAGGTCACCCTGGAGATCCTCTAGCTAGGTGAGCCGCTTCTGAGCTAAGCTCCCATTACTCCTTCCTTTACCCCAAATATAAATGGATCAGAGTGGACAGAGTGCTGGACTTGGAGTTAAGAAGACCTGTTTTCAAATTCAGCCTCAGACACTTACTACTAGCTGTGTGACCCTGGGCAATCACTTCACCTCTGTCTGCCTCTGTTTCCTCAACTGTAAAATTTGGGCATAAAAACAGCACCTACCTCCCAGGTGAGGATAAATGAGAGGTTATTTGTAAAGTGCTTAGCACAGTGCCCGGCACATAGTAGGTGCTTAACAAAAGCTTGTTTCCCTCCTATTAAAGTGGTTGGGGCTGGGTAAAGTCTGGCCACCGCTGACTTAGGCCACCCAAAAAAGGCCCTACAGAACTCCAACAGTGGACGCCCAGCACCCACAGGGAGACGAGTTTATTCACTGAAAGCAGGAGAATGAACACCCACGAGGTGTTCCTGGAGGCTCCTACTACCCCTGGGTATTCAAAGACCATCCCCCTGGCGATAGGATGGGCTGCATCCATCGGATCTGGAACACCATGCTCTACAAAAGCAGTGACTTGTATATGGCGACGTGGCGGGCACCTCAGGGGGAGAGCCAGTGAACGTGCTGGTGGGGGAGAGCTTACCTTCATAGGCCTTCGCGGCATTGACCAGACTGGACCACTCCAGGCCAGAAGCGGTGTCAGGGAGGGGCATCATGCCAGGGTCCAGGCGCCTCACTGGCCGGTCCCGCACGTCAGTCAAGGAGAGCTCCGAGGAAGAGATGGTGGCTGGCAAGCAGAACGGGGGGAGGGGGGCTGGATGAAGGCACTGACCTGGGCACCGCTAACGGACCGAGGGGACCTGACCCTTTCTGCCTCTGGCCCTCCTCAGGGTCCCTGTCTCCCTGGACTCAATCAGAGCAGCAGCTCAGGCCACCGTACTCATCGGGACACCCGTCAGCGGCTCAGACAGCTGCCCTCAGTCTCACATTCTTGTGCTCCCACAAGGGCCATCAACACTGGAGGGTCCTTCATTAGCAGCCAATAGTTAGCAACAGGCAGGGCTCCCCTCCAAGCGAGCCGCGTGGGCAAGAGAAGGGCCCTCCATCAGGTGGAGAACGCAGGCGGCTGCCCAGAAGGGGAGGAGCGCTGGGGCCCAGTGGGCAGGCCAGAGGCAGCTCCGCATTAACTCTTCCTCTGCCGGGGCCAGTGCTGGGCAGAGGCCTCCCTCAGCTGCTGCTTGCCAGGACAGGACCGGAGATGCCAGCCCAGCCTAGGCCCAGATGGGCTGGTTCTATATGACCTTAAGGGGATCCCTCCCACAATCCTACTCTTCACTTCCATCTTGCCTGAGGAGGCCCCTCAAAGGGTGCCTTCCTCAATCCTTTCCTGGTTTTCCCTGTCCCTAACCTGCCCAGAGCCACGGGGTCCAGGGCTCAGTCCACCCACCTTTAGGCAGGCTGAGGGGGCTGCTCCTGGTAGGCCCCTCTTGGAGGGACACCCCAACACGCCCAGCAGGCCCCGGGCACCCTATCCCGCTTCCTCCCTCACGGATTTCTCTCTCCACCATTCCAGACCTCCCATGGAGGTAGCCCCTCCCCCACATTCCCATTTGCCCAGGTCTGGCCAGTCCTCTGATTGGCTTGGAAAGCCACGGTTGTATTAGATAGGATTATGGCAAAGAGAAATAGTGAAACTTTGAGGAGCTTGAGATATTAGCGGAGGTTTTTATTCTCCTGAGACTGAGAATAAGCTCCTGGGGCCAGCTCACGTCAAATCTGAGCCCGGTAAGACCATCCTGCCCACCCCCAAATCCCCTGAGGTCTGACGCAGGTCACGATGGCTGCAGGGACCCAGGGCCCTGTGCTCAGAGGTCTGCCCTGACCCCCACCCTGCCAGGGTTCCCATGATTAAAGAATCCTACAAAAATGGGACATGGGGGCACGTGGAGATTGGAAGCAAGGGGAGAGATCAGGCCCCTACCAAGTCTCCTGCCGAGCCCGAGGACCAATTCCCAGCCAGTGTTCATGCCTCTGCCCTCCACCTTCTGGACCAGGCCTTTGCGGGCTGAATGAACCTATGACTGACTGAGCTAACGGGAAAAAGAGCCCCAGAAGCACCTCTGCCTCCACCCCCCGGCCCAGGGCCAACGTCAAAATGTGCTCACATTTCTTCTCAGGGAAGCCGTTGCCACCGGCCGGGAGCGGGTGGGAGTGCTGGTGTTGTCGGCGGGAGGGCAGCGTGCTTGTGAAGAGGACGTCACTGGGCAGGCCTGGCTCGAAGCAGGGTGGACTGGAGTACGAGGCCTCCCGCCGGCCGCTGCACAAGCTCTCGTCGGACAGGGTCCTCTGCAGCGCCTTCTGGGGGGACTGCAGGAGTTGAGGACAGCCTGAGGTCAGAGCCCCCGGAAGGACCCAGGCCCTGCCTGCTCTGCCTTCCCAGTCACTGCCCACCTGCCAGAGGCTGCTGGGGGCAGAGGACAGGGCACCAGGCTCCGAGTCGGCAAGGCCCGAGTTCAGATCCGGCCTAGTTGCGTGACCCTGGGCAAGTCACTTTACTTCTGTTTGCCTCAGTTCCCTCAACTGAGAAATGAGGATTTATCTCAAGGGGTTGTTGTGAAGACCAAATGACATGATTATAAAGCACTTAGCAGAGTGCCATCGTAGGCACTGATACAGACTTCCTTCCTTCTCTCCCTCAGTCCAGGCCGGGACACGCCTCCATCCCTCCTGCCTAAAGCTCTGTGCCAACCTCTTCCTGCATCTCCCCCCAGGTACTGACCCTTCTCAAGCACTGCTTTCAGTCTACTGCGGCCCTGCTCCCCTGCCCACGGGACGACACAAAACACCAGAGACTGGGTTTCTTCTCAGCTTCGTCTCCAAATGTCTCAGGCGGGCATGCAATGCCCTCCTGAAAGCCTGTCCAAAGTGCTCCCCCACCTTTCCTCTGATTGCTCCTCGCCATGCCCATGGCTGACGCGGCCCCCAACTTTCTCCTTCTCCAAATCCCTCCTTCAAAGCTTGGCCCCATTTCTGGCTCCTGCACAAGGACCACCCTCCCTGCCTCCCTCTCTACAAGCTCACAGGCCTTGGGTTCAGATTTGGGTTCTGGCATTTACTTGCTGTGTCTATGAACCTAGGTAAGTCACATCAGCTCTGTAAGCCTCGCTCTCCTCATCTATCAAATGGGGCAAATGATGCCTCCACGGTTGCTGTGGGGAAGAGCTAAGCTTAGAGGCACTGCAGAAATGGGGGGCCGGCCTCAGGCTCTCGCCTTCAGTCTGTCTGGCCTCTTCATCTGCTGCTTAGGGGGAGAGAGCCAGGGGGCCTCTATCTGCTGGCTCCACCTCAGAAGGGAGAAGGGAGGGTGTGTGTGTTTGTAAGATTCCTTCCGGCTCCGAAGTCTAAGCCAGCGGCTACTCTTTGGTGGACACGTAGTATGTCTCCTTAACTAAACTGTCAGGTCCCCAGGGCTGGGCCTGGGTCTGACGCCTTTGGTTGGTGAACGCCTTGTGCCCTGCCTTTCAGCACCCAGCAGATCCCTCCTGGGCCAGCCACCGCTGGGCAGATTACGCTTCGTGCCCTCTCTGCTTCCGGCTCGGGGACCAGTCCCTCTGCCTGAATGTCTGCGGTGAATGGTGTAAGGAGCACGCAGCAGCTGGCCTCTAGCTGAGCTCGTCACAGTTTGCTAGGCCTGTCATCAAACAGCAATCAGCCTTCATCTCAATCCTCCTCTCCCACCACAGACAATCAGACCTCCTGAGACTCCCATCCTTCCTACCTAAACCAAGCAACGATAAATTCAAGACGCTGGCTGTCTCGCGAGGAAGGGGCCAGGGGTGGAGGGCATGGGTCAGCCGGGGTCGGACTGAGCCTCCAAAGCTTGTGCCTCGCCTACACAGGGTGCTGGGTCTGGGACTGGGGACCCCACGGGAGAGCCCATGCACTCACCGAAGACTCTCGCTCCTGCTCTGGGGTCAGGGGGTCCATGATGATGAGTTTCTTGAGGTCATCCTCAATGGTTGACTTGTAATTCTTCCGGGGTGAGCGGAGATCGCGCAGGGACGCCCTTAGCCGGGGCTGCCCAAACACATTCTTCGCGCTCATATCGATTTGCCTGCAACAATCCGGGGAGAGGGTCAGGGGGTGCCTGGCCTCTCTCCCTCCCTCCTGGCTGCCTCTGGCTTGCAGAGATGGCTCCCTCCCCAGTCAGATGGGAAGCTCCCCAGCCCTTCTCTTTTTGGGGGCTTGGCACTGGCAAGTGGGTGGCTCAGCGGATGGAGCGTTGGGCCTGCAGTCAGGAAGACCCGAGTTCAGCCAGAGTTTCCTCATCTGCAAAATGGGGACAATACTAGCACCTTCCTCCCAGAGTTGTTGTGAATATCAAAAGCTGGTGATATTTGTAAAGTGCTTTGCAAAGTAGAAAGCGTTACATCCAGAGACACGGTAGAGAAGGGAAACCCATTTCATGGCCTGCTTTTCTGGGAATGGGAGGAATTAATGACAAGAAGCATCTGGGGTGGGTGGGGGAGGGGGAGGAGGCACAATGAGCTGGGCCAGGCAGGCGGAGAACATTGGGGTGGGCTGGGGTGAGCCCCAGGTCTCTGAAGGATCCGTGGCATCATAAGAGAAGGCTGGTGGAGGAGACAGGGGGAAGGCATCTGAAGCAATGGGAGACGGCGGGCACTGGCCATGCTGTGGAGCAGGCCTGGACCGAGTCACTCATCCGGGAGAGGCCAGCAGGACTAAAGGAGAGACTGAGACAGCGGTCCCTGACCAGGGGTGTACTCCAGAAGCTCTTGGGGAGAAATGGGGGGAACTGCTCCTTGCCCTTCTCCAAGGAGGCAGCCATGGCCTAGCATGACCCGCTGCTCCCCCACAGGGGATGCTCATGGACCAACTTCTCCCTGCAAAGCCTGGGCCGCCACACAGGTGACATGGCCCTCCGGCCGTGGCTGCCTCCCACGGTGGGGGAAGCCAGAATGAGCCACTCAAACACACCTGGCCTGTGAGGTGGCGCTAAGTGGTGAGCCTGGGGGCTGGACGCCGGGCAGGGCCCCTGAAGCCCACCCACGGCAAGGGCTCGTGCAGCTGCTCCTTGACAGGAGAGGCCAGGAGCAGGAAATCCACTCCCTTAGAGCACTAGTCCAAGGGGATGGGACCACCAGCTGGGGAGGGGGTCACGGCGGACAGTGCTCCCAAGGCCTGAACTCTATCACCACCTATGTAAGCAGCAGCTTCGATCTGACTGCCCTCCTTCGCAGGGAAGGGTGAGCTAAGCTAATAAGGATGGATTTAGCTCTCAGCAACAATGACAAAACCGGCTCCAGACACATCCGATTGTGGGTCGGATTCTCTGGGAGGTGGGGAGAGTGATTCCAGATCAAAAGTCAAGCTTTCTGAGCCCAGGACCCAGGTCACAAGCCCCACCCCCCTCCCCAGCTCCGACCCAAGGCAACATGAAACAATTTCTGCTTTCTTCTCCTGGCCCCGGCCGGCTCGGCAGGATTTCAGCACGACAACGGCGCAGCAGAAAAGGATCTGAGAACCAAGAGACCGCCGGGCTTCACCATGTACGCGCTCAACGACAAAGCCTTTGACGAGGCACAGAAGTGACCCAGAAACCGGGCAGAAGAAACGAACCGTCTGAAGCCCAGAGGGGCTGGGGGAGCCCGGCGCATTTTTCAATTGCCTGCGCCGGGACCTTAAAAAGGGAAAGATGAGGCGGCTGGCTCCTTCTCCTCCCCCACCAGATGAAAAGCGCAGGCCTAGGGCCTCCCTGACTGTGTCGTCTCCCCTCTCGTGGCCCGAGAACAAGAGGGGAGAAACGGAGACGCTCCCTCTCAGCAGATCCTGGTAGGAGACGCACCCCCCCCCCCCCGCCCCGCGTCTCCCCGGCGCTTCCCAGAATCCTCTGTCCCAAGGGGAGGCAGCAGGGCACGCCAGTCCCTGATCTCTTCCACGGAGAAGCCAACCAAACCCAAGTGGGCTGGAAGAGCTGCCAGGTGGGCTCAGGAGGCGGGGTCGCCGGAAGGAGGCTTGGGAAGGCTGGGCCTGGGCTCCTGCAGCTCCCTCAGTGCCTCTGGTCCTCCCTGGGGGAGGTTCCTATTCAGGCCAGGTTAATTAAGCAAATTAGGCATCCGTTTCACACAATCACAGCAAATGCATCTCATGCCCAACACAGTGACAGCCTAGCCAAGACACTGCCCACTGCCAGGGGGTGAATGCTTCCCCTGACCTCACTGCCATCTGGAAGGAAGAAGGGCTGAATGGCGTGTGGGCAGCCTGAGGGGGTGCCACAGGGCACAGAGCTCAAATCCAGCCTGAGACACTTACTAGCTGGGTGACCCTGGCCGAGTCATTTACCTCTGCCTGCCTCAGTTTCCTTGTCTCTGAAATGGAGATAAGAGCAGCACCCACCTCCCAGAGCTGTTGGGAATTGATTGAAAGAATAATCACAAAGTGGCTAGCACACAGTAGGTGCCCTACCCTGGGGAGCAGTCAGGACGGGGAGATGACCGCTGCCCCTACCAGAGAGGCTCATTGGAAGGAAATGGGGCTCTTCAGTGAGAAGAGCTGGGGTACGATCTCATCCATTATCTGAAGAGCTTCCAGGGGTTTCCCTCTGCTTTGCTGGCCCAGGTGGACTTGGGTTGGACATACTTGGCGTCCATTTGCCTCACCACCAACGTGCCAATGCCCCAAAGGGGCTCTGTGGTCTCCTTGAGGTGGGCGCTCCTTCCAGCATCACCAGCTGTAACCCACCTGGCGGGCCTGCCTGTGTAACCCCTGCCCATCTCTTCCAGCCCTGCCCCCAGGGGCCACTTTTCCTGACATCATGAGGCTGGCGGTAGGGCAGACGGTCATCCCTTCCATCCCACCCTGGCATGACTGCAGTTTTCTCACAATGACTAACCTTGATTTTGGGTCATTTTCATAGATTCTCATTGGTGCTGTCCTGCACACTAAAGAACCTTCACTACGGGCCTGTCCCTCCACTGCCCGCACCTCTGGGTGACATTAATGTTTAATCCTCCGGTCACCTGCCATCAGAGGACACTAGATTACTGGAGGAAAAATGACGGACCTCTGTTTCTAGGAAGCGCTCTGGGAGGTTTGTGAATGACTGGAGACAGTCCAACCTTCTCTTTTTGGGCCTAACTCACTTCTATTTGTTCTGTCTGCCAAAGACGGGCACCATGATGAGAGGACCCGGGGCTGTCCACGCAACTGCACGTCATCCTGTGAACAGAAGGTGTTTTCTTCCACTATGTTTTTCCTGTGTGGATGGTTAGGCTAAATTCCTTTTAAGGAAGCTCTGGATGAGCCCCAATGACATGCACAGACCAAAGCATCCAAATGTCGGCAATCTCTCTTGAACTTGGCTCTGTGTTAGATTCTTTTCCATCTTAATGGAAAACACCTTTTTGAGAGTAGGTCTCCTTGATTTAGAGGGCAGCTCGCTGGTGCGGCAAATAGAGCACCAGACCTGGAATCAGGAAGACCAGAGTTCAAATCTGGCCTCAGACAATTCCCAGCTGGGTGACCCTGGGCAAGTCATTTAACCTTGTCCGCCTCAGTTTCCTCCTCTGTAAAATGACCTGGAGAAGGAAATGGCAAACCACTCCAGGATCTCTGCCAAGAAAACCTTAAATAGGGTCACGAAGAGTGGGGCACGACTAAAAAATAACCGAACAACATAAAAAACTCCTTGCTTTATTTTATGCCTTCCCGGATGTTTATGATCAGCGCAGCGAGGAGGGTCATCTCTGTGTGGTGTTACAGCTCTTTCAAGACAACTTGGATCACTGCGATGTCTGGATGGGAGCCACCTCTTTGGAAGAGACTAGAAGGTGGCATTCTGCTCGGACAGATAGGTTTTCTCTTTATGATCAGCAGAGGGTGAGCAGTGGAGTGCTGGGATTCTGTATGGCTCTCAGTCACTATGTGACGGCAAAGATACGCCATGCCCCGGAACATGCCTTGCAAAAGCCTCCCTATTCCCTCCTCATAACTTCTTGCCCGTGATGCATGTGTAGACAATGCTCAAATGTTTTACAGAGAAGGGAAGGGAGGTGTATGGCCTGGTGGTTGCTGGTGTTCTCCTGGCTGCCTTTTTCTGGTATTCACAAGGCTGAATGGTTTTCCACGACGCTAGCATTTTAACATCCTTTGGACACCTCGGGAATCGATCCCCCCAACTTTCCCACAATTTTGTCACCTTGATTATGGACCTCTTCTATGCACCCTGGGTCTAATCTGGCTGTTTTCCCCTTCTCTGTTTTCTTTAGTTCCATTTCTGCTCATTTCTGCACCATCCTCCTCAGAAAGTCACACCCTAGACTTGGATGGTGGTTCACATTATGGCGGCTCTCTGCCCTTGACGGCAATAAACAGTTTGTTGTAAAACCTGCAGATCTTTTTCCTTTTTCTTCCGTTTGTTGTCTTCCTTCCCCTTTCATCCCTAGGTACCCTCAGCATGACTTGGCTGGTGGAGGCCCTTTAACTTGGTTGTGCTCTCTAGTGCTGAAGAGGGCATGCTCTTCCATGGTCCGGCTCTGTGAGATCATGCCATAATGTCTATGCTAAACCAGGGTTGTCATTGAATGACGGATCGCTCCATTTGACCATCACCCAGATGACTTAACCCTGTTGTCTCTGTAACTTCTTTTCTGGACCCACCCTGCCCTGACCGGTGAGTGCCATTCATGGCCCACTGATATTGGAGCCTCAACTGAAGCCAAGATGCTCTCAGCAAACTCTCGGCCCCTTCTCACTCTATCGTGCATCCACATCCTCGCACCGGCTGATGCCCAGGCATCCTCTCCTCTGCCTCACAGTGTCCTTTCCCTTCCTTCAATTCAGCTCAAACCCACCTTCCACCCAAAGGCTTTCCTGCCCCACCACCTGCCAGCCTATCTTATATTTGCCTACACTGTGTTCTTTGTCTTTCCATGTAGCCTGTGTACTTGTCTATGTCCTCATCCCTTCCCTGTTAGAACGTAAGCCGCTTGTGAGCAGGGATTGGCCCATTGTTTTGGTATCCTCAGGACTTAGCACGGTGCCTGGCACACAGCAGGTGCTTGTCGAGGGCCTGCTTGGTTGACCGTCCTGCTGCCACATAGGCACCCTCTCGCGCCTCCCCTGCCTTCTTCCGAGGTCTCCTCCTGCTCCAAGACTCCACGATTCTGTGAAATGTCTGGTGGGCTTCCCTGTATGTCTCCTCTCCTGGCTCTGACTCAGCCTGTAGAATGATCGCTTACCCTTTCCAAGATGCCGGGGTCTGGGATGACGTCCTGATGGGCGCTGAGGCTGCCTGATTCCCACGGGGTCCCAGGGTCCCGCGCTTGCACAATTCCACACCAAGACTGGTTTGGGAGGCTAATGCCAAGAGGCTAACGAGGTGACCGGGCACCCAGAGCAGGAGGGCAATGGAGGGATGCAGAAAGACCCCTGGAACTGTGCTCTGCCTCTCCCTGCCTGTGCAACCCTAGGAGAAGCATCCTCTCTCTAGGTTAGAGTTTTACAGTCTGTAGACCGTAGACAGTGACCCTTGTCCTGTCCTGCCCACCTCACCTGGCCGCTGAGGAAACCCCAAGAGTGTAAACAAAAGTGCTTTTGGAAACCATAAGCCAATGCCAGTTTCACTGAGGTCAATTCTACCAAAAACGTCCCCCCCCACCCCCGCCTCCCGGCTGCCCGGCTGTCCTCCCTCTGCCTTCTCAAAGCCTGCCAAGGCCCTGGCCAGCAGGGCCAAACTCCAGCCTTACCACCGGCCTCTCTGCCCAGCTCCCAACCAGAGTGGGTCTGATTATGATGCCATCTACAAACCAGGGAAAAGGCACATCCTTAGAGGTCATCAAAGAAAAGAAAAGGTCAGAGGCTTACTTCTTGGGGTCAGAAAAGGCCAGGGGCCGAGGGGCAGGCTCCTCCGCTCTCTTCCATCCGGTGGGGTACTTATTCCGTATGGGCTGCTTGGAGAAGAAGGACTTGGGGACTGAGGCAGACAGCTGGAAGGGGATAGGCTGAGCCAGCGGAGGGGCCCTGGCATTCTCCATTGCTGGCGTTTTGTAAACCTGAGCGGGGTAGGCGGCTCTGGAGCTCACGTTACTAAAAAACAAACAAAACAAACGAAATCGGCCTCAGCGAGTGGCATTTCAGCGGCCTTCCCAGGAAAATCGAGCTCACGCCCTGCCCCTCCTCTCTGCCCACAGGTGTGGGAGCTGCCTTCGGATCTGGTCCCAAGAGTTCCATTCTCCGAGGGACTGTCTCCCACTCAGTGGCACCTGCTGCCTTTCACTTAGCACAGGAGGGCTAGAGGGAACTTCAGGTCCACCCATTCACCTGGGTGGCACAGCGGGCCCAGCCTCCAGAAGACCCGAGTTCTAATCTTGCCCCCCACACTCACTAGCCGTGTGACCCTGGGCAGGTCACCTCACCTCTGTTTCTTCATCTCTAAAATGGGGATGATCAAAGCACCCTCCTAAAGTTGTGACAACCTGCGTGAGTGCTCCGTTAATGCTTATTTCCCAAATCCCCTCATCTCTCTGACCTCTCCTCCCAGCTCTGGCCCACCCCGCTGGTATTAGCGAGAATTTAAGGAAAAGTTCAAGACAGATCACGCAGGGGCCAGAGCCCAGGTCTTCTGATGCCATGCCTCTGTCTTTCCCTTATGTCATCTGAGCTGCTGTTTGGGCAGTGGGGCTTAGAGACCAGTCCTGGGCTCTCTGTCACGTGTGGGCCGGGGCAGTCCTCAATGCCGTGACCCCCAAGCACTCTTGATCTGCCAGGCAGTGAGCATAGGTGACAAAGACGGCAGCAAGGCCTCCTGGGCCAGACCACGGGCTCACGGAGACACCAGAGGACAGCAGGTGGGTGTCAGCCCTGAGCTGACGCTCCAAACAAGCCTGACTCCTCTGGGAGTGGGGGAGGGTGCTGTCCAGCAGGGAAGTGCCCAGCCCCTTCCTGTCTGCCCCTGCGGGACTCTGCGCTCACGTCCTTTCTCTAGCTCAGCTGACCTGAAAGCAGCTGACCCACACAAAATAAATATGTGGTTCTGTTTTCTAATCAAAGTTGAAAAATGGTTCCCGCCACTGAGAAATCCACGGATCCCTGAGGACTCCCTCCCACGTGGCGGTGTGGATCATTCATTCTTACTAACAGCCCACGCCGGTGCCCGGGGGGCCGGGCGCGTGGCGCAGGAGCCGAGGGCTCGGATGACCCCTAGCGGAGAAGCTCACCGGGGCCTGAGGATTCCGGGTGTCTACAGAATGTGATCAGGACCACCAGCTGCTGTCCGGGAGAGGTCCACTCCTGGGCAGACATCCCATTGTGCTGGGTGGTATACGCTGGGACGCCGACCGTGGCAGTTCCCATCTCAGCATGGTCTTTGCCTGGGGCGCTAACACCACTGCCGGGCCGTCCCTCCCTCTTGCCGTGGGATTTTCTACGCTATCTCTCGTGCTTCTCCTCAATATGAGTCTTCCTGGGTGAGGTGTGCTGCAGGCCTGCCGTCTGCCACCCAGGGCCTTCCACTGACATCCCGGGGGACACCTGTAACCTTTATCCTCCTGAGAGCGCAGTGGTCCACGGCTCCTAGCCACATGGCCTCACCAGCAGGGCAGGGTTGGCAGGAGAGCAGCCCAAAGGATGGGAAGCCTGCGCTGTCCAGATGGCAGAGACACAATGGGGCCTCAGCGAGAGCCAGGGTCAGCTGGCACGGTGCCCTCGGCCAGGCTGCTGCCAGTCCCTATTCTGATCTGTACCCTAAGCCTCTCTTTCCAGCTCACAGTGACAGGTTTCCCAAGCCTTCTGGCCCTCAGGTGGCTTCACTAGCTTGGTCGCCAACCCCCCGAGGCCCGTTCCTGATTGGTGTATGGGCGGGGCAGATGTGGGTCAGCCTCTGTGGCCTTGGTCAGCCTGTGACGGGGCTCACCCTCTGCCGCCCAGCTTTTGGAGTCTAGGGTCCTTGCCACGCTGGGAAGAAGCTGCACAGCAAAGCTCTAAATGAGAAGGGCCCCGAGCGTTGGGACTCTGCCGCTGAGAAGGGGAACTTGTGCCCCTTGGGCTCTGAGGGCATCTCAGGAGGAGATGAAACCTGGACCCCCAAGCAGATGCACGAAGTGCCCACTCTAGAGGACCCGGAGGCGGGTCGATGCTTCTGCCCACTCAGACATCCCCAGCAGGCTGAGGCCTCTTTCCCAGGGCCAAGCGCCAATGGCTCAGTCTGCACCTGCCACTAGAGCCCTGACTGGCCACGCCGCTCATCTCCTGGGCCCCAACAGCCCTGAGCTTCACCAGCAGCCCTGGACGTTCCTGGACACAGCTCACAGCTGAGCCTGCACTGACCAGCTCCGAGGTCTTCTCATGGTGATTGTGGGGACAGTGAGGCCAGGCCAGTAGGATGGGAGCCCTGGCAGCAATGGGCGAGGGTGGAGCCTAGCTCAGCATGGGGAGACTCCGTCCTGGGACAACTGGCCACCAAGGCCGCTGCAGCACAGGAAGAGAGGTCTGCTGCGGTGGGCTCACAGACCTCCAAGAAACCGAGGCGGCCTCGGCAGTGCTGGGGTCAAAAATGGTCTCAGGCCTCCAAGAGAGTTCAGGCGCCTTTGTGAGATGGGGGAAGGAGGCCAACAACACAGCCAGCTCGTTAGCTGTCCACGACGTGGCTGGGCTTGTGGTGGGTCCCAGTGGCCTTGTCTTTTGAGACAAATGCCAACCAGCCTCTTGCACCAAAGTGTGGCCCTAGGTCCAAGGATGGTGATGGGCCAAAGTGTGCCAGACATGCCCCAGGCAGGAGAGAGACCATCCCGCTGAGGAGGGAGGTGAGGCAGGCTGCAGGGCGGAAGTGGTGCCTGAGCAGGAGCTGGGAGGATGGCCTGGGCAAACACCTGGAGGCTGGATAGAGCTGAGGAGCATGTGACAGGAGCCATATGAAATAAAGCCGGAAAGGCAGGCTGCCAGCAGGCCAGACGTACCAGTGGCCCAGAGGCGAGAGGAAGCCCCTAGAGGTGGCGGGGCGGCACAGGGCCGGCTCAGACCAGAGTCCCAGGAAGCTGGGGGGAAGGAAGGTGGATTGGTGGGGGGGAGCATGGGGGCAGCACCGGCAGTCGGGGGCTTGGGCAGGAGTCCAGCTAAGAGGTGACGAGATGACCACTGATCCCTTGCTCAGAAAGGACACTCGCATCACAGGATGCCAGAGCTTGGAGGCAGCCCCAATAGATGGCGCACTGGAGGGAGTGCTGGGCCTGAGTTCAAATCCAGCCTTTGACACTAGAAGTGTGACCCCGGGCAAGTCATTTCCCCACTGTCTGCCTCAGTTTCCTCCTCAGTAAAGTGGGGATAACAACAATACCTACTTCCCAGGGCTGCTGCCAGAACCAGACGAGATGATATTTGTAAAGGGCTTTGTAAACCCTTCCGCGCCCTGGTAACGCAATGGAAAAGCTAACTCCTGTGACTGGAGAGGCTCCTTCCATTCCTTCCCTTCACAGACTCTCTTTCCATGGATCTGGCTTTGCACCTGTTTCCCTGGACCCCTGACTAGTGGCCAGGCTGGACTTCTTCTGGCTAAGCACTTTATGACGTCCCTCAGCAGGGTGTCCTGCCTGCCCAGCCAGACGGGAAGGGCCCTCCAGTCAAAGGCCAGACTAGAGAGGGCAGGCCCCGGCTGGCCCGGGTCAGAGCAGCTCGCTTGTGCTGGAATGGGGAGGTGGGCAGGCCTTGGGGATGGGGGATGGAAGGGCTGTTTCCTTCTCCCCGTCTCCCACCCCCTTCCCCAGCCTGGTCCAGCTCAGCCCAGGGTCACACAGCAAGTATTCCAGAAAGCCTGGTCTAACGGGCAGCCCTGGGCTCACGGCCAGGTTCTAGGGCTGCAGCAGCCCAGGACCAAACCATAGCCCTAGCTCGGCCAGCACTGGCAGGTTGCCACCACTAGGTGGCGCATATGCCACATCTCTGGCTCAGCTACCTGTCTCCAGCTCACCTGTCCACAGCAGCAGCGGGAAGCCTCAGGACCAGGGAAGGGGAGTGGTGGTGGGGGCAGTCAGGGGCTATCCCTTCCCACTGGGCAGAACTCCAGGACGGGGTCCTAGGAAGCCCGTGAGAGTTGCCCTTGGATGGGGCAGGGTGGGGGTCTCGGACCCTCTCCAAACCACTACCTTCAACAGGCATCTCGTCTCTCTCCACCGGCTCCCACACCTGTACGGGTATGGCAAGGGCAGGGCCCTTTTCCAGGCCCCCAGAGGTGCCCCACAGGTGCTGCCTGGCCTGGAACAGAGGGGTCCTTTCCTGGGGAGGATGGGCAGGAGTACTCCTGCCTGGAAGGAGGCAAGAGGACAGTCCCATGACCCGGTCTCAAGTTTTTCCTTGGCCAGTGAGTCCAAACCCATAAGACCAAGACCAAATTTAAACCCGGCTGCCTGGATCCTAGCACCCCCCTCTTCATCCCCCCTCCGGACCAGCCCCCACTTGGCTGGTACCTGGGCTGCTTCAACAGGTCATGATTGTTCCCGGGGCCCACGGGTCCTGAGGGGGTGCTCGAGCCGGCTGAGTACAGTTTGGGCCGGTAGTTTTTGCTCTGGCCGCCGCCAGGCAGGGTCTCTCGACGCTTGTCCGAATGGTAGAGGCTCTTGTCCCCATGGCCCCCGTAAGCAGGCTTCTGCAGTTTGGGCGGCCGCGGCAGGCCGCTGGGGCTGGCGGTGCAGATGGTGGTCTCGATGCCGCTGTCGCTGGAGCCACCCTTGGAGAGGGGGTCCTGCTCGGCCTCTAGGGCGTCCAGGCTATCGAACCAGCGCTCATCGCTGTGGCTGCTGGACGCATTGCTGGACAGCGTGTTGCTGCTGGAATGGCTTGAGTATTGAGGGTCACCCTGGAAACACAACAGAGGGTCTCAGTACAGCCACCCCTGAGTCCGGCACAGGCTGGGCACACACGGGACGTTCCCATTCTCTCAGCAGAGACCACACACACACACGTCACCCTGCACAGAACAAATCCCAGACACCGGGCAGGGAGGGAGGGTGGGGCCCTGGTAGCCGTGCTGTGAGCCAGGAGGGCCGTAGTCCAGGTGCCAGCTGTGTGAGCAGGACCAGGGGAGTTCACCTCTCTGACAGTCCTCCTCTTCTGTAAGAGTCCTGGCTCTGACACCTTGTGCCTCAGTTTCCTCATCTGTACATGAGACAGCCTCACGGACTTACTTGTATGTGGAGGGTGACCCATATGTGTGCTGCTACTGCCAGCCCAGGGCCCAGCGTGGCACAAACAGGCCCCTGGGAGCGCCCCCCACACCCAGCGCAGCTGTCGGGGTGCACTGCTCCCCGTGTCTGGTCTGCACAGCATGAGGCTACAGCATGGCTTCTTAAGCTATTCTAAAGGCAACATGCAAGTCACTTAATCTGTATCAGATGATCTCAGTCTCCTCCACTGTAAAACGGAGCAAAAGCAGCCTACGCGATTCCTGGCAGACGCTACCCATAGTCGCCCCTCATCCTCCAGCTCTGCCTCTGCCGATGCCCCCTGCCGTCCTCTCCCATGTGGCTGGACTCTGCGGGGTTCTCGTCACCTCCTCAACACCGCTCTCTCCAGACTGACCCATCATCTTCGTGGTCACTGTCGATGGCCTTTCCTCAGTCCCCATTCTCCCTGACCTCTCCGCAGCCATGGGCACTGAGGACCCCTCCCTTCTCTCTAGTGTCAGCGCTCCCCGCTCACCTCCCCCCTCCCGGTTTTCCTCCTGCCTCTCTGACCGCTCCTTCTCTGTCTCCTCCTCCAGATCGCGCCCTCTGACCCTAGGTGACCCCCAGCGTTCTGGCCTGGGCCCTCTTTTCTTCTCCCTCTGGACTACTTCACCGGATGCTCTCATGGGCTCTCATCAATACAATCATCATTTCTATGATGACAATGCTCAGATCTAATTATCTGGCCCTAACCTTCTGCCAATGGGGCAGCTAGGTGGCACCATAGTGCATGGAGCACCAGGCTTGGGGACTCACCTTCCCAAGCCTCAGACACTTCCTAGCTGTGTGACCCCGGGCAAGTCACTTCAACCCTGTTTGCCTCAGTTTCCTCATCTGTCAAAAGAGCTAGAGAAGGAAATGGCCAACCCCTCCAGGATCTCTGCCAAGAAAACCCCAAATGAGGTCATGGAGAGTTGGACACAACTGAAAAATGGCTCAACCAGAACACCCCCCAGTCTTGAATCTCCCCGTGCCTTTCAGACATGTCAGACTGGATATCCAGCGGACACCTTCAACTCGCTACGTCCAAAACAGAGCTCGTCCTCCTCCCCCTCACTAGAGAGGGCAGCCCTCTCCCCAGTCCCTCAGTGTCTCCCCCTGCCCCCATATCCAAGCTCTGTCGTCTCCGCCCCATCCTCCGCTCTGACACTGCCTCCACCCCGGGGCCGCCTTGCATCACTCCGGCCTGCCCTGTTGCCACAGCCGCCAGTGGGTTTGCCGGCCACGTCTCTCCCCAGCCCAGCCTCCTCCACTCGGCTGTCAAATGGACCTTCCCAAAGTAAAGTCTATGTCACCTCCTCCCCTCATTGCCTCCAGAATCAAATATAAAACCATGTGTTTGGCATTCAAAGCCCTCACAATTTGCCCCCCTTCCTTTCCACCTTCTCACGCCTCCCTCCCCTCCACATGCCCTTTGCTCCACTGACACCCGCCACCTTGCTGGTCTGCTGACCAGAGCTTCCACACGCTGTCACTGGCCGTGCTCACGCCTGGAATGCTCGCCCTCCTGACCGCCGCCTCCCGGATTCCTTCAGCTTCAGCTCTAGTCCCGCCTGCTACAGGAAGCCCTTCTGGATCCCCCCATTCTAGGCCCTTCACCTCCTCGTTATTCGAATCCCTTGCGTGTACTGAGCTGCCTGCAGGATCTCTCTGCCCCGCTGGACAGCGAGCTCCTTGAGAGCAGGGCGGCTTCCGTGCCTTTCTTCGCACTCCCAGTGTTTAGCACAATGCCTGGCATGCAGCAGGTGCTTAGTAAGTGCTTGCTGACTATCTCATGGTGTCACGGTGAGAACTGAATGAGATACCCCGGGTAGCAAGATCGGCCAGCCTTTGAGGGCTCCAGTGCTGGGTTGTTTCTGGGAGGGATGGCCAACCAGCCCCAGGGGCATCGGCATGGACATTTCACACCGAGACTCCTCACAGAAAGCCCCTAAGAGGCATCCTTGGGAAGGTCTGGCTCCTCACAGGGGGAATAACCCAAGACCGTTGTCCTGACACGGAGCATCTCAGTTTTAGCTTTTATTCTTAAAATGAGCTGAGGTCGCCCCTTCTCTTGGGGTAACTCCATAGACAAGAGCTAACCTGGGCCCAGACGGCCCTGTGGCCCTGGCCCTCGCTCTGCAAACCGGGGAACGTTCCCCTCCCCTCCTTTCATCCCCTGCTCTCAGAGACCCCAAGCCCAGGCCACCTTGGCTGGAGAGTGGCCGCCCACTATCCCAACTGGGTGAGGTCTGCAGCAGCACGTTTCCTCATCTGTAAAACGCGGACGACGAACGTGAGCCTGCCTGCATCCCAGGATGAAGCCCAAACGCAAAAGCGCCTGTGACGAGGGGGGTCGCTGCCCCATTATGGGTCTACTGCTTCCCCTGGAAGAGGAGGGGAAACTCCACACATAAATGGCAGCTTTTTTCAAGCCAAGACCGTAGGATGCTAAGGACGCCATGGTGTTCCCAACTGAGCAATGGGTTCTTGACTGTTAGAAGAGGCTTCCAATACATGTTTGTATCCCCTCTACCCTCTCCAGGGCCGCCACCCAGCTGGCATCTCCCAACAGCTCTGCCAAGTGGGCAGGGCTGGGAGGAAACTGAGGTAGAGAGAGGGTAGAGATCTGTCCAAGGTCACACAGACAGCTGGGACTAGAACCCAGGTCTGCCACCTTGACAGTGCTTCTTTATTTAAAAGGTTGGTTTTTTTTTTTAAATGTTCACTTAATTTTCTCCCCGCGAGGCCCCCCACCCCCTCAGTATTTCTCCACTGTACCCCAAGGAGACTTGTTTCTAAAACTTGGGCCCCTTGGGCATTGTAATTACAAACCCTTCTGGGAACACAAGCAGCCCAGGCCGGACAGGACGAGGCGGCCCGAGTCCTCTCACCCCTGCCTACTCCTCCTGAGGCCCTCCTTCACTAGCCGGCGGAGCTCCCCCCGACCCCCGGGGGCCTAGCCAGAACACGGCTCGGATCGATGAGCAGCCTCTGAGCGCCCTCAGTCCCAGCAGCTGGGGAAGGTGCCCTCCCTCAGGGGCTCTGAGCCTCACCCCTGGTCACCCAGCCAGCCCAGCACAAGAGCCCCAGGGACCCCAGCCTGAAACGCTGCCAGGCCCCCTGTCTGGGGGAGAAGGACCCAAGGCTCATGGGGCCCCCGGGTACCACTTCTCAGCCCCTCCTACGGCGCCGGGCTCTTATCTCAGAAACTGAAAGTGGCCTGCGCTTTGGTGGAGCCAGAAGACCACTGCAAAGCCCCCAAGTCCACCCAAAGCTCCCCTCTCCAAAACGAACTGCCCTTGGACACCTGCAGGAATTGTGGACGAAGAGCTAGAAGGGAACCCCCAAGATTATCCAGCCCAACCCTTTCATTTTACAGATGAGGAAACTGAGGCTGAGAGAGGCGAAGGGACTTGTGCCAAAGGCCATCCAGCAGAGGTAAGATTTGAACTCAGGCCCTCTGACTGCAGAGCTGAGGCTCTTCACACCTCTCAATACAGGGAGGCGGGGTGTCAGCACACACGTAGGCACACACACACACACACACATACACACACACAGAGGAAACAACAGTGTCCCCCCAAGGGGAGAGGGCTTTGGGACCCCCGCCAGGTGTGCGGCCACCCCTCCAGGTGGGCGCGCAGGTGACCCCACCCACCCACAGCAGGGGGGGAGGGAGGGACGGGCCACGCTGACTCACTCTGGAATGCCTGTTGGGGGAATCTTTGCCTGCCACGTCCTGTCTGCTGACGTGCCTGCTCCCGGTGTTTGCACCCATGGCCGAGAGGCGGGACTGGGATGGCACGTGCCACAGGGGCTCTGCAGGGAAGAAGAAGAGCCTGGGGTTAGGGGGTTACTGGGGCACGGCGCCCTGGCACCTGCCCCCAACGGCTGCCTGTCCTTGATCCCCTCCCATCTCTCCTCGTCTCGGCTGCTCTGCACTGGGCACCTCAGAGGGAAAACTGAGACACTGTCCCTCACCTGCCCTGGGGAGACTCCAAGGAAGGAGAGAAACACAGGACGGCACAGTCAGAACTCCAAGGGGACGCAGGGACCATGTGGCAAATTACCATCACGCTCCTGAATCAACCTCAGCTTACGTGCACATACACAGTAAACTCTAGAATTTACTGACTTTTAAAATTTGTTATTTTATTTTCCCCCCAATTATTTATAAAAACACATTCTGTTTAACATTTGTTTTTTTAAAATTTTGAGTTCCAAATTTTCTCCCTCCCTTCCTGCCCTCCCCCCACTGAGAAAGCAAAGCAATTTGCTACAGGTTATACATGTGCAGTCTCACAAAATATTTCCACGTTAGTCATGTCATGAAAGAAAACGCAGAAGAAAAATCCCAAGGAAAAAAAAGAAAATTGGCTGCCTTTTAAAAAGCCACTTTTACTGCTCTTTTGTCCCGCCATCACCTACACTTCCCAAGCCATTCAGAGCCATCCCTTCCAAGGAAGCAGGAGGATAGGAAAGAGAAAAAGAAAGTTCTGCCAAACTAAAGAACAGTAAACCCATGAATGCTGATTTATGTCCTTTCCTCCTGAATAGGGAGTGCAGCAAGAGGTGTGGAAAGGCACGGGGCATGGGGGCTCGAGGCTGGGGGAGCCCTGAGCTGGCCCAACCATCTCATTTTACAGCAGAGGAAGCAGACTCAAACAAGGTACAGCATTAAGCTAAGGTTATAGAGGAATTCTTGTTTTTAAGCAGACCTATGATTTTATCAGTTACAGGGAATGAGCTCAGTGTTAAACCTTCAAGGTTACTCAGAATCTTAAGAGCTGCCTAGCGTACTGGGAGAGCAAATGACTTGTCCGGGCTTACACAATGCCTCTGTGTGTTTGAGGAGAGGGACCGAGAGAGAGAGAGAAGGGAGGAAGAGGGGGAGGGAGAGGGAGGAGAGAGGAGGAAAGAAGGGAGAGAGAAAAGGGGGGGGAGGAGGGGAAAGGGGAAGGGAGAAGGGAGAAGAGAAGGAGAGGAGGAAAGAAGGGAAAGAGGAAAAAGAAGAGGAGGAGGGAAGGGGAGAGGAGAGAAAGAGGAAGGAAGAAGGGAGGAAGGGGGAGAAAAGGGAAGTGGGAAGGGAGACAGAGAGGGGGAGGAGCACTCAGTTCTTGGCTCCAAGCCCAGCGTTCTTTCTCATTGCTAGGGTGCCTAGGGTCCCTTCTAGCTCTAATGAGCCCCAGCTCTGATTTGCTACCACCCAGTCATTAGAGAGAGGCAGTTAGGTGGAGTGCTTGCCCTGGAGTCAGAAGGACCAGAGTTCAAATCTAGCCTCAGACACTTCCTAGCTGTGTGACCCTGGGCAAGTCACTTCACCCTGTTTGTCTCAGTTTCCTCATCTGTAAAATGAACAGGAGAAGAAAATGGCAAACTACTCCAGTATCTTTGCCAAGAAAACCCCAAATGGAGCCATGAGGGGTTGGACACGGCTGAAAACGACTCAAGAATAACAACAAATCTGTAAGTGAGAACACCCCTGAATCTCACAAGGAGCAGACCTCCCGCCCTGGGCCAGTGCCTCGCTCCCCTTGGCAGTGGTTAGCTTTCACAACTGAAGCCTGCGCTGGCTTCTGGACAGTCAGAGACACGGCCAGCATCATGGCATCTGTCCAAGCCTGGTTTGGTGTAGTAATACACAACAGTATTGATCAAGAGCGTTAAAGCTTAAACGGCTTTGTGGAGATGACCTCATGGGTCTCATCACAACCCTGTGGAATAAATGCTCTTATTAACCCCATGTGACCTTGGAAGAAGCTCAGGCCCAGAGCTAGTAAATATTAGGGCTGGGACTTGAACCCAGATCTTCTGGACTTCAAATCCTGCCCTATTTCAAGACCGTGATGCCACTGTGGAGAGAAGGACTGGAAGGTATGCAGATGGGGATATCCTCTCCAGTCCCTCTCTGGGGTCTCTCTGTAGATAAGCCCCTCCCCACCTGATACAACAACTCTGCGGCAACAAGACCGAGCACGATCACATGAAAACACTGAGGCTCACAGAGGTTTTAATGACTGGCACTGAAGTCTCAGAGGCAGCACTGAAACCCAGGGCTCAGCGCTCTCGGCCCTCCTCCATCTTGGTTGGGTACCTGAGCAGGCAGCATGCTGGCCCTGATCCAATCTTGCAGCCAAGGCCTTCTTGGGATTGCTGAGAGACTGTAGGAGGTAAACACCCTCACCATCCTGGGAACACCATGAAGCCCGTGCCACTGGTGTGTCCACAGGCACCGGGGGGAGGCCCAGCACCAGGGACGCCTGCCTTCTGGTCTGGGAGGGGCTTGGCTGTCGGGACCTTGTCAAGGGAGCAACATGGAGACGGAGCAAAGGCCCATCCCATTGCTGGTTACGTGGTGGCCTGTCTGCTGAAGGGATCAGCATGGCGCACAGAGCAAAGGCCCATCCCATTGCTGGTTACGTGGTGGCCCGTCTGCTGAAGGGATCAGCATGGCGCACAGAGCGAAGGGCCATCCCATTGCTGGTTACGTGGTGGCCCGTCTGCTGAAGGGATCAGCATGGCGCACAGAGCAACGGGCCATCCCATTGCTGGTTACGTGGTGGCCTGTCTGGGAGGTGGGACCAAAGAGAAGCAGGCCAGGTCCAAAGTGAGTGCAGTTGGGCTACTCTGGCTTGACGGCTGCAGCTGAATGAAGCCTTTGTGAGCAGCAGGTGCAAAGATAAGAAACTGAGTCCAGGGAAAGCGCAGGCGGGGTAGGAGTGGGAAGGGCAGGGGGCTAAGTCCAACTCTGAGTCCCTTGTTCCTTAGGCAAGTCTGCATCCGATGATTTACTAGGCTCTTGGAAGCAAGACTCTCACCAAGGAACAGGGAGGACGAAGTCTAAATGTGAGTACTGGCCAGAAGATGACCACGGCCTCGCACCAGGATCAGTGATCTGAGTAGGAGAAATGGACTGGACTCTCCCACCCTTCCTCAGGTGACGGGACAGGAGATCAAAGGAAGTGTGGAGGATGGGGGGGTATAGCTCTCTTTCCATCCCCCAGATGAACTCAGGAGACACCTTACTCACCTGAGGGGCAGCTAGGCTGGGCTTTCTGGCCTGGAGTCAGGGCCACAGAATGTGGAAGGAGCTAACAGTGGCCCAAAGGCCACCCGGGGGCCCGCAGTTCTAGATTCCTGAGGGATAACTTCAGTTTCCTCATCTGTAAAATGGGGGTGAGGATAGCCAGCACCCAACTTTCCGGGTTGTTGGTGAGGATCAGATGAGATCCTATTTGCAAACCCAAAGATGCTGTACAGACACCAGCGATGATTATTACTGTTGCTGTGGTTTTATTGTTATTCAAGGAGGATCTGAGAGAACCGTGTTACGGAGACGAGGATGGCTTCCGACTCCGTCTCCATCTGGGCCAGGACGAGCCCCTCTCCAAGCAGATGGAGACTCTCCAGGCCTCCAATCACTCTGGCCCTCACTAACGCACAGACCTGCTCCATCTTTTGGTGGATGCGCTCGGGACCCTCCAAGGATGGCAGCCCAGCCACGCACACAGGACGGGCCAAAGAGATGAGGCTGGGCTTCTGCTGAGGGTTTGTGGGAAGGAGGTGAACAAAAGAGGATACCCAGAGCTAGCTTCAAAGTCAGGGGTGTCCTGGTTCTCCCGAAGGCCTTTCATGCCAGGCAGGGCTGAACAAAAGGGTGGCCTGGTGGCTATCTGCTAGGGCCAAACGTGCCCCAATTCTCTGGTTTTCCAAATGGGACGAGCCTGCTCCTCACTGTCCTGAGTACGAAGGTGGCCAGGCCCACGGCTAGGGGCTGCCTTGGTTCCTGGGGCCCTCCCCAAAGTGCTCCATCAACAGGCTCTCAAAGGCTCAGAGCCACGACTTCCCTCTCTGGCAGGCTGAGGACTGGCCTTGTCCCCACGGGCTTCCTCCAGGTGGACCCCCTGGGCCCGAGGTTGCCTTGCTTGGCTGGCCCCGGATGCAGGGAATAGGTTTTCTGTGCTGTGGGCTCCATGGCTTCCTCCCTCTGGGGAAGCCCCTACAGATGAAGCCAGATGGCTCTGCCCCGGAGACTCCGGGCCATGACATCCTGCCCGTCAGGGCTGGGAGAAGAAAGGGAGACAGGAGCAAAACAAGCCTCTTTAATCATCCGTGCCTGCAGCAGGGACATGGCTGAGGGAAGGGCCAGGGCCACAGGCAGGCAGCTCGCTGGAGGAGGCGATGCCAGGCAATGCTGGACCTTTCCCTCCCGGGCTCCGGAGCGTCACCCCATACAGAGAAATAGCACCATGCAATTAGCAGCCGGGAAGGATGCCGCTATCAGGATGGTTCAAAGCAGCCCCTCACGGACCTGACCGACGGTGATGGGTGGCTGGGGAAGGGGCACTGCCAAACCCATCCCTACTCGCCTGCCCCCCGCAGAGTCCTTTCTTCCCATCAACCCTACAAGAGAGTGACTGCAAATGTCACTATCACCATTTTACAGATGGGTAAACTGTTGCTCAGACTGGCCAGGACACAGCTAAAAGTGGAGGCGCAGGGACTCGAGCCTGGGTCTTCTGCTTCTGAGGACTAGCATCTCCACTTTGGTGCCATCTTCCATCTCAAGAACCTGGGCAAACAGCAGGCTCTCTTCTGGGAGACGGCGATGGAGACCTTCACGGAGACCTGGAGGCTTTTCCAAGCCCCCTCCCAAACCACCCTGGGTGGCTGCCAGGCCCCCTTGGAGCTCAGCTCGGGGCAGGGCCTGGCTGGAACAACAAACATGCCCGCTCGCAGCATCAGTGGGGTGAAGGCCGGGCAGAGCCCAGGCTCCCTCTGCAGCAGGAGCCCTGAGCTCCCTCCTGCCCATCCCAGGAGGCACCGACCTGGCCGCACAGAGCGGCAGAAGCCACTTCCCTCTCCTTGCCCACCCTGCTTGACGTGATGGGCAAATGAGGAGCAGTGACTAAATCAGAGACTTTAGTGCACCTATCTTGCCCTAGGTCAGGGCAGGCGTTGGATGACAGACCTCAGCTGCACTGTGTAAGTGTTTCTGGAAAAGGAGATGGGCTGGTCTGAGAGGGTGAGGGAGGGCCACCGGCAGACAGACCACACCAGGCCTGGCCCCGTTCCTGGGAGATGGGGAGTGCCAGAGGAAAGCCCCGGCATGCTGAGAGGGCCTCTGAGGGCACGGGAAGAACACCAGGGAGGTGGAGCACCTGGGCTGGGACCTTGCTGGTCCCTTATCAGCGCTCATCACTTCCCTTATCTTTCAGTGAGGGGGCTGGATTAGACAGATTCCCAGTGTGCAGAGGGGGGTGGGGGGTGGGGGGAATGAACAGTCCATCCCAGCCTGGGGTCTGTGAACTTATCTGAAAAACCTTTCCATAACTGTATTTCACTATGCTTGGTTTCTTTTGTAAGCCTATGAATTTTATTTTATGCATTAAAAACCATGATTCTGAGAGGGATCCCTAGGCCTTTCCAGCCTGCCCAAGACAGCAAAAAGGTTGATTTGACATCTGTGACCCTACACCCTGCCCTCCAAACCCAGGGTGGATGAGGAGGTCCCCACAGCTGCCGCGCACACTAATGTGGAGGGTCTACACCTGAGATCAGGCACAGCCCTGGGACACACTTCAGTGGGTAGGCAGGAGGGACCCCCTCCCCTCACCTGACCATGCAGGTACGTGGCTAGTCCACGCCAAGGGCCCCTTCCTTTGGGCTCATTCTGACCAGTCTTGTTTCTCTAGAAGGGACTTTTCAGCAAGCTGGGGGTGGGTAGCAGGGTCTGGTTCAGCTCCGCCTGTGGGGCCACTTCCCCTTTGCCTCAGTTTCTATCTGAGGAAGATGTAAAGCACCATATACAATCAGGAATCTAAATCTGAACAATGGAAGCAGTTCAGTCTCGAAGGCGCCCTCGTTAAGTACAAATACCTGAGATGAGAGTGGGCAGGGTCCTGGGCGGGGGTGCAGCCAGAATTCCTGGGCAGAAGAGCAAGGACTGAACAGCCAGGCGAGGGAACACCCAAGACCTGCCCTCCCCTCCTCATCGTCAGGGCTGCAGCGGCCCGCGAACGGCCCCGGCCCCGTCTCTATTTTCACTCACCAAAACTTGATGCCAAAAAGGGGAGGGGGTGGGGAGAGTCTACAGCACTGCCCCCTCACAGAGAAACAGGCCCAGAACTCTTGTGGGCCCCGGATCACTGAGGGGGACAAGCACAGACAGCTCCCAGCAGCAGGTGAGGAGACAAAAACAAAGACGTCAGAGCTGGGGCCTTCTTCAGGAATCCAACAAAATACAGGGAGACAGGAGTAGCTACCAGCCCCGTAAGCCTCTGCCTGTGGACGCAGCCGCTCTCTCTTAGCCACGGGACTGGAATCTGGGCACTCAAGGCGACCCTGATCTCACTCACCTGAGGCCTGCCTGCCTCCTTCTCCTCTCCTCTCCTCCCCTCCCCTCCCGTCCTCTTCTCCTCTCTCTTTCTCTCTCTCTCTCTCTGTCTCCCTGTCTCTGTCTCTCTCCCTCCTGACAGCAGCTCTTAATAAGACAGAGGAGCAAACAGGGCTGGCCGGGGTGTCCTGTCCTCTGTCAGCCACTGCAGGACACGCAGTGACCTGACGCTGGGGGGAAGAACGGGAGGGGCAGGAGGTGGGGAGGAAGCAGGCCCCTCACGGCGTCTCACCTGGCTTCTGTCTCTCCATGGTGCTCTCCTGGCTGGTCAGGCCGCCTGAGGAGGAGTCGCCGCTGGACGGCCCTTCGTGGCCATAGTGGGGCTCAAGCGGCAGCAGAGGATGCTGGGAGGCTGCATATCTGTGAAGGGAACGGAGAAGCACGAGCTGAAGTTCAAGACACGTCCCTCAGGGAAGAAAAGCGCCCCACCCTGAGCAGCAGCCCCGTTCCATGTTCATGAGCAGGTTTTACATATACAGGGTTCAGACTTGGGGAGGGGGCGGAGAGCGGCTTGTGAGATCCGGTGACTAAGAAGTAAGATGGACAATTAACTCGTTGCCAGGAAGGTGAGGCTGAGCCCTGAAAGGAGCTGGCGGAAGGCAGCAGGACGCTGAAGGTGACTGACTGCCACGGGCCAGCCTGCTCTGCCCCTCCTTCCCTGACCTTACCCCTGCGCGCGCACACACACACGCACACTCACATGCACACACCCATGCACACGAGTGTACCCACACATGCACAGAATGCACGCCCACACACAAGCACCCACACGAATGCAACCACACACATACACGCATGCACATACAGCACACGCACATGTGCACCCTCACACGTACACACTCATGCACACAAGTGAACCCACACATGCACAGAGTGCACCCCCACGGATGAACCCCCACACATGCACACACAGCACACACACATGAGTGCACCCCTCACCCACACACAGACCCTCCTCAAGAGGATGACCAGAGACTGACCCAAATGTGCCCAGTGGGCCCCCTGTGGGGCTTGCCTGGAGAGGGGTGAGAAGGGAGGGTGGGAAGAGAATTCTCCCCACATAGGGAATGGAAATGTAACGGTTAGCGCAGACCTCCCTCCTAGACAAAACTTCTGTTCCGGACCTCTCTTCTGTGCTTATTGCGTCATATCTGGTATCGCTGATACCAGGTTATCAGCTTTGAATGAACAAATGAATGAAGCACTGATTCAGTGTGCCGTGAGCCAAGCTCCACCCTAAGCTCTAAGGAGACACAAGGAGAATGGCAGAGACGTCCCTGGCCTCGAGGAGCTCCCATTCTACACAAGAAGGTTTCAACAGCAGGGCAGATGGGAAGGTAACACCCACAGTCCTGAGGGGCAACAGCAAAGCAGACGGTGATTTATAGTTGTTGAGTTGTTCAGTCACGTCTCACTCTGCATGACCCCATTGGGGGGCTTTCTTGGCAGAGGTACAGGAACGGTTTGCCATTTCCTTCTCCAACTCATTTTATAGATGAGGAAACTGAGGCAGACAGGGTGAAGTGACTTGCCCAGGGTCTCACAGCTAGTGAGTGTCTGAGGCCACATCTGAATCCAGGCCTTCCTGACTCCGAGCCCAGTGCTGTCTCCATTGCACCACCCAGCTGCCCTAATTTTAATGTTATTTCTACTGATAAATCTGTTTCTGATGCTGAATGATTTGACAGCCCAAGGAGGCTGGTGGAGGGAGCTTTCTTTTCTGGGCCTTCATCACTGGGCCCTGTCTCCCCAAGGCTTGTCCCTTGGCCTAGGCTGGTGGGCAGGGGGCACGGGCATTCCCTGAGCTCTTGGCCTCTACCTGGCCTCTGGTGGAGCGGCTGTGGCGGCAGGGAGGGCAGGCTCCTTCACCACTCACAGAGGCACTGGGACCCGATCTACCCAGGCAAGACAGACAACACGTTTCTGTGGGGCGGGGTTCTTAACCTGGGGTCTGGAAATTTGTTTCTTTAAAAAATATTTTCATCTTCTCAGCAATGCAAGGATCTAAGGCATCTCCAAAGGCCTCACAATGGAAAATGCTGTCCGCATCCAGAGAAAGAACTGTGGAGTCTCAATGCAGATCTAAGCATGCTATTTGCTCTTTCTTTTCTTCTGTTCTGTTTTGTTTTTTCTTTCTTGTGGCTCCTCCTATTGGTTCTAATTCTTCTTTACAACATGACTAATGTGAAAATATGTTCAATAGGAATGTCTATGTATAGCCTATATCAGATTGCATGCTCTCTTTGGGAGGGAGGGGGAAAACATTTAAAACTCAAAAGCTTATGGAAGTGATTATTGAAAACTAAAAATAAATTAATTGATTTTAAAAAAAGGTTAAAAAAAATAAATATTTTAATCAATGTATTTCAACACAATGGCTTCCTTTGCTTATGCATTTAAAAATGTGATTCTGAGAAGAGGTCCAGAGGCGTGCATTTAGGGTTAGGGTTGGGACTGCCAAAGGGGTCTGCCCACAAAGGTTAAGAACCCCCAATGGAGGAAAAGGGCCTTAAAAAGTAAGGCAGTTGGTGTCCCACCTGGAATCAGAAAGACCTAAGTTCAAATCCAGCCTCTGACACTTACTAGCTGTGTGACCGTGGACAAGTCACTCTTCTGAGGCAAACTTCTGTTTGCCTCAGTTTCCTGAACTGTAAAACGGGGATAATAACAGTGCCTACCTTGCAGGGAGGTTGCAGGAATCAAATGAGATAATACTTGTGAAGACCTTAACTCTGTGCCTGGCACACAGTAGGTCCTTCACAAATGTTCATTCCCTTCCTTTCCCTCTAATGTGGCACAATAATTAAAGCCGATGGCGGCAAGGACCACCATGTTTATGCCACTTTATAAACAGGACCTCTCCCAATACCTCCAGCCCTTAGCACCGTTCTCTCTAATGGCTTTGCACTCACTTCTCTGTCCATGTGTTCTCCCCAGTAGAACACAAGCTCCTGGAGGGCAAGAGCATATTTCATTCAGTGCCCAGTACTGAGCACTGTGCCTGGCACACAGCAGTTGCTTAAGAAATGCTTATCACCGAGTTAGTTGTGCCCTCAGCGCCCGGCACCACGCCTGGTACAGATCAGGAGCTGACCAGATGCCTTCTAGTTGAACTGACATTGGTGAAAGCTTCAGCCAGCTGCTATGGAGAAAGCCGAAGCTCAGGGATCTAGAACTAGACCCTTGCAGGGTCAGGGATCAAGCCCCGTCTCCAGGCTGACCACCCTGGATCTTGGTGGGCCTGAGCTCCCTCCCCCATTGAGTGGGCAGGAAGCCTCTTCTTAGACTTCCCTAGGGAAGGCCACTCTTTCTTCCCATCAGCACCAAGAGGGCTTTTGTGGGTACTCCAACAATAATAACAGCTAGCGTATATAATCACACCTACTATTTGCCAGACACTGTGCTAAACGCTGTATAACTGTTATTTCATTTGAGCCTCACAACAACCCTGCTAGGTAGGTGCCTCTATGAATTTCATTTTACAGATGAGGAAACTGAGACGAACAGCAGTTAAGTGATTTGCCCAAGGTCATACTGCTGGTAAGTGTCTTTGCTGGATCTGAACTCGGGTCTTCTTTATCCAGGCCCCTATCAGCCATTGTGCCACCTCTATGCCCAACAACGAGGTAAACGGAAAGAGCCACCACACACACACACACACACACACACACACACACACACAAATGTTGCAAAGTGATGGAAAACAAGCCTGGTTCAAAAGAAGAGACATGAGAGGACATTCCAGCCCTTTCTTTGCAGAGGCCACAAGAGTCGTACATCACCTGTATTTTCAGACTTTTCTGTACCAATTAGTTATGCTGATTTTCCCCCTGTTCTTTTCTTTTTTTTGTATTTAAAAAAATACTATTTGTTATAAGGAATGGTTTTCTGGGAGGGGGAAGGGAAAGAATGCTAGAGGAAACTATGGTGATGTAAAATAAAAAAGCCCTCAAAACAAAAGGCATCAATAAAAGCTTATTAAAAAAAAAAAGGCCTGGACATTCTATTTCAAGAAACTATTAATGAAAACCAAAGGGTAATGGAAAGACAGAAAGAATTGACCAATCCCCATCTGAAAGGATCCTCCAAAAGAAAAGTCCCAGGTCAGCCAAAATCCAGAGTGCAAATTGCCTGAGAGAAGAGTTCAAGTACCAAAGAGCCTCAGTCTTGATCAAAGAAGACACAGCAGCGTCTACAATCTGAGATGGTCATAGTCTCTAAAGTTGAGGTATTGGCTAACGACCAAGAATGGAGAAAAGAGGAGAAAAGAACAGGAGAAAAGAGGCACCTCTCACAGGACAGAGGACTTACAATCGTTTCTGATGAAAAGACCAGAGATGAGCAGTGACTGGAGGGAGCAGTACGATGATGCTGTGCTAACATTCTAGGAAGGGGAGAGGAAACAGAACCTTAACGTGTTCAAAGGATATGGAAGCAGTTAAGTGTGAAACTGAAGACCTGGGCAGGGGAAACTGACTCTGTTCTGAGGGTAGAAAGAGAAAGGAAGGGAAAGGGAAGAGGACCTAGAAAGCACAGAAAGTAGAAAGGAGAAACTTGTACTTGTCCTAACTGGGCTGGGTGAGGAGACACAAACGTGGAGGAAGGGGAAGAGGGAGTGGGCATCTGATGAACCCTATTCTTTTCTGAAGCAGACAAAGGACAGGTGAACACACACCTTGGTGTAGAAACACATCTAGTTTAACAGGGATACAAGCAGGGAAGGGAATATATAACACCAGGGAGAAGGGGGGTCCCAAGCAAACCTCCTAATCCTGAAGAAGGAAGGCAATTAATAAAAAAAAGCAAAGCAGCCTGAGCATCGAAGGGGCCGCCCGTCAGTGGGGGAGCAGAACACAGGGCACTGAGTGAATGTAATGGGATATGATTCTGCCATGAAACGGACCCTGGACGGCAAGGACCAACGCAAAGCAAAGTGAGCAGGAACAGAGGAGTTCAGAGGAGGACAACAGCCAGCTGAGATAACGGCCTCCCGGTGACGAATGCAGTAGCCGCAACTGGAGGCGCGTCCCCCATCTCCTTAGTGGCTGCTGAGGGACTCACAGGCCATAGAGACACATCCCCGGTCAGACATGGTGGCTGGGAAGCTTTGTCAGGGGAGATGCTGGCACCCACCAGGGCGCTCAGTAGATGAGGCTCAGTGCTTTTTGATGAGGGTCTTTCTTTCTCTCCTTTTCTTCCTTCTCCTCTTTCAATTTTTAATAGGAAGGAGAAGAGGGGGGCTTAGCAAGAGTGACACAAAAAAGGGGAGATTAAAACATGAAATTTCTTTTTAAATGCACAGAACAGAAGGAAGCACAGACAGGAGAGTTTTCAAAAGGAATACATAGAACTTATAGTTTCTTATACAATCTTTTGGATGTTATTCTACTCATATGGAAAAGAAAATTAAAACTCAAAGAGACACAGCAATGGATGAGAGAGTATTCCGGGAGCAAACGTCTCCTGGTGTGGAGAGCAGAGCCCCCAGGCCCTTCGGGCCATGCTCCTCCAGGACCTGTTAACGTGTGGCCAGATGTTCTGATCAGCTGAGGCTCTGGACAGCGGCAGCTTGGCCCGAGTGCACAGGGGTCAGCCAGGCTGAAGAATGTGAAGACAATCTTCTCTGGAGAAGTGCCAGAGAAAGCAGACTGGGTGAAGGAAAAGGGGAACGCCGTAGGCCAGATGCCAACCTGGCCTGGGGACCTGACCCACCCTCATTAAGTAAGTAGTCAGTGGGTCTCGAGCATTCCCAAAAGGGGCACACTTGGTCTGTTCTGGTCACACTGGCCTACTTGTGGTTGCCAGTACATAACATCCATCTCATCTCCCACCTCTTTGTATTTGCACAGGCTGTAGCCAATGCCCAGAATGCCCTCCCTCCTCCCCTTTACCTCGCAGTATCACTTACTAGCTCTTCATCAGAGCACAGCTCAGGCACCAACTTTTAACAAGCCATTTCCTGGGCCTCCAGCTGTTAATGGTCTCTCCCCCGGGAATTATTTAGCAATGATTTGGGGCTGCCTTGTTTGTGTACACACAGACACGACACACAGTGAGATCCTGGCCTCAGAGGCTGCCTCACTTCCGGCCTAGACTAGCCCCGGGCACATTGACAAATAAATGCTGAAAGACAGCATGAGGTGTGCTTGAGACACAGATAGAAGCAAGAGATGAAAGCCTCCAGGTTGGCCTCCACTCAGAGGCGGATCTGACCAGGCTCCCCATCACGTCAGTCTGGCTTTGTAACCTGCCTCTGCTCCCTCTCCAGCCTTCTCACACCTGACCCCCGCTCCCCCTGTCCCCCGGCTTCTTCATCTCATAACCTGGCCTCCCATCCTCCATCTCCCGGCCTCTGGCCTCCATATCCCGACCTCCGGCCTCCATCTCCCGGCCTCCCAGCCTCCATCTCCTGGCCTCCCAGCCTCTATCTCTCGGCCATCCGTCCCCCTTGAACACTGTCCCTCCTCCGCTCAGACCGTTGACCTCCCTGGCTTCCTCCAAGACCCAGCTAAAATCTGACCTTTTGTGAAAAGGCCTTTCCCAGTCCCTCATCTCATGGCCTCTCCTCTGATCATTCCCATGACCCTGACCATAGCTGATTAGTAGTCAGTTCTTTTCATGTTGCCTCCTCCACTAGAGTATAAGCTCCATGAGGGCAGGGCTTGTTTTTTGCCTTTCTGCCAGCATTTGGCAGAGCAGGTGTTTAATTAAGTAGGTTAATTAATATACTGATTGCTGACTGACTGTGGGAGAGCTGAGCCAGGCCTAGGGAAATCCTAGCAAGGCTGCTAGGTGGTACAGTGGGCCTGGAGTCAGGAAGAGCTGAGTTCAAATCCATCCTCAGATGTTTCCTAGTCGTGGGACCCTGGGCAAGTCACTTAACCTGTCTGGCTCAGTTTACCCAACTGTAAAATGGGGATAGTGGCAGCACCTCCCTCCCAGGGCAGTAAGGAAGATTAAACAAGAGAATATTTGGAAAGCAGTGCCTGGCACACAGTAGGCGCTACATAAATGCAAGCTGCTGTTACCCAGGGGCTCCCTTCTAGCACTGCGTTCAGCACCCCTCAGTGCTCGCTCCCTCCTCCCCTGTCCTACTTCCTTCTTCCAAGACTCAGCCCAATCCCACCTTGGGCAGGTGGCCTCCCTGGCTCCCTCCCTGCCCGTGCCCTGTCTACACCTGCTCCGGGCCCGGCTGTCTGCAGGCTGCCTCCCCTACTGGCGTGTGAGCCTGAGTGAAGGCAGCGTCTCGTCTGCCCTGTGTACCGGGTGTGGAGCACGGGCCCGGCTCCCATGTCTAAAGGCTTCGCGTATGCGTGGCGGCTTCCTGACTGCCCGGTCTGCCCCAGCCCCTTCGCTGTTCCTTCTGACACCTCCCGTTGGCTCTGACGAGGCAGGGCCACAGAGCACGCACATGCCAGGCTGGCGTCATGGCCAAAAGGCTCTGGCTGAGCAGGCCCATCAGCTCACGGGCGTCGGGGAGCAGCCACACGGCCTGGTCCTCCCTAACAGGGCTGCGCTGGGCTGCCTTCTGAGTGTCTAAACCAGGCAGGACCGATGGGAAGCTCATGGATCTTAAAAATCCCTGCTGACAGAGGCCCCGAAGCCGCCTTGTTCCATGATTCCAGAGGCCAGAAACCCCTGTGGGTCAGACCCTGTGCTCGTGTGGCCCGCACTCTGTGCCTCTGCAAAACGGGACCAGACGAGACCATCCCTCAGCCTCTGACCCCCCGACCCAAGCGTGCTCTGAAGGCCCCGGAGTTTTAAGGAAAGATCGGGGAGCCATTTCTCCAGGGGCAGGGGGATGGTCCAGGAGGACGGATTCTCCCCCACTCGCTTGGGTCTGGCTTCCCAGACCAGGGTGCAGACATTCTGAGTCTCTTCCCAACACGTCTTTTGGGGCTCGTGACCCTCTTCTCCAGCCACCACCAGGCTCTAGGATCTGGTACCAAGCTTAGGGATGAATCCCTAGCTGAACTCAAATGTGGTGTTACCCTCAATGATGAGACCGCCCTGAGGGACGGATGCCACTCTCTCTCCTGCCTAGGACCCAGCTGCCTTTGCTCCCGTTTGCCTTGGGGGGTATGGGAGTGTAAAGGCTTTTGTCTATGACGATGGGTTACTGAATGGGAAGGAGCTGCACAGAAGCTGCTGCTTGATGACAGAACAGAAGCCCTGGGAAAAGCTCAGTTCCTATTGCCCCTCCAGGAGTATTCAACTGGGGGCTTTGTCTAGGAAGTGACTGTGCCAAGACATTCCTCGGGCAGGATGTGGGCAATTCAGCCATTTCCTGACCTGAGAGAAGGGGGCCAGGGCATTATTTCTGCATCACAAATGGGCAAACTGAGGCTTGGAGGTGATATGACACGCTCAGGATCAGTTAGAGTGGGTTGTGTGCCCTTCCATGGGTGGCAGGCATGGCTCTGCTCATCCCTTCCCAAATCTGGACAGGCCCTGCCCTGAAGACACGTTCTGCTAGGGGAGAAGAGGAGAGGGCAGTTCCTCCTGGAGGCCAGTTCTGGCTCTGGGCACCCCAACCCTGAACCGGGTAGACGGTGCCCACACGCCCTGAGCCTGGCGAGCAGGAGGCCTCCCAGGAAACACGAGGGACAGCCACCATGCTCCTCTTGAGCAACGCATCAGAGCGACTAGAGGCGAGGTGCACAACCACACTGGGACCCTGTCCCTCCTCTGCCAGGCAGGTCCTGATGTTTGGACTTCACACCCAGGTCCTCTCCCCCAGCCCCTCACTCTCACAACCTACTGACACTCACCTAGACACAATCACACACACACACGACACACACACAACACACACAGACATACTGAGACACATACACACACGACACACACACAGACATACTGACACACGCATACTGACACACACACACAATGACACACACACAGACATACTGATACACACGCATACTGACACACACGACACACACAGACATACGGATACACACGCATACTGACACACACAATGACACACACAGACATACTGACACACACGCATACTGACACACACACATACTGACACACACGCATACTGACACACACACACTGACACACAAGCATACTGACACACACACAATGACACACACCCATACTGACACACATACACAATGACACATACACAGACATACTGACACACACACACACACACACACACACACACACACACATACTCACTCTCTCTCACTCTCTCTCTCTGAAAGCCCCCTCCATGGTCCCAGTTGCCTCGCCCCCAGGGATCCCCACTGCCCACTCTGGGCACGCTCCACCATCACCTCACCAGGCCCGGAGGAAGAGGAAGAGGAGGCGGGGCTATCATCACCCCAGAGCCCACAGAACCCTTCATCAGGCTGAGGATTTGCTTAAAGCAAACATGTTGAATTTCCCACGTTAGCAGTATGCCCCCAGCTTAGTGACTAGGGCAGGGACTTAAGGTTCACCAGCATTTCCACATCTAAGACAAAGTCCTACTTGAATCAATACATGGTCACTCCTGACTGCCAGAGTGTGGATGTGGCCGCGTCCTGTGACGGGAGGCCTTTGCCGAGGCTAACTGAGGACCCCTCCCCCTCCTTGAGCCCTGGTGAGGGTATGGAAGCTGGTTGTGCCCACTGGGCCCAGGTTCAAGGCTGGGGGTCCCTACCTCTCTGGGGATGGCTTGTAGCGTGTGTAAGAGGAAGGTCCCCCGGAGCCTGGAGTGGAGAAACTCCCCGAAGGTTGCCGATAAGGCTGGACTCTGTCCACCCCTGCTGGTGAGGCTGGATAGGAATTCTCTGGAAAGCTGACAGGCCTAGGACGAGACAAGGGGAGGTGAGAAGAAGGAGGTGGTGTGGGTAGGGGGAAGCACCTGGGCCTAGGGGTTGGAAGACCTGGGTTTCCAGGCCCTGTTCTGCCTTAGGGAGCTGTCTGACTATAGATAACTGACTGAGCCTATTTGTGTGCATGTGTGTAAGTATGAGTGTGTGAAGTATGAGTGTAGCATAGGTGTGTAAACGTGTGGGGTGACAGACAAGGCACAGGGACAACACCATGCAAAGGTTGCACGAAGGATCACAAAGACGAGATTCTGGCATCGGGCAGCGTCTCCTCTAACATTAGGGCAGGCTGGACAAGCAGAGGACAGCTGGAGCAGTCCAGCAACTCGCCAGCCGGGGACAATTTGCAGCCACGAGGCCTTTTCTGACAAGTCCTAAAGCAAGACTGCAGGTCTCAGAACAAGCGACAACTCCAAACACTAGACCTGTCCCACAATGGGCAGAGTCACGCGTGCGATGGTGAGCTCCCTGTCACTGAAGGGGTCAAGCAAAGGCTGAACGATCATCTGTCAGGGAAGCTGCTGACGGGATTCTGCAGAGGGTAGGAAGGTGGAAGAGACGACCCCAGAGGGCCCTTCAAGCACTCAAGCTCTCAGAAATGGAGGGGACAGCAAATCAGGGGAAATGAGGTGGCTCAGAAAGCAGAAGAGTGGTTTTGGTCACTTTAGGCAGCGTGAGCCCTGGGCTTGCTGGCCACTCTGCTGTCCCAAACACACTGCAGGAGGTGGTCAGAGATACCTTCAGCAGCTCACAGCTAAAAGAAAAACAGGAAGCTGCCCTTGAGATTGGAGGGATCCTTCAGGACCCAGACCTACCCAGGGTGGGCAAGCACATGCTCTGGTCTTTGCCAGTTCTGCCTGGGCCTCAGTGACCACTTACCGTTTGCTGTGCAGTGGCTGGGTTTCCCGGTAAGGGACCCCTGGCGTGGGCTTTGGCGGTCGGCTGAGTGACTGGGCATGGCCCGTGGTCCCAGGTGCAGCCCACTTGGAGGCCTGCAAGGAGTTGTGGGAAGCAGGCCCGCTCCACTGCCAGGAAGAGCTGCTCCGATATGGGGGCCGGGCCGCCGTGCTCTCTGGCTCTGCCTTAGGCTCCGAGGTATTCATGTCACAGGTCTCCGGCCATCCCCTGGAAAGAGAAACCAGAGTTATTTCCTGCCTGGGGAACTGTAGGTGGGCCACACACCGTCACTCACTTTCTTGGAAAATCCTGCCTCGGTTCCCCAAATGTGGCTTAAAAAGGCGAGGCAGGCCCTGAGCCAACTCTCCAAGTTTTGCCTGGCTTAGGCCCAGACCCAGGGGGGGTGGGACCACCTCCAGCCTGAGGCCTGGGCAATCCAGCCCCAGAGCTGCTGCAGGGGTTCTGCTTCCTCCTGCAGCCCGTGGCTGGGTCCTACCACACCCACAGGGGACACGCAGAGCCAGGGAGGTGGAGGCCCCCGATTCTAGTGATCTAAGAAAGGAGGTCATGCAGGCACAGGTGACCTACTTTGAAGGTGGTTAACAACACCGGCAGAACAACTTAAAAGAGACCAAGGGAGGGCCCAAGCTTTGCTGGGAGCCCTCGGTGCCCCGCCACGAGGAGCCTGGCCTGGCAGAATGGGGCAACTGAGGCACCACCGGCCTCCCTGGCTCTGTTCCCTGGGGCATGAGCAGTTTCTGAGGGGAAGGGAATACGCATGTACAGAGTGGGGATGGTGATGATGTGCCAAGCACGGGGCTGAAGGCTTTACAATAATTACCTCATTTGATCCTCACCAGGGAGAGGCTGGTACGATCCCCACAGTGGAGGAAACTGAGTTTAAACAAAGTCAAGTGTTTGGGGCTGGATTTGAACTCAGGTTTTCCCAGTTCCAGGCCTAGCACTACGTAGCTGCCCTAAGGCAGCCAGCCCACCTACTCCAAGGCCCAGCTCCCATCAGTCGGGGGATGCCACTGCCCAGACAACCACTGTTAGTGGGCAGGTGTCCACTGGGGTTCACACCACCCTTCAGGGCCTGGCAACCCCAGGCCCCAGACTTCTCTTCTGATCTCTAATGGCTCTCTCTCTGTTCCCAGGGCAGCTTCAGGACAGGTGTATTCAGGAGACATCCCAAGGAGGGAAAGGTGAAGCCATCTCCTGGGTCCTCTACACTCCCCACCTAAGGCTTTCTCCTCCTCAGCTCTGGAAGCCCCCTCCCCTCTTCTGTGGAGCACTGCGCCCTCCCCCTGTGACCCCTCAGCACATCCCCGGTACCCAGGCCTCACCTGATCCTCCAGGGGGGCTTCTCATCTCCCTGACCACTCTCCCCATCTCTTCCCCAAGTTTCCTCCTACCTTGAGAATGGGGAACCCTGTGGCTTAGGCACTCCGCTCTCCCCTCACTCACGTGGCTATGAGCCTTTCCTGTCAACACGAGATTCCCCAACCTACTGCTGAGACAGCTTTGTGCCTGACAGGCCGGGTTCTGCAGTCTTTTTCAGGGTGACTTTCGCAACATGAAATCAACCCATCACAAGCAGTCTGCCAGGGCCTGGGGCTCCTCTGACAAGTCATCCCAGGGGGGGCCTTCCTGGGTTGAGAGGAGCCTGCCCCATCCACCCTGCCCACCTGCTTGGGGTACTGCCACCAGCTGAATAAACAAACGGATGCCTGCTTGAAGAATCACCCCTGCTATCTCCCCCACACACACCCAAGGGACCAGTAGGGGTGTCAGCGCCTCTGCCGTGGTGGGGCCTGAGTTCAAATCCAGCCTCACGCCAGCTATGTGACCTTGGGCAAGTCACTTAACTGCCCTCAGCCTCAGTTTACCCATCTGTAACAGGAGGCTCATATAATGGCCTCTACCTCACAGAGGATATGAGGATGAAATGAGAGAACATAGATACAGCATTTTGCTTACCCTAAAGGGCAATCCAAATGCTAGACATAATTATCGCTAGCTATTATTACCGCTAAGGGCAGCTAGCTAGGTGATGCCTAGATATAGAAGATCTGAGTTCAAATGCAACCTCAGACACTTACTACCTGTGTGACCCTGGACAAGTCACTTAACCCCTATTTGCCTCAGTTCCTCATCTGTAAAATGGGAACATGCTGGAGAAAAAATGGCAAACCACTCCAACAGCTTTGCCAAGAAAACCCCCCCAAAGGGGTCACAAAGAGTGTTACTGCTGCTGTTACCAATACCATAATTCTTATTATCTGAAGCTGGAGGAGCTAGGTTCAAATCTTGGTTTTGACATTCACTTCTCCTATAACCTTGGGCACATCGCTTCTCCACCTTGGGCCTCAGTTTCTTCACCTGTAAAGTGGGAGGGCTGGTAAGGACGGTCTTTGAGATCTCTTCTGGTTCTAGGTCTGAGGCCCGCGTGACCCTAGGAAGTGCAGGAGGGTGCCCTGACAGAGTCCTTCTTCCTGGGGAGGGAGAATTTGTTCCCAGCTCCTGCTCGCTCCCTCTCCCAGCTGATCGGGCATCTGAGTCCAGGGACAAAAATCAAAGGGAAGCATCAGATATACCAAGAGTCCCGTGTTACCTGCTCAGCAAATGAGGGCCGCTGCATGCCACCCCAGGTCCCGGCAGCCCACTGAGACTCAAAACCCCAAACGTCCCCGCTGCCAGCCCAGCCGAGCGCCCTCCGTGGGAACACGATGCTGGCTTTCTCTAGACAAACGCAGGCGACGGAACCAGAAACCTGCTGGATCAGTTGTCGGGCCAGCCTGGGGCCCGGCTTCCTCTCCACAGGCCTGCCAAGGAGGGCCCGCGAGGCCGGCCTGCCAAGGAGGGCCTGCAAGGCCAGCCTGCCTCTGGGGTCAGGTGTTCCCAGAACCGGGGCTCCCTCAGTGCCTCAGCTGTTCTCTGAGGAGCCATGAGGCCAAGTGGCGAGCCCCGATGCAGGCAGCTCGTCCAAATGCAGCAGTGTGCGCACGTGCACGTGTGTGTGCGCGGGTGTGCACGTGTATGCGTGCTCTACGTGTTTACAACAAGGGCCCAACCACCATGAGCAGTCTTTGGGTTGCATTCTGCCATCAGAGGAGGCGCGGCTTCAGAGGCTGGGGCACGGCCAGACCGGGGTCTGGGGGCAACCTGTGTCCAGGCTCTTCTCTAAGGGACCCGGCAAAGACCAAGGCACCCAGTACAGTCTGGGCATCGAGAGAGAACTCCCAGCAGCTGGCCTCCCAGGGGACTCTACTCTTGTTTCCGAGAGGGATCCAGGTGGTCCACAGAGCAACAGGTCACCTCAGGACGAGAAGTGGGAGTCAGAAGGCGGCTCTCTCCTGGTGATGGACGCCCTGGCATCATCCTTCTGGCCTCTGACAAGAGTCCCGTGGGAAACAAAACTGCCCCTTCAGGCCGTCTGTGACCAGTCTCCTGAGGGGGCTGGTTCCTGCACCCAGCCAGCTGCCCTGACTCTCAAGTACCAGAGGCAAAGGCAAAGGGGATTCCGCCAGATGGACCTAGGCAGGGGACGGGGCCGCTGGGCGAGTCCTGAGATTTCCCCACTGGCCCCGGTCAGGATGGCCCTGGCCTCGCTGGTGGCACCGCTGTAATGGTAATGCTACCAGCTCTCATTTATACAGCCCTAACGGAGACCAGCTTTAGACGACAGCGTGGCAAGCCGCTGCCATCTCCCACATCCGTGGCCGTGCCTGGAGTTGGCTCCCTGTCCACCTCTGCCATGTACAGCCCTCGGCCGCTTTGTTTCAAGCCCAGCTCCAACGCCGCCTCTCCCATGACGTCTTTGCAGAGTCCCAGAGTCACTGGGGATTCTCCACCCCGGCGGTCTGAGAGCTTTTGTGCGTATACACCATATCTCCCCCATACACAGGACGTGAACTTCTGGAGGTCCAGGGACTGGTTCACTTCTTCTGAAACCTGGCCAGTCTTCATTGCTTTCAGCACAATAGTGATTCCAACGATTTGTTGGCTAACAAGCATTTATTAAGCGCCTACTGTGTGCTGAGAGTTGCGCTATGAATGTGGGATGCACAGACAGAACATGGAAAGACTGACGTGGAATGCTACAGAGAGAAAAAAGCACAGGCAAAAGCGTAACTACATAAGGATGAGAACCATGTAAACTGAGTCAACAGAATGTTGGCCAATTAACTGCCCCTGTTGGTCAACACCCCACTGCCCAAATTAAAGGACCAGTGCCTTCCTGCTGCTCACAAACAGGGGAGGTGCTTTTAAAAGGGAACCTGGCTCAGGTGTTTTCATTCAACAGTTCTATTCAGTTTTTAAAAGTAGCCTGCCTCCTTGGGACATGCAACGTCCTGTGCTGAAGGCTGAGAATACAAGGCAAAATGCTGTCAACCAATTTAAAAATCAAACAAAATTTGGCAAACTACAGCTTCCAAGGTCCCTAATCCAGCAGTCAGTAGAGAGACCTCGCTGAACGAGGATATAACATCGGTCACATGTGTGCCTTTGGCGTGATGATCGCTGCTTCCTTTTCTACACACTCACTAAACACCCTTTCAATAGCACATTCGAGAATATTGCCAGGAACCCAAGTCAAATTCAGCAGGGAGTGGTCTGTGGCCTCTGGCTCTCCATTTTGCCTTTGACAAAGAGGATAATATTTGTCTTTCTTTGGTCTTACAGAACCTCAAAGTCCTGACAGAGGCTCTGGAATCATACTAGAGCAGATCCTTCGTTATCTTGGCATATAATTCATCTGGACCTGGTGACAAATTCATTAAAAGCCCATACATGCCTTCTGTTTCACTCCTCATCTTGGGCTTCCGAGTCTTTATCGGCCATTTTTCTGTCTCTTCCAATCCAAAGATTGCCCTACCGATTCTTCCTCTGAATCATCATGCCAGCCTATTCTCAGCTTTCCTCTCCTTCCCCATCCTAAACACCAACACAGTCACTCGCCCCCACAGCTTCCCATTATCCCACACCAGCCACTAGATGAAAGTTCCCCTCATCAGATTCTTCACCTTTTATAGGATGGAATTATCATTCACGCAAGCTAAGAAGTTATGAGTGGTTCTGTTTTAGGCAGAGAACGTATTACGGCAGATGTCTGGAAAAATGAAGCCACTCACCACTCCTCTTTGGAGCCAAGCCTGCCACTGGCTTCTTGGACACCTTCATTTCCTTTCTGTCTGGGTGGTCCGTAGGTGACTCCCATGACAACGTCATCTCTGTTTGGGGCTCTGTGGATCCATACCCAAACGCTCGCCACCATGTCATCCCTCCTTCCTCCCCCTCATCCCTGGATTTTCTCACATAGGAATATTTTCTTGGTGTACATGATGAGTCTGTCCACTTACACCTTTTATTAATCCCACTTTCCTTTAAAATCAGGCAGACCCTTTCAGGAACCAATCACGGGTCCTCTCCTGCTATTCTCAGGGCTACCCATGACATCACATCGGCCTCCTTGAGGGAGGATCTTCCGCTCAATTTGCTCGTTACCCGTTCTTTTGGGCATTTCCTCAAATTTGTGAATTTCTGATTATCTTGGCCCCACACTGTAGACACTTTCTATGGTATGAAACCCAACATAGGTGGTGGTGTCCTTCACTCTCCTTTTTATCAGGTCTAAAAGACTCCAAACAAAAGTACTATCTCCAGCCCTTGTCAGACGCACTCCATCCCTGATCTGAAGCTTGCTGAGTCTCAAGCCATGATCTCAAGTTTCCAACACTATTCTCAGATGCAGCCTTTGCTTCGAGACCCCTCATCTCCCGTTGGCAGCAGCCTCCCATCCCCCAAAGGTCCTCAGTCTCTTGGTGCAGACGTCCTAATCCTTAGCACTGCTCTCCAATTCCTTCTGGCAGTACCACTTATGCCCGCATGAATCACCACAAGTGGGTAGGAGTCATCAGTTCTGACAAGTCCTGGAGATTCTCAGTCACATCTGTGACAGATGGTCTGGGGAGACATCCGTCCTGCCCACTGGTACCATCATCCAGAATCCTTCTTTATGAGTGGGGGGCTCACAAACTGCCACCTCTCTTTCTTCTTCCTTTCGCCCTTAAGGGATGATCCTACCTGTGACACCACCTGTAGGCTTACATCCTCATGTATGGACAGGATGGACAAGCGGCTGCTTCCTCCTCAGAGTCTGGTTCCTGGCTACCTGGGCTCAAGGGTCCTCCTCGTCTTTCCCCTCTGGGTCACCCACCCTCTTTCACCACCAGCCTCCTGCCTCGGGCCAGGGCTTGTCCCTGTCTCTGCTTTGCTGTCAGACTGAGCTTTTCTTCTGTGGTTTTTTTTTTTCCTTCTTTAAGGATAACCCCTTCTCTCTTCCCAACAGCCTGGGTGTCCGAGTGCCCTGACTTTCTCTTCCAGGAGGGAAGTGAGCTCCGCATGGTGCACAGACTCCGATTACTCAGCCGTGACCAAAAGGCCAGCATGTCTGTGCTTTCTGGGATGAGAGTCCTCAGTCCTTGGCCATTCTTGCTGGTAGCACTCGCGGCCCGATCTCGTTTTGTGGAGCGTCAGCCCCGTGTTCAAGTTCTAGGATTCTTCCCCCAGGTTCTCAGCCCAATGTGACAATAGCCTCCCAAAGCCTCGGGGCTGGGTGACCCAGGCCTCCACAGCCCGCCTAGCTCTGTGAAGACCTTCTCCTGCAGGAGGTCTGGGAGCCTGGCAGTGCAAGCTCTGCCTCCACTCGATGGGTCAGGAAATGCGACGTGCACACGGCCACCCTGCTGGTGCCTGAGCCACCATCCGTTGCCTCCTCATCTAACACACACGAGGGCTGGAGAGAGGACAGGCTGCTGAGGAGCTCCCACCAGGAGATTCTCTACCATGCCCAATTCTGGGGGTGCTTAGGGACCACAGACTTACTAGAAGGGACCTTGGGTACCCTCAAATCCAACTACCTCATTTTACAGATGAGGAAACTGAGGCCAAAAGAGGTTAAGGGACTAACCCAGGGTCAGGCAAGTAGTAAGTGTCTATAGTGGGATCTGAATCCAGGTTCTCTCTCCACGACACCTCTCAGAGGACACCTCGAACCTCCTGCAGCTTCCCAACCCAACGTCCCATCATCCCACCAGGGCTCACACATCCTGCTCAGGCCTGGGGCAAGGATACCCTAGGCCAGGAGATGCCTGGGGGTGCCAGAGCAAAAAACCCAGAGCAGGGGGCAGCTGTCGGGCCTTACGCCAGCCCCCAACCTCCCGACCCTGGCCTGGGTCTCCGGCTGCGGCCTCACCTCCGAGGAGTCCCGTCCTCGAAGGGGGGGATGATGACCACTTTCACAGTGACTGAGGTCCGCAGCAGGTCGATCATCTGGTCGTGCGTCAGGGTAACCACGGCCACCTTGCAGATCTCCACCAGCCGGCTGCCCTGCCGGAGTCCCGCCTGCCAGGCGAAGCCGTAGTCCTCCACCTCCGCGACGGTGCCGTCATACTTCACGTGGAAGCCCAGCTGGCCCAGCCCATTCCGCCGCAGGGTCATGTCCACTGTTTCACAGCCACTGGTCATTACCTGGGAGGAATAATTGGGAAAGTGTTTGAACAGGATCCTGCGATGGGGTGTGCATGCATGTGTGTGTGCGTGTGTGTGCACATGTGCGTGCGTGTGCATGCATGTGTGTGCATGCATGCACGTGTGTATTGTGTGCGTGTGCATGTGCAGGTGTGTGTAGACCTGGGGAACTTCTCACTGTCTGGGGGGGTTCCAAAGACACACACAGGACCAGGGTCTCCCTAAACTCCCAGATGGGAGATTCACAGAGGAGCAAGGCTGACTTTGGAGCACTCACACATCCTGAACCTGCAGTTGCTGGTTCATTTCCATGGAAATACAACCACGGCCTCCCCCAGAAACTGGACTGTAATGTCCCCAGAGGCGGGACTCTGGTCTGGGTGGACCACAGAGCTAACCTCACAGCATCTCTGAGTCTTCTGGTAGTAAACTTCAGGGAGCCCCCTCTTTTGAAGGGAATAGCGTCCCTGGCCCTATCAGCCCAGACATCTCAGGCAGGAGGCTTCTGAGAATGTCTTTATGTGGAGACTGAAATGTGTATATTCCAGAGCTCTTCAGAATGAGGGGGCATCTAGCTCGGCCCTGGATGGAGGAGTGGTCCCCCCTGGGGGGGAGCACTACCAAATGCACAGGTGCCTGCTCATATGAGTTCTCCATAGTCCATGTGAATTTTTCCTAGCGTGAGGCTAGCCAGGAACAGAGGACACGTCTCACTTCCCCTGACACATTCCCCAGGCTCTTTACTGGATTTTGGCTTGGGGTGTGGGCAGGATTTCCCAGGATCCCCTGCCTTACACATAACCATGCAGCCCACAGAGTAAGGTTCTGTAAGGGATGATTCAGAACGGTTACTGGCATTTGGACAATAAGCAACATCGTCTGGGCAGGGAGGTCTAGAAGAGGGGACTCCCTCTCCTCAACCTGGGGGTAGGTCAAGAAGGTAGTATTCTTGGGAGAGATGTGTTGGAAGAAATGAACCCCCCACACACCTCCTAAATGCTCACACACACACACCCCCCCCCCACAATGATGTCCCAAAGAAAACTTGCAAAAGGTGAAGATGTTCTGGTAGTGTCCTGGGACACCAGACCAGGATGCAGCTGCCCATGAAACCTGCAAGTGCTCATCTGGGAACAAACTGGAAGGAGCTCTCTATTACTTAGTACTTAAGCAATGACCCAGATGAATAGACGAGCAGCAGACTCAGACATGCTATGGGGTCTGCTGCCAGGGAGAGCACCGGCAGCTGGCTGGGACCAGCCTGAGGGGCCCAAGACGATGTCACAGACAGCCCCTGTGGCAAGGACGTGGCCCTGTGTGAGGCAGTTCTAGAGCTGGCTAGCTTCAGGGCCTCCCCTGAACCCCAGTGGCCCTGTGTCCTAAGGCCCTCAGATCCCTTACCTTGAGTCTCTGGATAATTTCCCTAATGTCCTCAGGGAACCCTTCGGAGGCACGTATGGAGATGTGGTCCCCTCGCCCATAGAAGATCTTGAGTGTGGAGGAATCTGGGGTCCAGCCAATGATGTCCCCACAAAAGCAGTTGAATACCACCTCCTTGGTGCCCAGGTCCAGGAGGACGACGAACTCATTCGAAATCCCCAATATACACTCAATCTCTGCCCCTTGTGCAAAATCCTGGGCAGCCACCCTCCATGCAATGGCCCCCGGGCTGTGCTGCTCGGCGCCCGCCCGAGCTTTTGTCTTCTCCTTCTTCTTGGAGGTGAGAGAGATTAAGTTAAATTTCCCCGTGGAGTCAATGGGAGTGTTGGTCACACAGTTTTCGGCCAGGTCCTTGAGGTATTCCTGCCTTGTCCGAGTGGCCATCGTGTGGAATTTATCAGACTTGTGGGCAGCATGCTCGGCATTTATCACTTTAGCTAACAAGAAGTCTCGGAAGACATCTGATTTGCGGAATGTGACTCCATTTGGGATGGGAGGGCCAAATGGAGGGGCATCTTTGGATCGACTCACAGCCACGCTGTCAGGAAAGAAAGAGAACATTCAGCCTCATTTCACCGGGAAGAGAAATCAACTGCGAATCATTAAAAACAGACACGGAAACTAAGGCAGGGGAGATATTCATCAATTAGAGAATGGCTGCACAAATTAGAGTATTTTAATGTGACAGAACAGTATTGTTTTATAAGAAATGATGAAGAGACTGCTTTGGAGAAACCTGAGAACTGTGTGAACTGATGCAGAATGAAGTTAGCAGAACCCGAACAATTTTTGCGATCAACAGAATGGTAAAGACAAATAACTTTGAACAGAGCCACGACCAACCATGATTCCAGAGGACTGATGAAACATGCTACCCACTTCCTGACCAAAAGCTGATGGACTTGGAGTGTAGATGGAGCCATATTTTTTGGACATGGCCAGCGTAGGAATTTGTTTTCCCTGACTATGTACATCTATTTAAAGGGTGTCATCCTTTTCTTTTTTTTTTAATGGAGGGGAGAAGGAAAAAATAGGTTTCTGTTAATTGACAAAACTTCTCTCTATAAAAAGAAAAGAAGCATGACTCAATTATGGCAATGCAGACAAATGGCTATCTGAAAGATGGCCAACAGCTGCCCTCCATCTCCGGGGGACAGACCAAGAGGAGACGGATGTAGGTCAGACAGGACAAAAAATTTCCGGATGGTAAGTCTCTCCCCAGAGCTGGTGAAATTCTTCTCCAAGGGGTATAAAATTAGGGCAGATCAGCATCTGCTCAGGATAGCTTGGGATACTTCATTTTTGCCCAGCGGCAGAAGGATGAAGGTCCTTCCAAAGGTCTCTTCCAGTCTAATGATTCCGATTCTGTGGCACTCATTCCCATGGTTAAGAATATCATGAGGCAGCAGGTGAGGCAAAGCCCCAGGGATGCTACCTGACTCCTCCTCACTCCAAGCTGGCATGCAGCTACCGCTGGTAATTCAAGCAGCCCCCATCTCTCCTTACCTCTTTGGTCCATCCAGTTGGGCTCATGGAGACTCTTGAGGGACATTTTCAATGAATTCCACAAGCCCCCTTAAGACTGAAGGGATTGTGCAGAGCCAAGACACAGGCCAGGAGGGTTATGTGGGTAACAGTGATAGGAAACAATTCCCTTGCTATTGCTCCTACTGAGACTTCCAGAGCCTGACGTGGGGAGCAAGCAACGTGTGGGGGGGGGGTGTTTGCTGACCACTAACCCTGTGCAGACCTATGTGATGGCGCTGAGGCATGGGGGAGGAGGGGAGAGACCCCCTGGAGGGCAGGCCTCCGTGGTTCCTGCAGATCTGGGGTCTGCTGGAGCAGCCTGGGAGTCCAGGCCAGGCTCACAGCAATGCAATGCAGCAGATGTCTCCATCCACAGCCTCACACGTAAAGTCACCTTGTCACCCCAGGCATTCCTCTCCCCAATTGACACGCCTCCACCCAGGCTCCCTCTATGCACCTCTCCTTCCACCTCCTGATTCTAACTTATATCACGGCTCATTCAGGCTCATCCCCTCCTCAACTGCAAATTCCATGAGGGCAGGCACTGTCTCTACTTCAGTGTCTCATAATAAGTGTTTGCCGAACTGAATTAAAAGCTGTAGCTGAGAGATGCAGTTCCCACTCCAGGCAAATCTTTAAACACGAAGCTAGGAGATGTATGCTAAATCGGCACCAATTAATTACTCTTTTGTGGAAGGCAAAGCAGAGACACTCACATCCCACCCAGGGACATGATCCCTGCTAAGGACTAGCTCTCTCTCTCCTGTCTTCCCCTTACTCTCTCTCTCTCTCTCCTCTCCCCTTTCCTCCCTCTCTCTTTTTCTCATTCTCTCTCTCTCTCTCCCCACCCTCTCTCTTCCTTCCTTCCTTCCTTTCTCTCTCTCTCTCTCCCTTCCTCTCTCTCTGGACTGAACGGGGGCTGGAGACCAGCTTGTTGTACAATCCTGCCCAAAGGTTAACAGGAAACACCATTCCTCCACCTTCCTGTGCCAGCTGCTGCCAAGCCTCAGACATGCTGCTCCAGTCCAACAAGAACAGGCGGTGGGAAGACACAGATGGGCTTACCTGTAACAAACAGCATCAGTGCATGGGTTGTGAACTCGGACAATGATAAAGACGTGCTGGAAATGGGAACGGATATTCTGGGGGGTGAAGGGCAGGGCTCCAGGCTCTTGGAAGATGATGGTCACAATGTCATTTCCTATGTGTCTCTTTCTTAGTAACTAAAAGGAAAACAGAGAAGGAATTAGTCAGGAGACCCACCTGGGACAGACCAGTCCAATACCCATGCCCTCAACGGAAACTCATGGCAGCCATGAGAACCCAGATTCTAATGGTCAGTCAAGCACCGGGAGTGGGCTCTAGGGAAGAGGACAGATCACATCTTTTCTGGATGTCAGGAGAATGGGACCACAAATGGACGATGATTTGGGGCCAAAGGACCTGGCTTTGAGTACAGGTTCTGCCCTGACCACCCATGTGATCTTGGGCAAATGTCAACACCTCCCTTGGGCCACCATTCCCAAAGGCTTGGTTTCTTTGGTCGAGGAAACTGAGGCACTGGGTTAGATGATAGATAACATTTTCCCTTGACCCTAACATTCTGTAAGCCTATACTCAGTCTCTCCCCTAGTGCCACCCTAGACAAAGCAGTTTGCTTAATGAGGATATCCTGAATCATCAAATTCTATGAAGTGCTAAGGATTTTTCTACCCAAGCAAAAATACCATTGAGCTAGATCTGCCAGGCTGCCTGGACGTGCCTCTCTCTCAATGGGGGACCTTGTGTTGGGTTCCTCACGAAACCTGATCGAGATCCTGCACTCCACTATCATGCCAACACCCCCCCAAAAGTAGGTGGCCCTGCCTCCAAGTGATGGAGCCTACTTTTCTCTGTGACAAGCCAACAGCCTCACTCTGTCTGTATATGGGGTTTCATCTCATGCATCCCAGGGGTCCAAATTCTAGATTTCACTGAGCTGTCTCCCATGGTGGACCAGAAGCCCTAGTGTTCAGCACCCACCAAATCAACTCAGTCATAGGTTCCTACTAAAGTGAGACTGTCAGCAGCCACTGAAGCACCAGCTTAGCCAGGCCAGGGGGATGCAAAAGTCTAGCAATGTGTGTGTGGGGGGGAGGGGGGGAGGGGGATGTTTTCACTGGTCTCCTCAAAAATACACAATTAAAACTCAAAATTTTTTTTCAAAAGAATGTTAAAAATTGTTTTCACATGTAATTGGAAAAATTAAATATTTAAAAAAAATTTTTAATCCACAGCCAAGACTTGGATTTCTTTAGAGGAGGGGCTCTTCACTTTTCTATGTCTTGGACCCCTCTGGCAGGCTGGGAAGCCCAGAAAGCACTTCCCAGAGTCATGTTCTAAGTGCATAAAATAAAATACAAGAGACTGCAAAGCTAAGGAATCCTACTGAGATAGTTATCCAAATGTAACAATAAAAACAAAAACAACCCCCCCGAAGAGCACAGCCCCCAGGCTGAGACCCTGCTTTAGAGAGGATCTGTCTTAAGGATGGGCGATGACTTAGAAGAACAGTCGCCATCCAGGGCCCCAGTCTCTTCTCCAGCCCTGGCTGCTGGCAAATGCACACTCTGCAAACCCCAACTGCACAGACTGGGGAGTAGCCAACTGGGATATGCCTCAAATCTGAAGTCAGAGGATCCCAGCCACCAGTGCCTCCAGAGGGACTGGAAGCTAGGCCGCCCCACTCAGCAGGGGTGCCAGAATGAAGGGAGGTCAGGAAAGGCTTCTGGAGAAGGCAGGATGTTAGCGGGGACCTGCAGGAAGCCAGGGAAGGCGGGGGTGGAGATGAGGAGGGAGGGAGCTCCAGGCATGAGGGACAGATAGAGAGAGTGCCTGAGGTCAGGAGGGGGAGGGTCTCGTCCAAGGGATCAGCAAAGAGGCCAAGGTCACTAGCCTGCAGTGCACACCCAGGGGAAGGAGGCATCCAAGAAGACAGAGAGGGTGGGGGTCAGGTCATGGAGAGTGCTGAACGCCAAACTGAGGACTTCAGACTGGATCTTGGAGGTGAGAGGGAGCTGCTGGAGTTTACTGGTGGCTGAGTGCAGGTCCCTCAGCAGCCCAGGTATGAGGTGACAAGGCAGGGTGTGTACTAGGGGAGAGGCAGCTCCCCTAGAGAAGGGGGCGCTGAAGTCCACAGACTGGATACAAGGGGTGGGAGATGGGGAGGAGTTTGGGGAGACTGGGAGGAGGGTGATGCCCCCTCCAATAACAGGGAAAGTAAGAGCAGGGGAGGGTTTGGGGGGAAAGACCCTGAATTACAGCACCAGAGAGCTGGGGGCGGCAAAGGTGGGGAGTCTGTGCCCAAGGTCTGGATTTCTAAGGATAATAATAGTTAATGTTTATATAGTACCTACTATGTGCGAGGTAATAAGCTAAGGGCTTTACAATTATTATCTTATTTTAGCCTTACAACAGCCTTGGGAGATGGGTGTTATTATTAGCCCCATTTGATAGCTGAGGAAGCTGAGGCAGACAGGGGTGAAATGTAGTGACTTGCCCAGGGTCGCACAGCTAGTAAATGTCTGAGGCTGCATCTGACTCCTGGCCCAGTACCCTGGATGATATCCCACACCTTGGTGCCTTTGGCACCTTCTGGGTCGGCCCCAGGACCTTTCCTAGGGTCAAGCCCTTTTCAGGAGAGGTACTATCGCGGCTCATGCATGGCTCATGGCTCTGACAGAGCCAAAAGGGGATGGGGGCACAGGATGAGTCAAGGCCCAAAGCACAGCTGGACCTCATGAGCCCTGTGACGCTAAATGACCACTGAGGTAGCTGACTGTAGGTCAACGGCTCAGTGTCATGTTCACCTATAGCAGACCTAGGAGAGACCTTAGAAATTTAGTCCAAATCCTTTCATTTCTGAGTGGAGCAAAGTGGAAGAGGCAGCAGGCTCTCCAGGACAGGTCTCCCTCGCAGCGCCACACCACGCCATGCCACACCAAGCCACCAGACCTGCTGGACACTAACCTGCTGCCGATTGTTGGGGGTGTAGGGAAGCATGGTGGAGACGTGGAACATGAGCTCATACTCCTGGTAAGTTGTGTACAAAGAATGCGTTCCAGTGGAATCAGCTGAAAGATCAAGAAAAAAGACCCACCTGTCAGACCAATCAATCCCTTAATCACGAGGGGCCAGGCACTGTACAGAGTGCTGAAGACACACAGACAAAAGAGAAGGAACCCCTGCCCTGGTGGAGCTTCCATTCCAGGGCAGCTAAGGATACCCAAAGCAAAGGCCAGGTGACAGAGGTGGGGGCGGAGCAGGGAAGGCATGCTGGTCATCCGGACAGCCCATGCAAAGGCATGGAGAGGGGAGAGGCACTGCTGTGTGTGAAGAACATTAAGGCCAGTCTGGCTGAACCACTGTACATCAAAGGAAAAAGCGTGTTTATGAAGCCTGGAAAGGTAGGCTGGAGTCAGGTGGTGAAGAACAAAGGAAGTGAAAACAGGCCCCTGGTTTAGTCCCCAGACCCGGCACATCCCTGTGGAGCAGCACACACAGTGAATGGGGCATCTGGGGAGGCCTCCTCCTGCTCCCCAGCAAAGCCAGCTCTGGCAGGAGCCCCGGCCACGTCCACCAGCACAGGCTCCTCTAAGAGCCCTACTAGGGAAGGGGCCAACCCGCAGGGATCCACCTGAGTCTCATCAGGCTGGCAGAATCCAGCGGTCGACCTAATCCCCCCAAAACCCGCCAACCCTGGAGCAGAACCAGGGTTAAACCAGGCTGATGCCAGACACCACAAGCCTCTGAGAGCTCCATCTTATTCATCCTCCCCTCCTGGCCCAGGAAAGCATGGTGGGGATTGGGGCTGACGGATGGATGGATGGATGGACTAGAGAAGTGAGGATTCTGGATGGAACAGCCAGGGCTGAATGCCAGGCTCCCTGTCCTTTGGCATATTTCAGTAGCTCAGCCTTTCCAAGGGCACGTCCAGCTAGTCAGTGAAAACTGACCACAAAGCAGGTTGTCCAGTAGTGCCCTCCTCACCTAGACCATCTCAGTGTCCCCTGTGTTGGAGAGTTTTCTGTGGCTGATGGGCAGCCCCTCACCTGCCGGGGCTCCCCAACCAGGCCTCTGTCGAGTCCGGCTTCCAGAGGCGACCCCACTGCTTACTTTTAACATCCAGTTGTGCAGCATAGCGGTTGAAGCCCTTGAGAGAGACCTTGTCCCCAAGCACCGAGAGGAATTCCTCAAAGGCAGGGCCAGCCTCTTCATTGTTGTACATCTCCTCCTCGGAGCTCTGGCCAGCCTTACAGTACAGGATGCCGACCTTGTGTTTCCGACACAGCTGGAAAAAGAAGGACGGGCTTAGGACCGCTCAGGAGGGACCCAGCCGGGGTGACGTGACTGAGGAGGCCAGGGGTCCAACCACAGAGGAGGGGGAAAGAGAACCAGGCTGTGTCCCAATTCTCCTCCCTTCTGGCCCAAGGAGCCAGATATAGCCCTCAGTGGGCCCCACTCCCCAGCCCCACCTCACACAAGACAACCAAACCTCAGACACGAGAACTGGGGAGTTTGGTTGAATTAGACCAGGAACTCCAGGAAGGGCCCACAGATCAAGTTTGGGACCCTCTGGAAAGATGGCCCGAGGCCCAGCCCCACTGGGAGATGATCTTGAGTCCAGGGCTAGAGGCATGAGCATCCCTCGCTATGTGGCTCCTGCTCCCCCAGTCACCATTCCAGGAGATGGCGTGCCACCTCTCCCTGCCCAAGAGCTCCCTCTTTGTCTCCTCCCTCCCTACAAAGAGGGGGACTGCAGGCAATTACATGCTGGGGAGCAGGGGAGGAGCTCGCAAAGGGGCTTCCTAAACCAATCAGCCCCCAAGGTAAAACCACCGAGGGTGGAGTGAGGCCCTTGTCTTCCACCACCTCCTGAAAACGTGCCGTTTCCCAAGGAGGCAGCAGATAAGGGAGTTAGGGGGCAGGGGTGTCAGCAGCCCCTGACCTCTGGCAGCCGTGGCAGCCAGCACACCTCCCCAGACTCACCCCCTGCTCATCGAGCATCAGCAGCTGCTCGGTCACTTTGGGAGTGCTCATGGCCAGCCGCAGGCAGTGGAGGTTGAGCTCGGGAATGACGTACTCCAATGCGTCTTTCAAGGGCAGGCCTCGGCCCGTCCCGTGCTTGGTGGCCGTCGGGGTGGCGTCCTCCAGGATGGAACCCCGAAGAGTGGTGAGCTGCCCAGGGAGATAGGAAAGGGGGTCAAAGCCTCATCCCCAGGAAGGGGACTCAGAGATGGCGGAAGGCAAGGCGCTCTCGAAGGCCCAGCTCACAAAGGCCTCACTGGTCACTAGACCTCACCCTCAGGCCAGGGCTTTCTGAGATGTCTTGTCTGTGTCCTGCAGTGGCACGTAACCATAGTGGTTACTTCTGCAGGGGACTCTGGGGTTGGTGAAGTACCAGTCAGCCGGATATCTCTGGACGCTGGCCTCCAGGCAGCTCTGCCTCCTCAGCTCTGCAGCTCCCACTAATGCTGCTTCTGTGCTGACTCCCAAAGGAGGCCCCTCCTGACCACCCCAGTCACTAGTGCCTCCACCCCTGAAATCACTGGAAAAATGCATGCAGCTCCTGCCCTTACTTAGAACAGGTTTGGGGCTGCCAGGACCATCTGAGCCAGCTTCTCACTTTACAGATGAGGAAACTGAGGCCCTCAGAGAGGGATCTAGATCCCAAGTTACTGTTCTCACCACTGGGTTACTGGGGGATGCAGAATCCCCCATCAATTATCCAGAGCACAAGTGGACAACCAGAAGCCAAATGGGAAAAAAATACTAACAGCTTCTCTGCTCAGCTGAAGGGAGAAAGAGGAAGGGAGAGGAGAGGAGAGGGGGAGGGAGGAGAGGAGAAGGGAGGGGAGGGGAGATGGGGGAAGAGGGAAAAAGTGGGCACGGTCTTAGGGGGACCCTAGGGGCTCGAGGATGGGGCCCTGACACCAGGGCCAGCTCAGGGTCCTCCTCTGCTGGACATGGGAACATGTCATGAAATCCCCATTCCTTGTCCCCCAGCAAAGCTGCAGGGCCTTTCTCTTCCTGGGCTGACCCTCAGAGCTAGCTACTGCTAGCAGACCCCGGACTTCCACAAAAGCCTGGAGGCTGGGGTTTGTAAACAGGCCACATTGGCCTGGGGTGGGGGTTAGAGCTTAGAGCTTGACCCCAAATGGGCACCCTGGTCCATACACTCACCCCAATGACCTAAGCATAGGAAGGACAGCCTCCTAGGCAGGAGGCATCTAACATGCCTAGGAAGCACCACGCAGAACACATTTTCCAGGAGTCTTGTGAAGTCACACATAAAGTCTTCAGACTGAGAAGGAAGGGGGAGGTAGAAATCTACCTACGTCCATCTCCCGAGGTAGAGAGTGGTCATGAGGTTGGAGGAGGGAGACTCAGAAATTCACAGGGATTGAGAGAGGCAAGAAAGGAGATGTCAAGGCCCCCTCTGGCCCAGGCCTCAGAGGGATCTCCGAGGCCAGCCATGGGGGAGGGGGAGGATGATGGGTTTGGGGTTGGGCACAACTCGTGCAGAGGGAAGGAGATATGTAATGAGGGAGGGGCAAGATTTCAATTTTAAACAAGCACTTGGAGATCAAATCATATAAAGGAGGAAAAACAGTGACTCAAAGGGATTTCAAGACAGCGGGAGCTCTCAGTAGGGGAGGTGCAGGGATAAAAGGAAAGGCCTCGCATAGAACATGGCCCCAGGGCTGGGCTCCGAAGGATGCTGGGTTTCCATGGGGCAGGTATCGGAGCCCCCCCGAGCAAAGACGCATGGTAGGAGATGGACTACGGAGCAGGGAACCATGAGCGGCCAGTCTGACCCAAATGGGAGGAAAAGGAAAGGGAATAATGATAACAAGCTGAATTTATACAGCACTTTAAGGTTCACAAAGTGCTTGACAAACACTCTTAGGGGCAGGTACTATTACAATCCATTTTTGTTGTTCCGCCGTTTTCAGTCTCGTCTGACTCTTCGTGATCCCATCTGGGGTTTTCTTGGCAGAGATCCTGGAGTCGTTTGCCATTTCCATCTCCAGCTCATTTTACAGAGGAGGAAACTGAGGCAGACAAGGTGAAGTGACTTGGCCAGGGTCACACAGTGAGGAAGTGTCTGGAACATCTATGCTGGATCTGACTCCTATTCACAAGGACAAACTCGAGGAAGGATGGGAATCTCGGGGAAGTGACCGCTCTGTTTTAGAATTTAAGGCTGGAGAAGAAAGCTGAGAAGAGACTGACATGTTCCCTCGATGACAGATTTCAAAGGGTTTGGAGAAAAGATAGATTGGATCCTACAGACTACAATGGTCCAGGGGTTAAAACCAGCCCACGAGAGGCAGTAAGTTCCCAAAAATGAAATTCCAAAGACACAAAGAGAAACAAGTCTGAAAGGAAAAAGGGGACAGTTGTTAAAAGAGACCAGTGTGGACACACAGAATTCATTTCCTCAGTAAGAGAGAGAAAACACGTCGGAAGCGTTTCCGACGAGCCAGCTACGGGGCTAAGGGCTGGGGATGGTGGCCAAAATGCAGCTTCTCCAACCTGGGGCTGACGTTCTAAGGGGAGAACCTGAAAGGGAATGGCAGGGCTGAGGGGAGCAGACCAAAGAAGCAAAAGAAGCATGGGGGCAGAAGGCCGGAGAGCAAGTACGGCTGGGCACCACACTGCAAGCAGAAGTGAAGGTCTGACAAAGAGGACAGGACAGGCCGGCAAGGCAGGGGTGCTCCTCTGAGGCCCAGCCATCCTGGAAAATCGTTCTGAATTCAGCAGAAAAGGGATCAAATGATCGCTGCAAAAGGTAAAGGCAGAGAGAAAAAACCCCACTGATATTTGGAGGCAGCACCGCAGGAACGGGATGGATCGTCACTGCTCACCCGAAGTCCAGGAGACCAAGGGAGACGTGAACGAGGGAAGGGGACAGACCAGGAGAATGGGATCTTTGGGCTGGATGGAGCCAAACTCAAAGAGCCGAGTCAGTACAGGCCTGATAGCGCGGAGGACCAAGCACGCTGAGCTCTGGTCAGCAATGCCTGGGAGAGCGCGGTGGGCAGGAGAGGCACCGGGGACCCCAGAGGAGAGGAAGTACGGGGGCTTCATATGAGAGGAAATATCAAAGTCGCCAAGGCTGATGATGGCTCTTGACTCCGTTATCAAAAGGATGACCAGGAAGAGCCACCGTGGTCACCGAGAACAAGAAATCGCGCCTAATTAGCCTCGTTTTCTTTGCTTCCTTTTCGGACACGGTTCCAGACTGGGGACTGCAGATCCCATATGGACTCTAGCCAAGCACCAGCCGAGTCTCTCATTCCTGCTAGGAGGACGAGCGGTACAGGCTGACCGTGAGGGAGCGCTGAGATGACCGCCGGCCCCAGGGAGAGGTGGCAGAGGTCCAGGGGACTGGAAGCCCTCAGTGAGGTGGGGCAGGGAGAGCTCTGCTCTCCTCCTCTTCGAGGAAGACACTGGGGCTGTGAAGGCTTGAGGGGAGGAGACAGCTGACTCTGAGAGGAAGGTACCAACCTGGACCTGACCCAGAATGCTCTGCATGTGCATCGCCCCCAACAAATGACCTCCAGGAATGGAGGGCTCTTAGCCTCCCGTCCATTCCACTATTAGACAGCTACCATGGTTAGGAAATGTTTTTTTCAGACCATTAAGGCATTAAAGCAGCTAGGTGGCTCAGTGGGTAGAGCGCGGGGCCTAGAGTCAGAAAGACCTGAGTTCAAATCCAGCGTGCAACACTTATTAGCTGTATGACCTTGGGCAAGTCAGTCAACCTCTGCCTGCCTCAGTTTTTTCATCTGTAAAATGGAGATAATAAAAGCAGCTCCCTCCCAGGGTCGTTGTGAGATAGTGTTTATAAGGAGCTTAGCACCGTGCCTGTTCCCTCCTCTCCCCTTTCCCATCCAGCTTGTATTTCCTTCTTTGCACCGTCCACACGTTGCTCCTAGATCTTTCTGGTCAGGTCCTGTCAGATGTTCTGGCCCTTGGACCAGAACTCCCCCAGCCTGGGGCTGAGGCTCCCATCACCCTGGCCACCCCAAGGCTACACGGAGGCTCCACCACTGTGTGGGATATGGAGAACGCTGCTCCAGAACCCAAATGAACTTCCCTGGAAAAGAGCCTGGGAGCTGCCTCCCCCTTCCCATCTGCTCAGAGAAAACAAGGCCCACCCACTGACAGCTAGCTCTCTGCTGCCAGGCACAGGCACCAGGTTATCCGGGGCTGCCCAGGGCACTTCGACCCCTGGGCCTCAGAGGGGCCGACATCAAGCGGCTCCCCACCTCACACGTGTGCTGGCTACGGGAGACTGCAGCCATCACAAAGCCTCTCAGGCTTCTCTTTCCTCATCTGTAAAATGGGTATAAGAATACTTTCCTCACATCCTTCATGGGGGTTACTGTGAGGCAGGGGCTCTGTGAGTCTGGAGGGGTTGTGTCCTCCACACCTTCAACACACCTGCTTCTCCAGGAGCTAAAAGTATCATCCCCAAAATAAGGCTGTGAGGTCCTAATCACTTCACAGAGGAGACAGGAGCTCCCGGAGTCTGACTGGCTTGTCAAGTGTCCCCCAGTCATTAAATGTGGGGGGTGGGTATCAAAGCTCAGGCTTCGCCCTTCCCACCGCAGCCAACAGCCTGACATGGGGCCACCCCAGGAGATGACGGACAAGACAGAGGGACCAGCAGTGACAGAGAAAGCCGGGGCCCGGCCGTCGGGCCCACCAGGGAGACTGCTGAGGCATCTTCCGGGTCAGGGGCCTCTGTCTGTATGGCCCGGGAGCTAAAAATGGCTCTCACGTTTTTAAACAAGGTTTTGTTGTATTATAGAATGTCAAAACTGCCACGGGCTGTAGAGAAAGAGGAGCAGGCGAGATCTGGCCCGTGGGCCACTGTTGGCAGACTCGTCATCTCTGGGGGAGAGCTGGGTGGATCTGCCGCGCTGCCTGGTTTTCTTTTTTCTTTTTTTTTCAATTCAAACATGGTCAGCTTGTCCTTTATTTAAGGAGGAAACGGGGGGGGGGGGGCAGTGAAGTTTAGTGGAAAGAGGCCTAGACTGGAGTCAGGAATTCAATCCAATTTATTGTTCAGTAGTGTCTGACTCTTTGTGACCCCATTTGGGATTCTCTTGGCAAAAATACTGGAGTGGTTTGCCATTTCCTTCTCCAGCTCATTTTACGGATAAGGAAACTGAAGCAAGCAGGGTTAAGTAACTTGCCCAGGATAACACAGCTAGGAAGTATCTAAGACCAGATTTGAACTCAGGAAGATAAGTCTTCGTGACTCCAGGCCTGGCACTCTGTCCACTGTCCCACCGAGCTGCTCTAACATCAATTCAATTTAGCAAACAAATATTAGAAGTCTATAATGAGTAAAGCTGTTAGAGGCTAGAGATAAAAACACAAAAATCAGTCCCCATCCTCAGAGAACTTACACTTGAACTTATACACAGATACAACATGGATACAGATTGTCATTGTTGTTGTTCATTCTTCATTCTCAAAGAGGACCAATGACATCAGGAGGGTGATGTCTTGACTTGCAAGTGAACTGGATTTAAGAGAGGCAGAGCTGTGCAAGGTTATCAGCCTCACTCTTTCCTCCAGAGTCATCTGAGTTCATTGGCCCCAGATGCAGAGGAAGACCTTGGCCTTTTTAAGCTAAGATTTTTCCAGGTCTCAGGCAACACCCATTCAGTGATTTATGGTTAGGTAAGAATTGAACATGGACATAGAAAAGTAAAATTCAAAGCAGAGAGTTACTGGAGCAAAGGAGCAATTCAGGCAAAGTGCTCTAGGCATATTGGAGGAGAGAGATACACTTTCATCGGGGGTGGGGGATGGAGAGGGAGGACAAAAGAAGAGGGGGAGTGAGAAGGTTAAATGATATCACATACTCAACTGGATGTGATCTCATGGATTCAGGAGTTCATTCCAATGATGAAGAAAGTAACTCATTCATGTCTTCCTATCCTGGGTAATTCTTGTCCATGTTCTAAAAATTCATCACGGGAGGTCCTGTGGTTGAACCTCTTCATGTTCCACTCAAGTCATGTATTCGAAAATCAAATTTTCTATTCAACTCTGGTCTTTTCATCAAGAACGCTTGAAAGTCCTCATTTCACTGAATGACCATTTTTTCCCCTGCAGGATTATACTCAGTTTCGCTGGGTAGGTGATTCTTGGTTGTAATCCTATCTCCTTTGCTCTCCGGAATATTATACTCCATGCCCTGCGGTCCCTTAATGCAGAAGCAGCTAAATCTTGTGTTATCCTGATTGTGTTTCCATGATACTTGAATTGTTTCTTTCTGACTGCTTGTAATATTTTCTCTTTGACCTGGGAACTCTGGAATTTGGCTACAATATTCCTAGGAGTTTTCCTTTGGGGATCTCTTTCAGGAGGTGATTGGTGGATTCTTTCAATTTCTATTTTGCCCTCTGGTTCTAAAATATCAGGACAATTTTCCTTGATCATTTCTTGAAAGATGATGTCTAGGCTCTTTTTTTGATTATGGCTTTCAGACAGTCCAATAATTTTAAAATTCTCTCTCCTGGATCTATTTTCCAGGTCAGTTGTTTTTCCAATGAGATATTTCACATTGTTTTCTAATTTTTCATTCTTTTGGATTTGTTTTACAGTGTCTTGATTTCTCATAAAGTCACTAGCTTCCAATTGCTCTATTCTAATTTCTAAGGAAGTATTTTCTTCAGTAATCTTTTGGACTTCCTTTTCTATTTGGCCAATTTTGCTTTTTAGGGCATTCTTTTCCTCACTGGCTTTTTGGACCTCTTTTTCCATTTGAGTTAGGCTATTTTCTAAGGTGTTATTTTCTTCAGTATTTTTTTGGGTCTCCTTTAGCATCACTCTCAGTTTTTCCTCTACTTCTCTTACTTGCTTCTCAAAATCCTTTTTGAGCTCTTCCAAGGCCTGGGACTGATTCATATTCCTCTTGGAGGCTTTGGATGTAGGAGCTTTGGCTTTGGTGTCCTCTTCTGGTTGTATGTTTTGATCTTCTTTGTCACCAAAGTAAGATAATATAGTCTGAATCTTTTTGCGCTGCTTACTCATGATCTCAGCCAATTGCTTGAGTTTTAAACTCTTTGTTTAGGTAAAAGTCTGCTTCCAATGTGAAGAGTGTACTGTCCTAAGCTTCGGGGGTTTGTACAGATGTTTTCAGAGGTACTTCTAGGGACCTGTAAATTTTCAGTTCTTCCAAGGTGGTATGATAAGGGGCGAGGTGTTTCCTCTCCACTGCCACAACAAACTCCACCACACAAGCATTCCTCTTAGCCCCAGGACTGCCCCTCAGAACTGTGACCCAGATCCAAGCACCCGTAAAGCAAGAGATTCCTGCCTCAGCCCTGGCAAAGAGATCCCTGCAATCCCCCTCTGATCAGTCACTTGATTCCCCCTCAGTCTGTGGGCTGGAAGCTCAGGAAACAGTTGCTGCCCCGGGCTGCACTCGAGACTTGTGGCTGAGACCTAGCTCCTCTCTCTCACCGCAGTCACAGACTTTTCCCACTGACCTTCTAAGTTGTCTTTGGCATTCAGGGGTTGAGAAGCCTGGAAATCATCACAGCTGCCCTCGATTCAGTCCTCTGAGGCCTGCTCCAGGGTCGCTGCGGCCTGCGCGCCCACACCAAACTGCGCTCCTCTCCCCGCCCGGCGCAATATACCTTTCCAATCAACCATCCAGGCTGTCTTTGGCTGGAAATTTGTTTCACTTTGTCTTTTTGTGGGTTCTGCTGCTTTAGAATTTGTTTAGAGCCATTTTTTTAGGTATTTGGAGGGCTTTGGGACAGAACTCAAGACAGTCACTGCTTTTTTAAAGGCAATTGGGGTTAAGTGACTTGCCCAGGGTCACACAGCTAGTAAGTGTCAAGTGTTTGGTCTGAGGCTGGATTTGAACTCAGGTTCTCCTGACTTCAGGGCTGTGCTGCCTGGTTAAGACAGGTCTCCACTGGGGCAGCCAGGTGGTGCAGTGGATAGAGCTCTGGCCTAGAAGTCAAGGGGACCCGAGTTCAAATCCAGCCTTAGACACTTGACACTTACTAGATGTATGACCCTGGGCAAGTCACTTAACTCTGACTACCTCACCAAAAAGCAAAGATGGGCTTCCCCTGGCCTCGTGCACCCCTCAGGCCACTCAAGCGCTTCTCCAGCTGTGGGGCCACGTCTGAGGGAGGCTGGCTGAGACTCTATAGAAGGAAAAGCTTCCCTACAACGAAAGCTGGCCCAGAGTGGAGAAGGAGTCACCTGTCTGGAGTGGGGTGAGGTCCCTGTAAGTGGGGGTCTGCAAAGAGAATGACCCCGTGATCCTATGAGCTCCTATGAGGCAGAGGGTCCCTGCCAGGTCTCGGGCCTGCGCACTGTAGGAGGGGGCCTCTCGTACTCCTCCCAGCTCTAGATTCTATGTCTCTGGGGCCTGCAACCGCAGGATTCTTAACCACTGTGTTTCACAGGCCTATCGCTGCTGGCCTGGGAGAAGGGCAGGCCACCGGCACGTGCCTCACTGGTCCCGCTGGCCATGGGGCAGAGCACATACCTCACTGGTCCGGAAGATGATGCGGTACTGATACTGCGGGCCGTGGTCCTTGTGGTCTTCCAACTTCTCCCGCTTAATGCTCACCGCCACGGGCCCCAGCTTCTCATCCACGCCAAAGTAGTTGACGTGCTCTAAGGCAGAAAAGCAAGCGACCTCAGGTCCCGAGGGCCAGCCAGGGTTCAAAGCAAACTACAGGCCGGCTTGAGAAGAGCGGGGTTCAAGCTACATCCTGGGACCCTGGGCCGCCGGTGGAACCTGCAGGGCTGGTCTCAACCCCTGAGAACCCTAAGATCTAGACCTAATGAACCGAGCCACGATTCTGATTGAGCATAAACTCCTCGAGGGCAGAGGCTGTTTCTGGCCTGCGGATGTCTTACTATGCTTACTGACTGATTACAATCAGTGCCTGTGCTCAGACATAAATGCTAAACTTGTTGGGGGAAAAAGGGGTGCGGCCCTGCTCTGGGGGCTCACCTTTCCTACTTTCTGGATCATCATTATTACTGTTATTTCTTTTGGCTTTACACTTTTTCCAAAGGGTTTTTTTTTCCCCCACCAGGAACCTAGTCTGACTCCCGCTCCCTCTTCCAATCGGAGGCAGCCTGGGCGGGGACGCTGCCAACGAGCGCAGCACCGCCCTGTCTCCCGCCGCGCCTCCAGTGCTCACCTCTGCCCACAAAGTAGTCCTGGTAGTAGCGCGCGCCCAAGTCCACGTGCTCGATGCTGTAGAGCTGCAGCCTGGCCTGGCTCCGCGGCGCCTCCCCGGGGGCCTCCAGCACCGAGATGCTGGCGTTGGTGCAGTAAGTGCCCGGGGCGGGCTCTGGCGCGCCCCCGCCCGGCGAGCCGGCCGAGGCTCGGGAGAAGCTGACATTGCGCTCACTCACACCCCCGAGCTCGTTGCGGAAGTGCGGGCAGCTGAGGAGCAGCTCATTGCTGTTGCTGTCTCCGAGGTCCTGCTCCAGATTCTCCTTGTAGTTGAGGTCCTCCGTGCTGGGGAAGGACGGGTCCGCCGACGCCGCCGACGCCCCGGTGGTCGTGTTCCGCCGCTGGGCCGCTGCTGACAGCCGGTTGGCAGCGACCTGATTCAGGTCAAACAGCATGCTCTGGACGTCGAAGTGGGCGAAGCTCTTCTGGCAGACCCAGGGCCTGCTGCCCTCCGGGAGCCTGCCACCGCCCCCGCCATCGTCAGCCTCGGCAAACGCCTTCCCCGGCGGCTCACTGTCGATCCTCGCACTCCTCAGCTTCCGGAAGATGGAGGAGTCGCCCGCATCCCCACCTTTGGCGGCCTTCTTCCGTAGCTTGTCCTTCTCCTTGGGCTGCAGCAGGAAGTCATCCCTATGGGGCTGGCCGTTGCGGATGGCTGCCTTCGAGCCGCTGGCAAGGTGCAGGTGGGAGGCCATGCCCGCATCAGCCGCGAGCAGCTCATTCAGCTTTTCAGAACCCGGCCCATGGGGCTCCGGCTTTTCGCTGCGAAACTCATTGAGAATGTCGAAAAGGCTCTGCTCCGAGACGCCCTGCACGTCGATGGACGACGTGCTGCCGTACTCCCGGAACAGAGGCAGCCCCCCCACGTACCGGGACCCCCTCACCTCCAAGGGCTCTTCCACGTCGCATTCACTGAGGGTGATTTCACTGTTGCTTCGGTTCCGCAGAGGAATAAATCCTCGGCCTGGAGACCGCGGCCACCCATCCTGGAACTCAACATCCTTGGACCTCCTACGTGATAAGCGGTGGAAAGCTCGAGACCCCGACGCCCTGGAGCCAATGGGGAGGGCTTGGCCGTTCTGAGAGGGCCTGAGCAGGAGGCCCTCTCTCCCAGCTTTGGCACTGTCCACGTTCTGGGCCGGGATGGAACTAGCCTGGTCCTTCACAGCCTCTCGCTTCGGAGGCCAGTCGGCCACCCTGGCACGCACTCCCATCTTGGGCATCGCAGGGGTCGTGGCACTGGAGCGCGATGCTACTGCGTTCTCGCTGGCAGGGGGGCCAGGCTGCGGCGAGCTACCGTTCTGGGCCCAAAATCCAGAATGGAAATAATCCCCTCCGTGGGGGCCTGTGAGAGGGTCGCTCCCTTTCCCCCCTCCACCACCTCCCACATCCACACCTTCATTCTGAATGGGTCGATATGTCGTCATAGTCCAAAAATACAGCTGGGTTCTACAGTCCTCCTGAAGGCGCAGCGCATCTCTGAAGAGCCAGCCCTGAGAAGCTTAGCCACTGTTCAGAGCCCTGGGGCTGGCAGTGAAGGAAAGGTTCTCCCGACAGCCAGAGTAAAGACTGGGTGCCTCGGCCCAGGTCAGCGACATCGCTGGGGAGGGCTGCACTAAGACACATCCCAGCAGGCCAGCAGCAGGCTCACTCCCGGGGGGCCAGAGTTCTGACCTGGCTCTCTCCTTCCAGCTGGTCACAGACAAGGAGGCTCTTGGGAGGCAGAAGCATGTCCTGAGCCATCCTGTAAGGGGATAAGGAGAGGGAGAGAGAGAAACAAAGGTTATTCCTTCTCCCTCACCCCCAAAGGAACCTCAGCGGGCTTTCTTTGCCCAGTCACATGTCTGGTCTGGCCACCAATATCGAGGTGAACCCTTCTGAATGAGCTACAGAACAGGGGCTCTTACTCTGGGGACTATGTATCCACATGGAAAGATTTCTGGGGCTCAGTAACCTGAAATCTTTATTTTCACTAACTTTTGGTATCCTTTGTAATTCTATAGATTTCATCTCATGCATTTCAGCACATCATCTGGGGTCCACAACACAAAACAGGTGAAGAGCCCCTGATCTAGAGGGACCACCTACTTAATGCAGAGATTCAATCAGCTTCCAGCTTTTGGGTGGTGGAACCAAGGAAATTCTGCTGTCAGTTTCTAAAAGTATCTTTTGTTTATATGCCATCTTCATTTCCCAGCATAGCCCCCTCCACCCCTACCCTGGTAGCTATCCCTTAAACAAAGAATGAAAAGAAATCTGACCCAGCAGTTGCTCAGAGAAGTGGGACCCTGTGGAGGCCAGCCTCCAGCCCCGAAAAGAAGGTGCAGGCACTGTCATCTCTCCCGGGCAGGGCCAGGCTTGGTCACTATCATCCATTACACAGATTCTAGTCCAGCTGCCCTTATTTCCTTTCTTGCAATCACCCCATCTATTGTCCTCTGGTGGCCCTAAGTCTTCCCAGGCCCCCTCCCGGCCACTCGTCACCTTCCCTGGTTCTATGGTTGCTGTCAATAACACTCATGTCCCACAGGCCATTCAGCCAGGCTCCAAAGGACAGCCATTGACTGGGTGCAAGGCTTTGCTTCTAAAGGAAAGCACTGGACCAGTGAACTGAAAAAGGTGGCCACCTGGTCCATCCCCCTGCCTCCAGAGACAGCAGTGAGCCCCTCCCTATCCCCCTTAGCTGATTCTCTTGCTAGCAGCGATGAAGCTCACAGCCCGTCATCAGACCAGCGGGGAAGCAGAGAGGCCCACCGCAAGCCCTGGACTGGCCAGGGAAGCAGAGGGGCCCGCCACCGGCCCTGGACTGGCCAGGTAAGCAGAGGGGCCCGCCACCGGCCCTGGACTGGCCAGGGAAGCAGAGGGGCCCACCACTGGCCCTGGAAAGCAATATTCCTTCTTTAGCCCTGAGCCTTTTTTCACGTGGGTCAGACAATCCCTGCTGCCTTTGCTGTCTCTTCAGACCACTTCCTCCACGTCTATCCTATCCCATCGAACAGGTGTAGACTACTCTGCCATTTCCAAATTCCTTTTACAGATAATTTTCTCCTTCCTCACAAGCATCCTTGTGAACAGGCAGGGTAAAGATCATTACCCTCATTTTACAAGTGAAGAAAGGGAGGCTCAGAGGGGAAAGTGACTTCCTCAAGGTTAAATAGCCAGTAAGTATCAGAGCAGGTCTGGGCTCCTAGCCACCAGCTCTGAGAAGTACATCACTGAGGATTCCCAACAGTCCTTGAGTCAATACATTACTGAGCCCAAAACGGGACAGTTCTGTGCTCATTGGTACCCAGAGTGGGTGAGCTGGGGAGGCTGCTGGCCAGGGAGAAGGCTGCAGCCTCAGAATGAGAACCATAGTCCCTGTGGGAGGCAGCCTACTGGAGGGCTCAGCCCCACTCAGAAGGGAGGTCCCAGACTTGGGTATAGTGGGAAGCTTACTCTCCCTTCCAAGCCAGATTGTTTTTAGTTAAGAAAAAGAGGCACCTGGATGAGAGACCCTTGTACACACAGGCGGTTGCTGACAGATGGGATGGGGTTGGTGAAAGGGCACTGGGTGTCTCAGGAAGGTTCCATGCTACGCTCAGGTAACTCACAGATGCGTGTGCTCCCCCACCCCACCCCAAGCAGGTGCTGGGGCTCACCTCGCCCCACCCTCTTGGGGATTTACAGGGAGCCAGAAGCTGGGCTGGAAGGGACCCTGAGAGACTGTGTCACACCCTGCCCTACACCATGTTACAGCAGAGGCCACTCAGGCTCAGGGAGGCAGACAGACAAGGTGCTAAGTCAGCCCTGGACAGTCCCTCTGACCTCTGATTCCAGACTTCCCACTCCTTCCCCTCCTCTGTTTGCTGCTGCCCCTCTGAGACAGGGTCCCTGCCAAAGCAAAGGACAAAGGTCAGGATGGAGCTCAGCATCCCCCCTGGGCTGCCAGTTATGTGATGCCAAGGCATTGAGGGAAGGGGTGCTTGAGTAAGGGTAAAGCCATGACTCAGAGGCCATTCTTTTTTTTTTTTTTTTTAAAGGCAATTGGGGTTAAGCAACTTGCCCAGGGTCACACAGCTAGTAAGTGTCAAGTGTTTGGTCTGAGGCCGAATTTGAACTCGGGTCCTCCTGACTTCAGGGCCGGTGCTCTATCCACTGCGCCACCTAGCTGCCCCACTCAGGGGGCCATTCTTCACTGCCACCAGAGGCCTGTGCCCCGGAGCCGAGCCATGCAGGGCCTCACTCCTTCCCGCAACCACCCAGTATCTTTCAGCAGCCCCATCCTGCCAGCCAGGAGCCCCCCATACAAAGTAATCCCAGCTAATTAGCACAGAAACCTGCTACGATCACATCTGCTGAGAGCAGAGATTAAATCAATATTTGACAATCTTGATTAAATATGAGACATGAAATCCTATTAAAAAGAACATCTGGTGAGGTCCCACCACCTCCCTCGTCCTAGCTCTCACACAAGAAACAACAGCTCCGCTCATCCCCCTTTTTCTCCTTCTCTCCCTCCTTTTTCCTCTTCCTCTCTCCCCCTCCCTCTTCTCTCTCTCCTCCCTCCCCTCTTTCCTTTTCTCCCCCGTTTCTCTCTCCTTCCCTCCCTTTCTCCCCTCCTTCTTTCTCTCCTTCCCTCCCTCCCTTTCTCCCCTCCTTCTCTCTCTCCTCTCCCTTTCTCCCTTCCCCCTCCCTCTTTCCTTCTCTCCCCCATTTCTTTCTCCTTCCCTCCTCTTTTTGTCCTTCCCTCCCTCCCTCTTTCTCTCTCTCCCCCTTCCTCCTTTTCTCCCTTCCTCCCTCTCCCTCCCTCTTTCTCTCTCTCTCTCTCCCCCTTCCTCCTTTTCTCCCCTCCTTCTTTCTCTTTCCCTCCCTTCTCTTTCCATCCTGTTTCTCTCCTGTACCTCCCTCCTCCTCCTTCTTTCTCCCCTTCCCCCTCCCTCTTTCCTTCTCTTCCCCCCATTTCTTTCTCTCCTTCCGTCCTCTTTTTCTCCTTGCCTCCTTCCCTCCCTCTTTGTCTCTCTCTCTCCCCACCTTCCTCCCTTCTTTTCTCCTTCCTGACCCTGCTCACCCACCCATCCACCCAGGAGTCCACAGCAACAAGAGAGGCCCCTGTGGGGAAGCCTCTGCAAGGAGGAAGGAGCCTTCTCACTATGGGGCTGCTGTGACCCAGCAGGGACAGGCCAGTGCGTTCTGCTGGGCTGCCCTCCATCAGGTAGCTGTCCACCATCTGGAGGCTGGGCAGGGGCCCCGTGTCTGCTTGTGACCATAAGCGAGGAACAGAACACAAGGAAGGGAAGGACCCTTAGAGGTCCTTGAATCTAAGCCCCCTGGAGAAGCAAAGTGACTCATCCAAGAAAGGAGGGACCAAGCCTCTTACTTCCTGTTTCAGCATTATCCCCACAATTCTTTTCTCTGATGGTTCAGGAAATATTTCTGGGCCTCAGCTTCCTCATCTGTAAAATGGGGCCAGCTACGAGTTGTAGCAGCAGCAGGAGTAACAGCCAGTGTGCAAAGCCCTTTACAAAGAATATTTGTATTCTCATTTGATCCTCATGTTACGCCCATTTTGCAGAAGAAGAAATCAAGGCTCTGTGTCACTTCCAGCCACCCTGAATAATAAATGAGACAATGTGGCTGGCCTGGAGGAGGCCCCTGGTAAGTGTTTGTTGACCAAGCGACTGGCTGAGTGGGAAGGATTTAGAGGAGAATCCAGCGGAGCTGGCAGCGTAGGTGAGTGTGGAGGGCCTTCCATCAGCATCCAGCAGGGACACTCCTCGGGGTCCACCCTCACGAGCCTCCAGCGGGTGATGGGGGAAAGCGATACCAAGCAGGACTCCTGGTGAGGATCCTGGGACCCTCCCCAGCTGGGTGGCTCCTTGGGCCTCGGCTTTCTTCTCTGCAGAATGGTGGGGTGGGGTTCACAACCCCAGCCCGGGCCCTGCTGTCCCTTGACATTCCCTCTGCCCCCACCAAAGTCACATACCTTAAATACACCCCCACTTCCTGGAACCGGAGACCCTCAAGGTCAGGCTTCGACCAGCTGCCCACACTAGGCGGCCTTTTGACTCTGCCTGGTCCTGTTCTGACCCATCCAGATCCCCTCCCCTCACTTGGCTCCCTCCCTCGAGGGACTAGCTGCAACCCAGCAGGAAAGGCGTCCTCCTCTGCCCCCTACTCGCTGGGTGACCCTGGGCCAGTCCTTTCTCCAGTGTCCAGGCACTTCTCTAAAACAGCAAGTCACAGAGCAGCTGCTGACAGGGCCACAGGCAGCTTCTGGTACCAAGAAAACCCCAGGTCCCTTGGGGCCAAAGAAAAACCAGCCATCAGCAGCTCTCGAGTCTCTTGTCTGTGTCCATCTCTGCTTGGACAAGCTCCAGCTGGCTCCTCCCACTCCCCGATCCCCCCTCCAAGGAATAACCGCATCGCTCGCAATCCCCTCCCTTCTTCTTTTTTAATATTCAATTTTATTTTCAGTTCCAAATTCTTTCCCTCCCTTCCACTTAGAAGGCAAGAAAAATAGAACCCATTACACATATGCAGAGTCACGCAAAACAAATTCCTACATTAGCCATGCCCAGAAAAAAAGCAAAAAGAAAGGAGAAAAATGCTTCTATCTGCACTCTGACCTCACCAGCTCTCTCTCTGGAGGTGGACAGCACATTTCATCATTGCTAACATTTATAACGTGCATACTATGTGCCAAGCACCTGGCTAAGCCTTACAGCAACCCTGAGAGGTAGGCACTACTGTTATTATCCCCATTTTACAGTTGAAGAAACAGAGGCAAACTGTTGAAATGACTTGCCTAGGGTCACACAGTCACTAAGTGTCTGAGGTCACATTTGAACTCGGGTCTTCCTGACTCCAGGCCCAGCGCTCTCTGACACGTGGCATGGCTCAGTTTCATCTTGGGATTGTGGTGGACCACTGTGCTGATCAGTTACTAAGTCAATTACAGTTGATTATCTTTACCAACTTGCAGTTACTGTATAACTTTCTCCTGGTTCTGCTCGCTTCACTTTGCATCAGTTCATACAAGTCTTCTCAGGTTTCTCTGACACCATGCCCTTCATCATTTTTTCCCAGTCTTCTTCCACTTTTCTCCCTTCCCTGTACTTCCTCAAGACATTGGCCTCCCTGCTGTTCCTCACACACGACCCTTCATCTCCAGCCTCCGGGTGTTTTTCCTGACCATCCTCCACCCTGGATGACTCTCCCTCCGCATCTCCACTTCCTACCTTCCCTAGCTTCTCCCAAGTCTGCTCAAGTCTCACCCTCCACAAAATAACCTGTCCCATTGTCCTTCATGTCAGCGCCTTCCTTCTGAGACCATCTCAATTTATTTTGTGCCTATATCTTGTCAGTACATAGCTATCTGCATGGTGTCTTACTTGTTAGAACATAAACTCCTTGAGGGCTGGGGCTGTCTTTTGCCTTTCTTTGTATCCCCAATGCTTACCACAGTGCCTGGCATACAGCAGGCACTTAATAAATGTTTGTTAATTGAATGACTCTCCTTATAGTCCTCTCACGAAATCCCTCTCTAGCCTACATTCCCTGTATACTCCATGTCCTAACTAAACCAGGCTCATCTCTTGAGCCCTACAATACTCTTAACACCTCCCGGACTTGTATCCTACTTACAACATTCCTTAGGGAGGCGTCCAGTGCTCACCTGCCTCCCTTCTCTTGGCCTATGGAATTCCTAACTGACCGTTACCTCTTCCAAGAGGCCTTCCCTGATCTTCTGGTCAGGAACAACTTTCCCTGGCTCTCATTCCAGGGAGAAGCTACTTTTTAGGTGTCACGGTCTATGTGTTTGTCTGTCTTCTGGCGCAACCTCACCAGAGTAAAAGAGGCTTTGCCACCACACGGCCAGCTTCTTGGAGATTCACTCCATCTCCACATGGAGCCTCAAGGCTTGGGGAGACTGTACTGACCACCTACTGGCCTGGGTCATAGCAGAATCTTCACACCAACGGCCTCATTACCTTTTCCTGTACAAAAGTTTGAATAAAGGCATTCTCTCAATGAATTCAACCTGATGAGACTACAGGGCAGTGACCCTTTGTTAGATACTTGACATTTTAGTCCCTCTCACTGCATAATTACAAACTGCTTTCCTAAATGGTTAGACTAATTTACAGTTCCACCAACAATGCATGAGTATGCTTGTTCTTTCTACAACCTTTCTAACACTGATTATTTCCATCTTTTGTTATCTTTGCCACTTGCTAAAAGGACAAGACTGACTCCTGATTAGGTCTCAGTGGCAGGGCCTGTTCTGAGATGGTTTGGGAAGCTCCCTTCTCTGCTGGGATTTCTATGACTGCTTCTTGTCCACTTACTGTGGGGTGGAGAAATGCCTCCTAAAGAGATTCATTCTCTATTCTCTGGTGCTAAGTGAAGTAAAGCAAGAATTGCTATCAGCTTTTGGGTGGGGAAAGAGGAAGCCAGCAGCCAGGCTGCCATATGGCCTTGAACACATGGTACCGCTCCCTCTTCTGTTATACTGAAGGCCCCATGGGACCTGTAAAAGGCTGGAAGAACCATGGGAGACCTAGAGGCCACGCTGAGGAAGGAGCGAGCCCTGAGGGATGATCTTCTAGATCCAGCCCAGAAACGGGTCCACCCAGCCAAGACTTCAAAACCACACCTCCTCTACTGGCGGCTGGCCCTGGAACTTTCCAGGGTCTCCTCAGCCTGGGGCAGCCTCCATAGGACACCTGCACTCTGCTCATCCCAGAATATCCCCCTGCGCTCTTCCCCCCGTGCCGAGTCTGTCCTGGTGCTTCCACTCTGGGGAAGGGCCCTGGCTGGCCTGACTTTGTTCCCCTCCTGGCCCTCTGGATTTTAAAACCACGCCAGCACCCCCTCCCCTGGCTACCTTCACCCCCAACCTCTTTTCAGATCTCTTTTGTGTACTGTCTTCTCCCCTTAAAATATAAGGTCCTTGAGGGCAGGGGCTCCCTGATGCTTAGCACAGTGCCAGGCACACAGGAGGTGCCTAATAAATGTTTGTTTCCTTCTTTCTTACAAGCAAGAGAAGACCAGGCCACATTCACAAAACTGGGGTGGGGAGTTTGGCAGGGAAGAATGTGCCCTAGTTCAGGGGGATTTTTGTACTTTGCCTCTGAATCTTTTCAGTAAACATTTAAAAAGTTAAAAAGAAAAAAGGGTGTGGAGAGGTCACTCATCTATTTTTGGCTTTCTTGTGGAATGAGGTAGGGGAGGGGAAAGAACTGTTTGCCCCCCCCTCCAGGGGCTGCCAATGACTGGGCTGGTTATCCTGCAGAAAAGGCACACCACACAATGCATGTGCTTACCCAGGGGCCCAGGCATACTCCATTTCCCTTTCGGAGCAAAGACATAAGAGTGGACTTTCAGAACCCAAGAGATGGCAGAGGCCAGGGCTATGGTGAAGCCTCAGGAATTCCTGCAGGGGCACGAAGCCAAGGTCCAAGCAGGGCACTATGGACAAGTTCCTGAAGACCTCTGGAGTAGACAGGGATCATGGTGGGTGTGTCTGTGTGTGCATTCATGTGTGTGAGTTTGTGTACCCCAATACCATGATTTTCTAGACAATGTGATCCAAAAAGCCATCCTTCTAGCTAGAGAAGGGAAATGCTACAGCATTAGCCTTTGGTGAAGAGGGGTTGGGGGGGAGAAAGAGTAGCATGGCCTTGCGAGTTACCCCAAATTTAAGGGTTTGGGAACTTGATAACCAGGAGAGAAAAGAGTTCCCAGGCAATGTGCTTCTTGGAGAGGAAAATGAGTCACCCACCTGGCTGCTGCTGTCTTGACATGGGAGAGCAAAGAAACTGAGACCTTGCTGCCCCACCCCCCTCACTATTAGAATGACTTATTCAGACACTGCAGGTCCTATGGAGGCATCGAGCAACCCTAAAATGTGTTTGCCTTTGCCTGGGAAAAGTGCAGACCACAGGGTGGCACTATGAGTCCTGAAGACTCTGTGGGATCCTGTGGAAGAAAAGATTTCATCAGAATGTCAGGATGTTCCCCACTGGCAAACATTCTGAAGGATGTTTATGGGTGGGCTATTATGAGTTTCAAAATTTGTTTTCTGCATATTTATGAATTCCCGTGAGTGAATGGGGTGAATGAGAGGGCAGAATAAAAGCTGTCCTTTATCTAATATGTATTTGTTACCTTGTGTGCTTGTACAAGAGCCAGGGAGTCTGTTATTCCATAAAAAAAGCTAGACACAAACTATACTGGAAGATTTCCCAGAGGAAACTATGAGGAAAGACACTGAAAACCCTTTGGGTCCAGCCCTAACCAATCCCTACTTGGTCCATGTGAATCTTGGGGCTGGTTTGAGGGGCTAGAACGTGGCTTTAGAGAAGTATTTCAGGGTTCCACTGAAAAGTGCTGGGCCCCACAAAAGCCATGCAACTGTTTTGCTTTTGTTAACTCCCTCTCGGAAAGTCAGAACGGATACCATCAGAACACATTTTTTAACCATGACTCAGAATCACAACATAATAACCCCAGAGGATTCATCGTAGGCCAACTCTACCTTCCCAAAGTCAATGTGCTCAGAAAAAAGAATAAAAAGTAAATTATGGCAGCATTACAAAGAGCTGAGCTCTTGGCAATTACAATAGGCAATCACAAAATAATCACAGCCAACATCTAACGGGACTGCAAACTGACAAATGAAGAGAAGGCAGTGTTTGGGGGTGGGGGGGAGGGAGAGGGCACTGGGAGGCGGAGGAGAAAGCAGAGATCCAGAGGCCCACCTTACACTCCTTTAAAGAGCTTTCTTAAAAAGACTTTTAAAAAGGATAATTGGTGTTATTAATTATACTACTGAAGTCCAAAAAGTTAGAGTGTTTTTAAAAATATATACATAATGCCCTGATTACAATTCACTCTTCCTTGTTTCTAAATGAGTCTCCAAAGTTCCAGCCTAGAGAACATTCAGAACCAGCTAAGCCACTTCACCTAAGACCAAGCAAACACTTCAGCAAGGATACGTGGAACAATTCACTTCCTCTCAGGGAAGGCAGGCTGGGAAGAGGAGAGATCCAGTTCTGCTAACCAGCCAAAGCCAGTATCAGGTGCCATCTTGGGGATGAGCCTTCACATTCTCCTCAAGCACCATGCACACACCATGAAGAAGGGGATGAATGACACTCAATTCTGTGGCACTTTCCTCTCAACAACTGTCAGGTCAAGAATGCACAAACCTCAGAGACAGGAAGGGACTTCGCCATGGTCACACAGCTGGTGAGGGCTGAGAGCAGGACCCTTCAGATCAAGTCCTGTGCCCTTCCCAGCACGCCCTGCTGCTAGGGTCCTGCTAGAGACTCAGCTCTTGGATGGAAGCAGCCTGGGAGTGTGGGGAAAGAGCTGGGCTCACTCAGGAAACTGGGTTCTAATGGGAGTTCTGATACTTTGTCACGGTAAGACAATGAATAAGCCTCAACTCCTCAACCTGTTTCCTCAGGTGTAAAATGAGGGAAATAATCCTGGCCATCCAACCAGCCTCACAGAACTGTCATCAGGAAAACAATCTGTAAACCTTGGAATGACCCAGACAAGGGGGTAACTGGTATTAGGATCAGGGGTCTCAAACTCAGCCCCACTCAGGGAGAGAGAACCAAGGCTAAGACAGTGAACAGAGCATCTCGCGTCCAGGGTCAGCAGCTGGCCAAAGGGACGATGAGTCGATGGTCACGCCTGGAGGCAGCATCTTGGTCAAACAGGCTGCTGGGAACTCCACACAGGACATGCTGAGCCTTCAAAATAGCCCCGGAAAGGTGAGCCTGCCTGGTATCACATCAAATCCCAGGCACTACCACCCAGTGTTCCCTACAGCTGAGATGATGTCAGGAGGGTCAGGAAAGAACCACGCCCACCTTGTCTTCCCAGGGCAGGCAGCATCTGCCAGGGCCATCCAGGCATGAGCGCGTGGGCTCACAGCTGGCCTCTATCACTTACCACTTATGACCTCAGCAACCAGGACCTCAGTTTCCTCATCTGTAAACAATATTGTGGCTAGGGTCCTACCAGACCCTGCCAGACCTAAAACTATGATTTGATTAACACATACTGAGTCCCTACTGCAATCCCTACTACATTCTAGGGTCTTCCCTTGGCTAATTATTTCCTATTTATCCTGTCAGCTAGACAGAGCAGTGGATAGAGCACCAGGCCTGGAGTCACTAAGACCTGGGATCAAATCTGGCCTCAGACACTTCCTAGCTATGTGACCCTGGGCAAGTCACTTAACCCTGTTTGCCTCAATTACATCACCTATAAAATGAGGTGGAGCAGGAAATGGCAAACCACTCTAGTATCTCTGCCAAGAAAACCCCAAATGGGGCCACGAAGAGTCAGATGCGACTGAAATGACTGAACACCACCAACAGCAATTTATCCTGTCTATAGCTTGTTTTGTCTATCTGCTTGCGTGTTGTCTCTTCCGTTAGACTATAGGCTCCTCAAGGGCAGGGCTTGTCTTTTGCTTCTTTTTGTATCCTTAGAACTTAGCACAGTGCCTGGCATATGACAGGCACCAATAAATATTTACTTACTGATTACCGGCCCTGGGGTCAGGAAGACCTGAGTTCAAATCCAGCCTCAGACATTTGATACTTGCTAGCTGTGGGACTCTGGGCAAGTCACTTAACCCCATTGCCTAGCCAAAAAAATACACTTGGAACAAATACTCATAAGCATCTGAACCCTTTTTAGAACACGGGTCAAATCTATTTTCGAGTGTTACCCTCATGGAAAGAGACCTAGCTTTCAAGTCAGAAACTTGAACTTAAATCTGGCCTCTGATGCTTAATAACATCTGTGGGGCCTGGAACAAGCCACTGACTTCCTGGCCTTAAGTTTCCTCAGTTATCAGGCCTAGGCCTCTGAAGTCCCTTTCTATCTCCCTCCCTCCTTCCCTTTCTCTCTTTACTGGAGGCAATCAGGGTGAAGTGACTTGCCCAGGGTCACACAGCTAGTAAATGTCTGAGGCTGAATTTGAATTCAGGTCCTCTTAACTCCAGGACCAGTGCTCTATCCACTGCACCACCTAGAAGCCTCTCCATCTCCTTTAAAACAAACAAACAAACAAACAAAAACCCTATGATTCTAATCCTCTATGCCTGGCAGGCATGGCACAAATACTTAAAAGATGAGCTGAATAAATGGGGATTTATGTGTTCTTTACCCCAGAAAGGAAGCCTGGAGAGGTGGGTAGGTGGGGAGCGTCACACAAGCCTCTGATGGTCTGGGCTGTGGAAAGGGGTCCAGACTTATTCTCCTTGTCTCAGAGGGCACAACCAGGAGCATCGGAGAGCCAGGGGGACTGTCCCCAAGTGAAAGGGCCCATTTCTCAGGGAATCAGGGGGATCTCCCTTCTTGAGGGCTGAAACTCTGGTGTCCTCAGTCCCCATCCAGGGAATAGCGACAGTAACCCGCAAATGTTACTGACTCAAGCTTACTCAAAACCATTAACATACAAACGTGCTGGAGCTGACATGCGTGGCCATGAGCAGCTGAGCCTCCACAATCCTGCTGACCTTCATCAGGGACCTTCAGAAAGTCACCCGGCAACCTGAGTCACAGAGGTGTGACTACCCAGTGAGGTAATGGGGTGAAAGGGCTTGAACGAGTTTTCAAAGACTGTATAAACAGCAAGAAATGCTTGGTGTTTACTGCCAAGCCAAGCCAAGCCCTCTTTAGGGACGGTTAACACCTCAACACTGAACAAGGGGTAAAGATCATTAGTGTTCCTCCACCTGACACCTACTCTCTAACAAACACCACAGAAGCATCTCCGTGCTGCCGGCAGCCCTCGCTCGGGAAAACTGAGCACGTGTTTGTTTTTTGAGATTTTGTCCCTTGTTTCAAGGGCTTACTGGACTATTTTTACCATCCATTCAGTCTAAAATTTTTTCAAAAAAATAAAAAGCGTGAGGATGCCAAGTTAGAGACATCTGCAGGGCCCCATGAGGACATGAGGATCCTAGGATTTTAAGCAATGGGAGAGAGCCCGGAGCTATCCGGGTCCAAGCACCTGCAGCCTCCTCCATTCCTCCCTCCCCCGTCCTTGGCCATCGGCAGTGACCCAGGACAACCAGCCCCCTCCATTGTTGTGGACGGGGTCACTGTCGCCTGACTGAGCCCAAATCTGCAGTCCAAGCAAATAAAGTCTAATCCCTCTTTCTCATGAGAGCTTTCCAGGTATTTGACAGCAGAAACAATGTCAGGGCTTCGATCTCTTTCCCAGGCCAAATGTTCATTCGTTTGACAAGAAAGAATTATTAAGTGCCTACTATCTGCGAGGTGGGCAGCTAGATGACTCAGCAGATCCAGCACTGGCCCAGAGTCAAGAATACTACTCTTTCAAATCCGACCTCAGACACTCACTAGCTGTGTGACCCTAGGCAAGTCACTTCACCCTGTTTGCCTCAGTTTCCTCACCTGTAAAATGAGCTTGAGAAGGAAATGGCAAACCACTCCAGGATCTCTGCCAAGAGAACCCTGAATGGGGTGACAAAGAGTAGGACATGACTGAAAAACAACTGAACTAACAGACTGTGTCAGCTGTGTCCTTGGGACAAAACTGCAAAATGAGGCTGCCCTTCCCCCAAGGACCTTCCAATCTGTTGGGGGGGGGTGTGGGACATGCAGAGCTAAGCCGAGATAAGGCCCCTCCCTGGCTCCTTCAGCTCATCCTCCCTCCCTCCACCTTCCATCCCCTCCTCTGACCAGGAGACTGCTCCACTCCTCCATCCCTGTCCTTTCCCAAGCCTAGTCCCGTTCCACGGCAGGGAAGAGGGGACATACTACCGGCAGGCAAAAGCTTCCTGACAACTCTCAAATGGGAACATATTTTCTATGGACTGAAAACATCCACAGCTCACCCCCCCAGAGCCCGGCTCTTGGCATCTCTCAGTTCTGACTTCAGGCAATGAACACTTCTTCCTCTTCTTGCTCATTATTTTAACCCCAGCCTCGAAGCAGCCCGCTGAGGTGGGTACTTGGGCAGTGGATGCCACAGTCTCAAACCTGGGGAGGGCCTCCCTGCCTGCGCCCTGTGCCCAAGGGGACAAGGGTGGCCTTCGAGCGGGGCCTGAAGGGAGAGGCTGCCACTACACCTTCCCGAGATCCAGCATGCCACGGCCCTGGGCCTCAGAGCAATTTTCTCCCTGGAATGAGACACTTGAAACCCTGCTTTGGTGTTCTCCTCATCCCCAGCCTGGGTCTCCCAGGGAAAGAATGTGCACTTCCGTACTCGAATTCCCATTTTAAAAGTTCTCTTAACAAGGGCATTGTTCAGCACCCAGCTGTCTCGGGGCTGGAGGCGAGGAGAAGACAGAAAAATGGGACTTAGAGCGGCCACATTCCAAATTCCATTTTGTGAATGCCAGAGAGAAACAAAGAGCCCAGCCTCAGACTTCTCCCCACAGAACTAACCAAGCTTAATCCTGCCCTGAGGCTGGAGGTGAGGGGGGGGGCAGGAAGGTCCCCAGAGCACCGGGCCTGAAGGGACCTCTCTAGGTAGCTCCCCTACAGATAATTAAAGCCTCAAGCACGGCCGCTAGTCTGGCATCCAAAATATAGGCAAGGAACGGAAATCAATACAACCAAAAGCTACTCTCCAGCAGACCTGGAGTCAAATGACAGGAACTAACCGTTCTCAGAAGAATTAAGGATTATGAAGAGAGAAGGCTCCAGATCGCCAACAATAAAGTTAATGGAAGTCAAGGCAGCCTGGAGGCTTCACAGAGACCAAAGCTAGGAACAGTCCATGCTGGAGGGGCTGTGGGAAGGTGGGCACAACAATGCCCACTGCTGGAGGAGCTGGGCATGAAAATCACTGGCACGGCCATTCTGGACAGCAATTCCGAATCGTGGGACGGAAGTGGATAAAACACCCAAATCCTCTGACCAAGAGTCCACTGCTAGGCATGGAGCCCAAGGAGGTAATGGGAAGAAGAAAAGGCCCAGAGACAACAAAATATCGATAGCCATGCTTACCCAGGAAGCAAAGAACTGAAAACAGTCAATGCCCTTTGGTGGAGGAAGGACTAACCAAGTGCGGTACAGGAACGTTTTGGAATCTTACTGTACCGTAAGAAAGGATGGATGTGATGAACAGAGGAAAGATCTGCATGAACTAACGCAGAGCCCAGAAAACACCAAATACAGGGACTTCAACAATGTAAATGCAAAGAGCCTCTGCCAGACAACCAAAAGTGAATGTTCTAAAATGATCAAAAAGCTTGCCCCTAAATAAGAGCGATGAGGTGACGCTTCTCCCCAGCTCCCCTGCAGAGATGGGGGTCCCTGGGTGGGGAACGCTGCATTTAATTTCATACTTTTTTCCCCCAATGTACTAATTGGTTTTGCTGAATTTATGTTTCTCTTTAAATTTTATTTGACTCTGAGAATAACAAGGGGGAGGGGCACAAGGGAAATGTAGGCAATGTAAAAAAAAAATTAATAAAATCTATTTTAAAAAATAAAAGTCTTAATACAAGGGTTCTAAACAGCTGAGAACCCAAGGACTATAGATTCAAAGTCCCTGTCCACCCCACCTCCACCCCCACCACCCAAGTAGGTAAGGCAGAGAAAGAGAAGAGACCTTAGATATTTTGAGAATATAGCAGGCTACTAAAGGCATTGGTTCTAATAATTTGCCCTTGTTTGGGCCTTATGTCTAGTCTAGGTTGGGTCCTAATAACACAGCAATCCAGTCTGGGAGTTTCCTTAACTTCTTTTTGGCTGCTGCATTTTCACTGACCCAGTCTCCCAGGTCTTCCCTTTTGCCTCTGGGCTTCCCCAAAGTCTCAGCCAAAGTCCCCCCAAATGCAAGAGAGGTTCCCAGCCCCTCTTAACGCCAGCACCTTTCCTCTGAGCTCACCTCCAGCTCACCCTGTCTATGGGCTCCAATACCTGGTCTATGGCTCCGGTGCCTGGTTGTCTGCCGGTACCCAGCAGGGCAGGGACTGAGCATTCTCCCAATTTCCTCCTCCTACTCAGGGCAGGTCCAAAGCTCTGCAAGGCCCTTTACTGAGGACACAGTGATGAAAAATAAACCCCAAGCCTGCCCTCCAGGCACCTACAATCTGAGGGAAGGGCCAGGAGGCATCACAAACTCCAATCTAATGAGCTTTCATTCAGGGTTTTCCAAAAGGGGACAGGAACAAACCACCAATGGCTTTTGTCCACTTGGGACTGTCTGGCCAAACAAGATGCTGCCCTGCCTCCGAGACTTTAAGACACACAAGATGAACCCCCCTTTCCCACCCTGCCAAAAAGAAGAAGGGAACACAAGGGGCTGGGCGCAGACTGGGAGTGGCCTTGACTGTCTGAAGCCCAATCAAGATCAGACCAGAAGGGCACAGGGAGCAGAGTGAGTGTGAGTGGGGGAAGAAAGGGCAGAGACAGGCTGCCTGCCTCCAAGGGAGGGGGCCCTAACACAGGTGTCTGCTGCTCTGTGGAAGAGGCTCCAGCTTCCCCTTCTGAAGCTCGGACCCATGTGGCAGTTGCATTTGTTACCCTGAGACATTCTGCTTTCCCAGAGGAATGATGGGAACACGGAACATTCTTAAGCCCCAGAAAGTTAAATAAAAGAAAGAAAAATAAAACCCAACATTATTCTCAAGGTTTACTAAGAGACAAACTCCACGAGCAGGATGCTAAAACTTGACACTCAGATGGGGCCACATGAAGTCTGCGGATCACTGCTCCAGAGTGGGCAGGGCCCTGAGGGACGGCTTGATCCAAGCCAGATGGAGCCCAGGAAGAAGGGGTGGCTTTCGCTAGGACAGCAGAGTCTCCTCTGAAGATGCTGCTCCCTAATTCAGGCCACCAGAGCCACACAATGAGGCCACACACCGTAAGGGTAGGTTTGTGCCCAGAATTTCCAAGCAGCCTGGCTTCTTTCCCAGGTACTGTGTCCTTCGCTAGCAACATCCAGAAATCTGGCTGCTCCACGAGGCCCAGGAAAGAAACTGAAGCCATACCCTGACAGGTTCTCCTGTTAAACAGCGTTCACCACCCCTCGCACCCCCACGTGCCACGCCAAGCCTGCGGGGGAGCCGAGAACTCACTCCTGACCAAGATTCCAAGAGTTGCCGGACCACTGAAGAAGGCCAAGTGCCCCGGGCGAGCCAAGAGAACCTCAGCCACAGTAATGGAGACCTGTGTGCTGAGAAGAGGGCCTCCTTGGACAACAGCCCACTAACTGTCTTTCCATATTATAAGAACAAAGACTCCAAAATGTTGACGAGTTTGTCTCCTGATGAGCCAACCAAGCCCCAGCCTTGCTGCGCCTCCCTACCCCATTTCCAAGTCCTGGCCTACAGTCACCCTCTATACACCCATCTGCCCCTTTTCAAGCTCAAACTAATTCAATTTTACACTTACTGTTGTTTCCTTGTCATCCGTGAAGGCAAAATCTGATAAACTGAAATCACATCCCCCTTTTCAAGTGCCCTGGGCTAGCCAGAGTATAAGGCGACACTCCTGGCCAGAAGGGCAGGACACACATGGCAAGGGTCAGGGTTCATGGCTGCCCCATGAATGTAGATGAACATACCATAGACCCCCCTCCCGTGCCCAATGACACCGGGAACAGAAACTGCTCTGGATTCGAAGGCAGGAGAACTATGTCTGAATCCTGACCCTGACACCGGCTAACCCTGGGCTGTCTCTAGTGATGAATGACCTCTCTGAGCTTGGCCAGGCTCATCAGTGGATGGCTGAAGAGGGGACCTTTCTCTGGTTCAGCAGGGTCTGCTGGAGGTCTAGGGCCACTGGCCTAGCCATTGGAGAACCAGGGCGCCTCATCGTCACCCTGATGAGGCGTCACAAGAAGGCTCTGACAGGTCTGCTCAGCACATGAAACTGGCCTGTGGAACACTAGCAGACAACCCCTACTGGACAATCTTAGCACAGAAGCGAGGGCCAGGCCCAGATGAAGAAACAGCTCCCTATTCATCGTCTCTCCCAGCTTCTAGGCCAGAAAAATACTGAGCATTTAACAGAAACCCAAGGCGGTAGCCCAGAAGTCAGCCACGGATATGCTGTGCCAAGTGACTAGAATATCTATACCCTTTGACTCAATTATCCCACAATTAGGCACAGACCCCCAAGGAGATCAGAGACAGGAAGGAAGGCCCTCAGACACAAAATTATTCATACCAGTACTTTTCTTTTTTTTAATTTTTTTTATTTTTAGGCAATTGGAGTTAAGTGACTTGCCCAGGGTCACACAGCTAGTAAATGTGAAGTGTGTGGTCTGAGGCCGGATTTGAACTCAGGTACTCCTGACTTCAGGGCCAGTGCTCTATCCACTGCGCCACCTAGCTGCCCCCATACCAGTACTTTTCATGGTAGAAAAAACTGGAAACAGAAGATGTCCAACCATTGGGGAATGGACAAGAAAACTGTAGTCCAAGAACATAGTGGAATGTTAACATGCTCTAAGAAAAGGTGGCGAGGAAGAATTCAGAGAAGTCTGGAAGACACAACAGATGAAGAATGAGGACAGAAGAACCAGGAAAACAACAGTGCAGCCACAACAGTCTCAACAGAACAATCAACTGAAATTTAGCATTCTATAATGATAACCCGGCTTGTCCCTGAAGGACAGATAAGACGTGCCTCCCCTCTCTGACCAAGTAGGGGGCTACAGGCATAGAAGGCAGCATCTATTGTTTTTTCCTCTTCTCTTTTAGTTACAAGGGATGCTCCCCAGGCATAGGAAATAGGAGGGGCAGATCGGAAGTCAATTTTTAGAAAAACAAAAGACAGTCTTTTTTGTTATTTTTGTTTTACATTAATAATATGTCAGAGAATGGGGGAAAGGGGAAGAGAAAAAGCATTTATTAAAACACCTACTACCACTCTGTAGTGGTAGCGCTCTGTGCTAAATACAGACATTTTCTCATTTGTTCCTCACAACAGGATAGAAAAATGCTATCAGTATTCTCATTTTACAGTTGAGGAAACTGAGGCAGGCAGTGGGGGTGTGACTAGCCTGGGGTCCTGAGGCCAGATCTAAACTTGGGCCTTCCTGACTGCAGGCCTCGTGCCCACTCCACCTAGTTGCTGGTGGACAGATAGCAGCCCCCAGCTGGGGGTGAGGAGATGGGGGGCTATTGCTGCCCCTTGCAGGGATCCAGCATGAGACAAAAACCCTGTTTCCCCGTGGGGAAATTCTGTTGATCACTGATTCCAGCACACAATGGGGCAAAATACATGAGAAATGCCTAAAAAACCACAGTGCCCAGAGGTGGCTAAAAATACCTGTGGCAGGCCCATGCCAGGAATCCGACACCCTTTCCAAACCAGAAACCCAGCATTCTTCAGCTCTGAGAGCCACGGGATCCCCATGGTCAAACACGTAGGGTTGGGGGGCAGTTCTTTGGAGTGGCATGCGTGCCTGGAGGACCCTGCTGGGGCTGAGGAAAGTCCCTGTTTGCCTGGATGTTTCCTTCTGGCTTTTGGTGACAAGAAGGAGGAAGTGAAAGACCACATTTGCTCCCCAGGAAGATGGGCAGCCCACCACAAGCCTCAGCCTGGAGGAGATGCCACACGTCCTGGGCCACGGAAACATGTGAGAGGCAGCATGGAGGGCTCCGGGCCCTGGGGAAGAAGCAGAGCCCGCAGTGTCCCACTTCAGGGTTGGTCAGTGATCTATTTATTTCCAAGTGATTAATGAGACACAAGCCAGGACACCTTGTCTTCACACAAAACTCTTTTCATTACAACCCGGCCCTGTGAATCACATGGTCCGGAGGGGTAAATGGCTCGGATAGCAGCCGGGCTCATCTGTCCTGGCTCTGATCAGGCCTCTCAGCTGAGCCAGAGCTGGGAAGAAAGTGGGACAAGGCCAGTGGGGGAGGGGAGATACTAGGCCAAGAGTCAGAGCTCACAAGATGCTCCTAGTGTCCCGCGTATCTCAAGTACACCTTCCCCAAAGAGTCCTCTGGTACTCCAGGTCCAGGGGACCAGCTGCCATCCGACAGCAGAGACTCCAAAAAAGACCTTTCATTTCTTAACTGTACTTGGAAGAGCCTTCAGAGGCGTTCCTTCTGGTCCACCAAAGGCTCCACCAGAATGCCCTCTGTAGCACACTTGTCCAGTGGTCCTCCTGCCTCTGTGATGGCCCCCCAGGACGGGAGAGGCCACCATCTCCCCACGTAGCTCATTTCAATTTGGGTCAGCTCTCTCTGTCAGCAAATTCTTTCCATGGAGCCTCCTCCCCCCGAGTCCCTCCTTGATGAATGTTCCATCTGGAGCTAAGCAGAGCACATACACTCCAGAGGCAATATGGTTCCACCATGGAAACAGCCCTGGGCCATCGTTGAAACAACCAAAAAACTTACCCTGGAAAAGCAACTTGGAACTATTCTCCAAAAGTCACTACACTGGGCATACTCTTTTAACTTAGCAGTACCACGCCTAGGCTCGTATTCCCCAAAGAGACAAATGTCAGAAGGAAAGGACCCAGAGGCACACAAATACTCGTAGTAGCCCTTAAAGAACTGGAACTAAGGGGATGCCCCTCCACTGGGGGACGAGAATCAGTGTGTTGTATGTAACAGTGAAAGGGAAGGATTCAGAAAAACTTTGGAAGATTTGTATGAACTGAGGCAGAGAGAAATGAGGAGAATGGGGAGAATGACAGAGTGATCACAGCAATGTATAGGAAAACCAGAGTGAAATGAGGAAGAACTCTGATGAAGCATGCCTCCCACCCCTGGGTGGGGAGCGAAGAGCCTGCAGGTGCAGTGGGCCACTTCCACCTCCAGACACACCCACTGCAACACAGATTTGTTTTTCCTGACTACACTTTCGTTACAAGGGAGGGAGGGAAGGTGGAGAGCAGAGGGCTAGTGAAAGTGATACAAAAAAGGGAGGAAAGAAAAGGGTGTCAAGGAGTCACTTCAAGAATACACAAGGGAGGGGACAGCTAGGTGGCACAGTGGATAGAGCACCGGCCCTGAAGTCAGGAGGACCTGAGTTCAAATCCGGCCTCAGACACTTAACACTTACTAGCTGTGTGACCCTGGGCAAGTCACATAACCCCAACTGCCCCCCCCCCAAAATACACAAGGGAGACCGGCTACTTGGAGAGACCAAGCTAGCACCACTGCCATGTTGGCTCTATCAAGTAACATTTAATATGGGGGGAAGATTCTGATTCAGAGTTCCATGCACAATCACCATTTTCCGGCCTTTGGAAATGTTTGTGCTTATTGGTAGTTTTCTAGAAGGGGAGGGAGAGGGAGAAGAAGAACGGCTGGGTTTGGCGCCAGAGGAGCCAAGTATGAGTCTCAGCCCACCAGCCACGAAGCTGCCCGTGAGGTACATCTCTGAACCTCATTTTCTTCATCTGCACACTGAGGACAGCAGGAGTGTTGTGACCAGAGCAGCCACGTGGCACTGTCCACGTGGAGGCCCCAGTCCTGCTTTGGGGGTCTCACCAGGGCCCTGTCCCCTGGCAGGATTGGCTTGGACCGCCCACCAGCAGCCACAGACAGCAAACCTGTCCTTCCTCTAAGGCCCGGCCTGGCTCAGTGTCCAGCCCCAGCACACAGGACCTTGGCTCCCGAGGCACAAAGGAGCTGCACTGGTCCTTCAGCCCCCTCCCAGCCCCAGCTCCATGGATGCTGAAGAGGCATCAGTACTGCAGAGTCAAAGGACCCCTCGCTGGTAAGCCAAGCTGGAGCTGCCCCGGTCTGTCCCCCAAGACGGCACGGCAGATGAACCCTCTGATTCCTGAAGGGAAAGATTTCCTGTTGGAAGAAGGCCAGGGTGGTGACAGAATCCAAGAAAAGTCCTTCAGTTATCGAGAAGCTTTTAAGGGCAGAACTATCCGATTCCCTCTTCCTTCTGTTCACCTAAAGTCCCAGCACTTCCCTCCACTCAAGGCCGCCCCCAATTCCTGGCTGGGCCATCAGTGAATGGCACCCTGAGCTCTCCCGGGCTCAGTCAGCCTAGCCCTGCTAGGAAGTCCCTGAAGGTGGCCCAGGCACAGGCAGAGTGTCTGCTGTCTAGCTACCAGCCCAGCGAGGTTTGGTCCCATCGAGGCAGATGACCTCTCATAGGCCATAGGCCGAGCTGGAGAGAGACAAAGTGACAAAGCGACAAAGTCATGGTTCCCTGGCTGCCGCCTCTCCCCCGGGACAGCCACAGACAGCTCCTGACTGATGTTTGCTGTATGAATGAAGGCAGGAGTGAGGCAGGCAGGGGAAGCCCTGGCATCCACGCTCCCCAGAAAGCATCTCCCCAGGGTGGAGTGCGAGAGGCGCCTCATTGGAGGAGGCTTTAGACAGACCAACTTCCCACACATAAGGCAGCCAAGGCTGCCTGCTGGAGGAAGCCGGAGATCAATCTCAGGGGCAGCCTGGGAGAGGAGACAGAGCGGCCCCCCGCGCCTTTCCATTTCAAACGGTTCCTGCCGAACCCTAGCTCCAGGCCGGCCAGGGAAGCCTGGCAGGGCAGGCTGCATCAAGGAGCCCCTGGGGAGACCAGACAACCCAAAACAGCCAGTCCCTGGGGAGGCTTCAGGGGAATTCAGGATGACAGCTTCACAGAGAATCAGTCGACAATACTCTGACCTCTCTGCTCCATCTGAAGAAAGCAAACTGCGGTGTCAGATCCCATTGGGGACGGCGCTAACAGCCTGAGCTCTGACATGTTCTGTCGTGCAAGGCGAAGCAAGGCTCCGAACAGCCCCACACAGACCCCAAGACGAGGGCAGAGGCGGCCAAGGTCTGAGATGCAGATGGAGAACTGAGGGCCTGGCAAGCAAGCGCCCCCATGGCGGAGCCAGGCTCTGGGAGCCCACACCAGGGGCGGGTGGCTTGCAGCACCCACGTCTGGAGGCCACATTGCAAGGGGTGGGGAGTGAGGGACTCCGCGCCAAGCCCAACACCCCCGGGCAATGTCAATGCTGATCCAGGCCCAACGAGAAGCAGGTGAGGGACCTGGGGAGGCTTCATCTGGAAGACTATGGGAAGGCATGACAGCTGTCTTCAGACATCTCCAAGGATGTCACACAGAAGAGGGACCGTCCTCGCTCTGTGTGGCTCTGCAAGGATGGGTGAGCATCATGGCTTGACTAGAACCAAGAAGCTCACAAGGTGGGTGACCCTTCACCTCCTGGGTCTGTGAAATGGGCTCCCAGGTCTATGAGCCTATGACCGTCTGGTCATCCCAGGGGAGTGGTCACAAGGAGGAAGGTTTAAGTTTGACCCAAAGAGCTTTCTCATTAACAGAGCGGCTAGAAGCGGCTCCTCTCACACTGGGAGGGGTCCAGGTGATCTCTGAGGTGCTTCCACCTCTGTGCTGTCAGGGATGATGCCCTCCCCTTAGAAACGGTCTGCTCTGGGCCCACCTGACACCCAAGAGCACCCCCAGGACCCATGAGCGCTGAGAGATCGACCCGAGCCAAGTGCTCACCTTCCAGATGAGGACACCAAAAGCTCGGGGGCTCAAGTGACTCACCCAAGGTCACTCAGGCAGTAAGAACGAGCCAAGAGTCGTGGCCAGGCTTTCTGGGCCAGCCCTCTTCCTGATCACTACCCCAAGACCTCTGTGCGCACAATGATGCACTCACAGACCCACCACCATCTTCCCTTGGGCAAACACTCGGACTAGGAGCAGCCCAGGAGCCCTTGTCCATCAGTCACCTGGAACCACATCTAAAAAGTGAAACTCTTAAAGAAGGCAGTGGAGGATAGTCCACGGCCAAATGGAGGGGATGAAGCCAGCAGGGCTGAAGGTTACCAATGACTGCACAGACAGGATGGAAACAAGGGAGGAGACAGAAGGAGCTGTCCTGGGCAGCGAAGGCCATTTCCACACCTGGCTAAGCAGCTCAGGAGGCTCTTGGCCTCCTGAATCCCCCCAGCCTGTAGGGTCTCACAGCTGACCCTCCCATCCACTCTCCTTGACGCGCCACTGAATGACCCCATCTCTTTCCTATGGTCTCGTCTCCCTCAGATGAACGGCAAAGACCAGGCCCTGATGCCTAGTTCCAGCAGCTGTTAAACAGGCCAGCTTCACAAAAGTCATCCACGCTCCTGAAGCCTTAATTTCCTCATCTGTCAATGGCAATAAATAATACCTGTACCCTGCCTCTCCCAGTTGTGGGAAGCCCCTAAGCTGCACAGCAGCCTCTAAGCCTTGGGCAGCGGCCCGGCCTGCTGGACACAGCACTAAGGACATTGGAAGCACTGGCTGGTGACAGAGCAGGGGCAAACTGGCCGCGTCTCCTGGCTGTCCAGGGACACCAGACACACCCCAGCTCCACAGCCGCCCAGCTACCTGGGGCCCAGGCCTCGGCCTCTGCCTGCTCCCCCTACCCTTTCTACATCCCAAGAATGAGCCGCTGCTCCACCTGCGCTCTCTTCCCATTAGAAGGTAAGTCCTTGAGAGCAAGGCCTGTCTACATTTCCAGGGCTCAGCATGCTGCCTGGCACACAGGAAGCACCTGATGCGCTCTGGGGAGGCCCAACTCAGGCCAGCCCAGGGCATCCACACGAGGAGGTTTACCCAACACTGGCATGGGACGGACCCTTGGCGAGGACACGGCATGGAAGCACGGTGACGTGGGCTTCTTCCTCTGCATCTGCCTCAGGAAGGGTGCCCGGACAGACGCCCGCTCCCGGGGCTCTGGGCTCCAAACACCCACGTTGAATGGCTAAGCCCGAGTCCTCAAGACCAATTCAGACTTGAAGACAGAGTCGTTGCCTTTTAGGGGAAAGCTCTAGGGACCTCGGTACATGTTGCTCCCACCGTGGTGGACAGATGGTTTTACTACAAAGGGGCCCAGAAACTCCCAGAGTCCAACCGAAGCACAGGGGAAACAAAGTCACACATGCAGTGAAGAGAACCCAGGGCTGGGAGCCAGGGGACCTGGGTTCTGCTCCACCGCTGATGGGTTCCTCTCCCTCTCTGGGTCTCAGTTTCCCCATCTACAAAGGGGGGGATGAGATGACTGCTGTGACTCCTTGTGGTTCTGACCTCCCTGGCTTCCTCTCAGTCCCAACTAAAACCCCACCTCTTAATCCCTCTGTTCTTATCTCCTATTTACCCTATACAGAGCTGGCTTCATATATATTTGTTTGGAGGCTGTCTTCCCCCATCATTGTAAGCTCCTTGAGGGCAGGCACTGGCTTTTGCCTCTTTTTGTATTTCCAGGGTTCAGCACAGTGCCTGGCACATGGTAGGTGCTTACTAGCTGTTTAGTGATGGACTGATCGACAGGAATGTGTGAATCCATGAGCAGCAGCCCCTGTGACAGCTGGGACACTCCAGAATGAGGCAGCATGAGTTTGTTGGGGCAGCGACCCTACCGCCTCCCCGACCCCCAGAGGCTAATGAGCTGCGGCCCCTCAGGCAGGGCTTCTGAAGCCCTGATGTCACTGTCCCTGCAAGGATCCCAAAGGCCCCACTGTACCTCCGTGTGTGCTGGAAGGCAGCAGAGTCCTCGGGATTCCCAAGGATCCAGCGTCAGAGCAGACAGACCTGGGAAGAGAAGAAAGGGGAGGTTACTTCTGGTGGGCCCTGGAGGCCGCATTAGGCCTCTATACCCAGTAACTGCAGATGCCATTTCAAGAGCCGGCCGGAGGGCTGACCGAGTGCTTTGGGAACATCAGCCTCGTGAGTGTGGGTGAGGCGGCCACACTGCTGGGAAGGATGCAAGCCTGGGTCTGAGCTCTGGGGTCTGGACACCAGGTCCCTGGCTCTCTTCTCGACACCCTATTTAGCTGTGATGCAGGGATGGGCACCCATGTCCCAGTGTCCCAAGGCCTTCAAAGGCTTCCTTGCTGCCCCGAGATTCTGAGGAGCCTTCAATTTTTCCCCCAGGTCCCTAATTACAGCAGAGCAGGAAGGATAATTTCATCTTACACCACGCTTTCTATTAACAAACACTATCAATTCCTTCCATACAGCAGCCACAATCAGACTCTTGTAAAGATTTAATAGCTGCCTTCAAAATCTGCACGGAAATTGCTTTTCCGCCACTCAATTGCTTTCTTTTCCCCCAAAGATGCACATGGGTATTTAAAAACAGACCAGCAGGCTTAGCTTCTGTTTTGGGAACCAACCTCCGGCAGCTGTGCTGAAGCCCAGGCGGCAGGAGGGTGGCCCGAGAGCGGGGCCGGCCCCTGCCCTGAGACCTGGGAGCTGGATCACAGGAGAAGGAGTGCCCTGCCCTGGATGGGCCCCCACCAAAGCTCTGGACTTCGAAGTGGGTTCAAATGCTGACTCCTCCAACTTCTTAGCTGAGTGACCCAAGCCAAGTAACTCAATGTCTGTGAGCCTCAGTTTCCTCACCTGTAAAACGAGGGCAAGCTATTTCACCCCTCCCAGAGCTATGGTATAAACCTTCAAGTGCTCCAGATACGGCAGATGTAAAGATGATAATGACAGTGACCAGAGACACCACTCTGCTCTGTCAACAGGAATGACAAAACCACCCCAGCCCGGACCCAGGAGGAGCCAAGGGGATGTCTGCTAAGACACTGCTCCCACAGGTTTAAGTAAAATAATGCCTCGCTCCCACCTCCTGTGATCCCCACAGCGATACAAGATGGGGAGAAGATGATGCCAGATTATGCCAGGGTACCTCTCAAGCTCCTTTCCCTCCCTCAACAAGACTCTGGCTATTTTCCTACTGTTCTCAACGTGCCTCCAACAGGCTCCTGCCCTCCCCTCGTCCCCTTCTCTGCCTCAAACTGCCTCATCCTCCAGCAGTTCCCAGCTTTTGCTAATTCACATCCAGCTCCTGTGGGGTCCCCCCAGTGTCTGGAGAGCCAAAGGTGCACGCCAGCAATACCCAATGTCCAATGTGGTCATGCAGCGTCTGTACCAAAGAGCAGTCACCTGGGGCCTTGTCTGTCCTTTTCTTTAGTGATGACCCTGTGTTTGACAACCTCCCTCCACAAACCCCTCCTCAGGGCCCCCATCCCCTGGCAAAGGGCCCCAGGACTCCCCAAGGCCAGGCTATGGAGCCTGAGGTCTGGAGGTGCCTCCCACACACAGCCAAGGCTCGTATCACAATGGCAGAGTTAAACAAAAAAAGGAAAAGGACACCGCAGGCCAGTCAGCACTCTAATACATTGTTGGTGGACCTGCAAACTGGTTCAGCCAGTTCTGGAAAGCATTTGGAACAACAGCCCCAGAGTTATTACACTGGGCATATTCTCTGAACCAGGGCTGTGGCTTCTAGGTCTGCAGCCGAAATGGACCCACAGGTTTAAGAAAAAAATACTTAGGTACAACAGCTTTTTTTGGGCAAGCTGAGCACTGGGGTGAGTGGGGTGTCCATCATTTGGAGAATGACTGAACAAATTAGGGTCTATGTAATAGTATTCTATTGTGTTAGAAGAAATGATGATGGGAATGGTCTCAGAGGAACCATGGGTGACTTGGAAGAATGGATTTGGAGGGAAGGGGACAGAACCAGGAGGACCTTCTAGAGTGAAGACATCATGGGAAAACCGAACAGCAAGGACTGCAAAACCCGACTCAATGTCCAGCCGTGATTCCCAAGAACCTGCCTCCTCATAGAGGGAGAGCAGGACAACACCAAAAGGGGAATTTTTTTTTTTTTTGCTTGATTAGGCAGATTTGTTAAAAGTGTGTTTGTTTTTCTTTTCAATGAGGGGGAAGTAGGAAAGAAAATAGATTTTAGCTCATTGGAAACTAGGTACAAATTTAAAAGCTTCATAGTTACTGGCTGTCTTGCCCAAGAACCCCCCCCCCCCAAAAAAAGAGGTCATCTACTATAGGGGAAAAGCTGGATTAGAGTGGGAAGAATCTTGAGGCAGGATGACCAATTAGGAAGTAAAGGCAAAAGTCTAGTCATGAGGTGATAGGGTTTGAAATAGGATTAGGGCTTTAAGAGTGGAGAGGAGACAGAAGAGAAGAAGGGAATATGCATTTATTAAAAGAATTCTATGTGCCAGACACTGTGCTAAACATTTTACAAATATTATCTCAGCTGATCCTCATAACCCTGGGAGATAGATGATATTATTTATCATCATTTTACAACCAAGGAAACTGAGGCAGAAAGGTTAAGTGACTTGCCCAGGGTCACACAGTTAGGCTGGATTTGAATTCAGGTCTTCCTGACTCGAGACCCATCACTCTATCTACTGTGCCACCAGCTGCCAAAAAGGAGAGATGTGAGGTAAGAAATGACAAGATTGGGTAAAAGACTGGATGTGTGGGCTGAGAGTATGGAGTCATGACACCTTGGCTGCCAACCTGAGTGACCTGGGAGAATAGTGATGACCCAGACAGTAACAGGGAGGTTCTGGATGAGGAGAGAGAAGGGGGAAGGGGAGGGGCTACCAAGATGCATTCTATTTCTGGTATGCTGAGTTTAAGATGTCTGGATGACATCCATTTCAAAATGCCTGATACATAGCTGGTGATACACAACCAAAGCTCAGGAGAGAGGGGGAATGGAGACAGAGACGTGGGAGCCCTCTGTGTAAGTGACAGCTGGACCCACAGGAGCCGAGGAGAACACCAAGAGAGGGAGATGGGAACCCAAGTCTTCGTGATTCCAAGAGCAGCGAGCAGCTCTCTCCTCTCCTCCACGCAGAGCCTCAACAAGCATCAGCTGAGTCACACGACCTCAGAATATTCAAGGGCAAAACGAGGAGGAGGCCCTCAAAGAGATGTCCAGCAGAACTGACGCATCGCTATTCTGGAGCAACCTGTTTCCATCACCAGCGACGGAAAAGCCATTCCATTAGGATCCTGACCCTTCAGCCCTTCAGGTGCTAAACAAAGAGGCAGACATGGTGCTTAGAAGATCAAGCTGGGTAGGTCCACCCTGACCCAAGGAAGTCCTTGCCTTACACCAAGATCTTGACAGCACCATCTGACAAGAAATCTCAGGGAAGGGAAGGCGTGAAAAGAACTGAAAAAAAATTCCAGACCAAATTAATGCCCCCAAAGGGTAACTGAAAAAAACATCAAAAAGCATATGAATGGAGTAGTAGAATGTTTGGGGAAAAAAACTCCAAAATGAAGCTATTTGGATAAGGTCTCCCTTGCTATTCAACAAAGATTGCTGGGAAAACGAGATAGCAGTGTGGCAGAAATTAGGTACAGAGCAACATCTCACACCATATACCAAAACAAGCCTCAAATGGATACATGACTTAGACCTGGAGAATGACATCACAAATTGGATGAGCAAGTAAGACACTATCTTTCAGTTCTATGGTTAGAGGGATGGTTTGGGACCGAACAAGGGAAAAGAGCTTCACAGAGGGAGAATACGGACAATTTTGATTACATAAAATCAGAAAGGTTTTGCACAAACAAATCCAATGTGGCTAAAATTAGAATGGAAACAGATAACTGGGGGATTTTTTTTTCTTTTTGCAACAAGTTTCTTCGATAAAGATCTCATAAAAGTATATATGGAACTGAATATAATTCATAAGAACAAGAGTCACTCTCCAATAGATGTAAAGGGTCAAAGGACATGTTTTCAGAGAAAGAAATCCAAGTTATAAAAAGCCATATGAAAAAATGCTCCAAATCAATAATAATTAGAAAAATGCAAATTACAGCAACTCTGAATTTCCCTCACATTTGTTAGATTGGCAAAACAAAACAAAATAAAAACAAAAACAAAAAAACACAACCAAAACGGGAAAGCAAGAACATTATTGGTGGTACTGTGAATTGCCTAAATGAGATATTGCCCGGCACATAGTAGGCAATTTATAAATGCTTATTCTCTTTCCCACCTCTATGAATTCTGGAAAGCAATATGGAGATATGTCCTCAAAGTCATTTTACGAACTTTGAATGCCCTTTGACCTAGTGCTGTAACTGCTAAGCCTGTTCTCCAAACAGACCAAAGAGGAAAAGACCCACATGTTAAAAATATTTATAGGCACAGCTCAGTGGCACAGCAGATGGAGTTCCAGCCTTGGAGTCAGGAGGACCTGAGTTCAAATGTGACCTCAGACACTTGACACTTACTAGCCATGTGACCCTATATATATATATATGTACAGCAGCTCTTTCTGGGCTGACAAAGAACTGAAAACTAAGGGGGTAGTGATCAATTAGGGAATGAGTAAACAAATTATGGTAGAATAATGTAACAGAATATTACTGTGATAAGAAATTATGAGAGCTACATTTTCAGAGGAAACCGGGGAGACTTATGAGAAATGATATAAGAAGCAAACAGAACCTGGAGAACAATTTATACAAGAACATGGGAGAAAGAGACAGAGAGAGAAGCAAGAGAGGGAGGGAGTGGGCTGGTGCTGCAGCCTGACACACAGAAAGCACTTACTAAGTGCTTGTGGACGGACCTAACCAAAGACAACTCTGAAAGACTTAAGAACTCTGATCTTCAAACCAATGACGAGCCACGGTTCCAGAGGGAGAAGGAGGGAGCGAAACGCTCCCGTTTCCTGACAGAGAAGGGATGGAATCAAGACAGAGAATAAGACCTGATTTCTAGACACAGCCCATACAAGACTTTGTCTTGGGGTCATAACTAAGCATATTTGCTACATGGGCTTTTTCGTGTGTGCTTGAGAAAGGGCAGTGGGGGGGGGGGTGGAAGGGGGAAGTCACTCAAATATCTTTTAAAAAAATAATAGCTAATTATAGCTAACATTTTTATTGTGCCTTAAATTTGCCAAAGTACTTTACAAAAATCTTATTTTATCCTCACAACAACCCTGGGAGGCAAAGAGGGGAAGGGAGGAAGGAGGGAATTAAATAAGTATTTATTAAGCACCTACTACGTGCCAGGCACTGTCATAAGTGCTTTACAAATATCATCTCATTGGATGTTCACAATAACCCTCTAGGAGAATGATCTAGCTGCTCATCACTGGGATACTTAATAAAAAATACAAGAAGGGAACAAGAAGTGTGGGCCAAACCACCCTGTGCAATGAAGCCCAACAGACCGCTCTGTCCGGTCCCCTCCTGTCCACTCTCACAGCCAACACTGGAGCTCAGGCCCTCCTCGCCTCTCCCCTCCACTACTACAAGGGTCTCCCCAACGGTCTCACGTCTCTTGTCATTCCTAACCCATCCACACGTGACTGCCAAGATTATGTTCCTAACATGCAGGTGTGACCACGTCACTCCCCTGCTCCATTAACTCCAAGGCTCCCTACTGTCTCCAAGATCAACTCTGTTTGGGCATTCAAGGCTCTTCCTTCCTCTCCAGTCCTCTTACGCTTTACTCCCCTCCGCCTGGAAGAGAGATCCCTTAGAGATGGTGATGTCGGCCTAAAAGACCTCATCCACAAAATCCAGGGCTACTCAAATGGGATCGGCCTAACCGCACATGCAGGTGCAGACTGTGACATGCGGCTGGATGGAGTCTCCAAGCAGGGAACAAGTCAGCACAGATGGAGCGCCAGCTGTCCCAGGCGGGGCAGGTGGACAATGAGCTGGGTCCAGAACCAAGGAGGAGGAGGAGGAACGCAAGCCAGCCTGCACGTGCTAAGGTCTGCAGAGCTCTAATGGTCCCAAGGTGCTAGCCAGGGCAAAGACCGCTCTGTTAGCACACTCTCCTCTGGGCACAACCGTGAGGTGGCGTGTGTTCGAACACCAAACCGTCCGAGGAAACCATGCTGCAGGCAACCACTGCTGGCGATGGAGGAATCTGGGAGGCCCGCGCAAGCCAGACAAAGCACGGTCAAGTGATGACTGGTCTGCGGGCAGGGGGTGGACCAGTGGAGTACGTGACTGGGAAAGGTGGGGGTGGCTGGGCTACCCACCAAAGGCAAAAACCAGGTGGGAGGAAGGCTCCCACACCAGGGGTGGACTCAGGTGGCCCCCGAGGCCTTTGCAGCTCCAAATCTATGACCGTGACCCACAGAGTACCGACAAGAGATGACAGGGAGGGGCCGCCATCTGTACCAGCAGAAGAACAAGCAGCGACAGTGAAATCCCAGAAGGGCTGAAGCCCTGGCGTGTTTACCATCTCAGCTCAGTGGTAAGCTTCCTGAGGGCAGGGCCAGCCTCTCTACAGATCTCCACCCACACAGGGCCCTGGGCCCGGCCTACCTGTCATGGAAAAAGAAGTGAGACTCTGGGCATCCCCTAGAGATCTCAGAGTTGGAAGGGGGTTCACAGGAGATCTACTGCTACCTGTCCCTAACCTGGAATACCGCCCCAATGGCTGGTCCCCCATCCCCTATGACAGGGAGCTTCCTGCAGTCCACTCTACACTGTGGGCCAGCTCCAAGGGCTGGCAAGTTTCTCTTTTATTGAGCTAAAAACTGCCTCTCTCCCAGCTTTGGCCCTTCCATCCCTCCTGGTGATTCCCACCGGGCCACGCAGAGGCAGGACCCCCCTACTTCCTCCAGAGCTCCAGACTGACGGCCAGAAGGGAAGGATTCTGCTCTCCAGCTGGTTCTCTGCTACCTTGAACGTGGGCACCTCATGGCAGAGACAAGGGAAGCTGGCCCCATTTTCAGCCCATGCAGCAAAAATCAGGGCACTGCCTCCAGCTATGATCTCAGCCATGTCAGCGATGCACGGAGGAGTGAGGCTGGGGGGAGGGGAGGGCCCAACAGGAGCGCTTCGCCCGCCACAGAGAGCTCCCATAGAGGGGGCAGAGGACAGGCCTGAGAAGGCCCAGGAAGCTGGCAGTAGTGCAGGTGGGACGGAGACAGAAAGCACCTTCTCTTCCTGCCTTATGGAAAGGGTCACAGACCCCAAGGAAGATGCGATCGTGAGACCCTGTAGTCTAGGGGAAGGGGAAACACACGGGCAGTTACACAAGGCCACACAAACAATCCAGTGAACACCCAGGAGCAAGGAGGCAGGAAGGAGGCAGGGGTGGCCTCAGACCCCCAGGCTCTTCCAATGCGATTTGCGATCTTTCCTCCCTGACGCCCCCCAGGAGGGGACATGTGGTTGGATGGACCCCACTTCAGGAGAGCCCTAATCAGTACCTGGCTTTCCCTACCACCAAGTCCAAATGCCCTTCTGACACCTGACCCCTGGCTCCTGAGTCCGAGGTCAAACTAATCCTTCTTCCACAGGAACGACTTTCAAATACCTGAAGTCGGCTCTCATGCCCACCCCCCTCGACCCAGGTCTTCTCCCAGTGGTGACTGGGCCTCCATTCTGGGGAGGGGTCCAGGCCAGCCCACCTTCATTCCCCCGCACATGGCCTCCACACTTCAAAATCACTGCCCTGGCCTGGGGACTCTCATCTCAGCCCCCAGCCACATCGTGGGTTGCCTTCCCCTATGAGAATGTAACCTTGAGAAAATGATAAACGCTGGAGAAGATGTGCGAAAATTGGAACACTAACACATTGCTGGTGGAGTTGAAAACTGATCTAACCATTCTGGAGGGCAATTTGGAACTATGCCCAAAGGCCTATAAAAATGTGCATACCCTGTGACCCAGCAATAGCACTTCTAGGGCTGTATCCCAAAGAGATTCTACAAATGGGAAAAGGACCCACATGTACAGAAATATTTATGGCAGCTCTTTTTGTGGTGGCCAAGAGTTGGAAATTGAGGGAATGCCCATTAATTGGGGAATGGTTGAACAAGTTGTGGTACATGAATGTAATGGAATACTATTGTGCTAAAAGAAATGATGAATAGGCTGACTTCAGAAAAACCTGGAAAGACTCGTATGGACTGATGCTGAGTGAAGTGAGCAGAACCAGAACATTGTACACAGTAAGAGCCACAGTGTGAGATGACTAACTTTCACAGACTAGGATCTAAGACATCTCCAAAGGCCTCATGATAGAAAATGCATCCACAAAGAAGAAAGAACTATGGAGTCTGAATGCAGATCGAAGCATGCTATTTGCTCTTTTTTTAGTTTTTTGGTTTTTCTTTCTCATGGTTTTTCTCTTTTGTTTTGATTCTTCTTTCACAACATGACTAATGTGGAAATATGTTTAACATGATTGTACATGTATAGCCTATATCAGATTGCTTACTGTCTTAGGGAGTGGGGAAGGAAGGAAAGTGAAAGAGAAAATTTTGGAACTCAAAATTTTACAAAAATGAATGTTGAAAACTATCTTCACATGTAATTGGAAAAAATAAAATACCATTAAGTGGGGGGGGGGAAGGTTGTAACCTTGAGTACTTTGTATAGTGCCTAACACATTTCCTCATCCCTTCATTCCTTCTTCCTTCCTTCCATCCCTTTTTCCTTCTTCTTTCTCTCCCTCCTTTCCTCCCTCCCTTCCAATTCTCCCTCCACCAATTCTCCAATGCCATTCTCTCAGTCCTCCAAGCCCTTCCTTGCAGAGAGGAGGAAACTGGCCCCCAGAGAAGCCAGAGGAGCTCACAGGTCATTTAGTGCCATGTCCTCATCATTCAGACAAGGAAGCCCAGGGTAGCTGTGGAAAGGGCATGGCCAAGGTCATGCAGCTGCTGAGTGACTAAGTCAGGATCAAACGCACAAGTCTAGTGTTCTTTCCATACACTACCAGGCTGCCTCTTTTACCCCCTCCCCGAATGCCCCTTTCTGAAGCAGGCCAATGGCACCAGGGCATTTGGGGTAGGAGCCATCCGGCCCTGCGCGGGGACATTCCCTGGGTCAGGGGTTCCCTCTCCTCTAACTGCTGAGCTGGCTCATCGGGCCCAGCACCACGGACTTTGCCCGGGGAGAGGCCACTCCTGCTGTGCGAGACCCATCACTATTCATTACACCAGATAAGGCAGGTCTTTTTCCCACGTGAACGAATCGCTGAACTGGACACATTCTACTAATCACAGGGCTGAAATCCTCTGGAATGTGCTGGGGCTTTCTGGGAAGAAGGGGAAAGGACCAACGGTGGCCAACCCTCTTATTAGAAGGCAGCCTCTGAAAGGCGCCCTTAATTGTCAACCTCAGTCACCATGGCAACAGGGCTCACCCACAGCCCCGAGCACGGCCCACGGAATCCCTGCCTCATCTTCAGCCAGGAGAGCCTGCACCAAAAGGGCTGGCAGTGGGCTTTCAGCAATGCCCAGGCCTTGTCTGCCAGGGCCTGGAGAGCTCCCACAGAAGCCCAGATTGCCCTTCTAAGTCAGCCCAGCTCAGCTCTACCCAAATGGCTCAAATCCAGGGTTTGGAAAATGCAAAGAAGTGATTTCTCACACTTTTTCTGCACAAAAAATAAGTAGTAGATGTTCAATCCCGAGCTGCCACTATGTTCCTCTGAAAGGGAAGGCCCAAGCGCTACCAACCTAGACAGGTTGCCACATTATTTGGGGGCCTCAGCTGCCTAATCTGTAAGATGGGCACAGGACACCTGCCATGCCTGCCTCCCAGGGTGGCCAGGAGACCCTGAAAGAGCACCACCCCAGAACAATGCACTCAGACGATGCCAGGCCACTATGCTTAAGTGAATGCCACATTCTCAATTCTCAGAAATCTCGGGCACCAGGTGCCAAGCCTCAAGAATGTCTCACCCCACCTGCCCAAGATCAGGGACCCATCATGCAGGGAACTGGCCTGAAGACCGGACCCAAAACCTTCACAGCAGACCTGGAACGCTGATGGCTCTGCTGGCAGATCTCCCACCCCCAGCCTCCTGACCCCAATTCCTGCTGGAGAACGGAGACAGTGAGAGGCTTTCTCCCGAATGCCAAGCCAGTGAGCAAGAGGAAATAGCTGGAGGAGAAACCCATGATCTGGGGACATTCAGTCCTGGGCTTGGAGTCAGAAATGTGGGTTCAAATCCTGGTTGTCCTGTCTCCTTCCCCACCACCTCACCTCCCCAGAGAAGGAAACTGAGGCCCAGAGAGAGAAGGGACTACAGCCAGGCCTCCTGGCTCCCAGTCCAGGGCTTCGTGGCTACCCCTGGTAAAAGAATCTTCAGCTGCTCCATCTGGCAGAGGTTACATCCATGCACTGACCTTAAAAAACTGAATTCTAAGATGTTTCCATATGGAAGAAACCTCCCAGACAAACCCCAGGACACCAAGGGTTTGCAGCTGTTCAAAGCCTAGCAACAACTGGGAAGTGGGCCACGGCCCTGCCCCTGAAGCCTCTGCCTGTGCCATCACTGCGAGTGACTGGGGAGGACCTGGCCCTCGGGTCCCTTTCCCAGTTCTCAAGCTCTAACCCAATGATCCTTAGGTCTTCCGATGCAGTTCCTATCACTCTGGGCTGGCTATAACTGTTAGGAAACTTGGGGATGGGAGGATTCAATTCAATTAACATTTATTAAATGCCTACTGTTTGCCAGGCACTGGGCTAAGTGCTGGGGATACAAAAAGAGGCAGAAGACAGTCCCTGCCCTGGAGGAGCTTACATCTCTCTACAGATCCTAGGAGTCTGCTGTCCTGGGTCCAGAGCCCTGCCATGGGCCAACCTGTCTGAGCATAACCCTAAGGCAGTAGAGGTACCATGCCATCACACCATAGGTCATCAGAGCCGACAGAGAACCCACAAAATTCAGTCGCAGAGCATGCAGGGGCAGAGCCTGGGCTAAAAACCAGGTCTCTAGGGGCAGCTAGGTGGCACAATGGATAGAACACCGGCCCTGGAGTCAGGAGGACCTGAGTTCGAATCCGGCCTCAGACACATAACACTCACTAGCTGCGTGACTCTGGGCAAGTCACTTAACCCCAATTGCCTCACCAAAATAAAGATAAAAATAAAAACCAGGTCTCTGGATTCTTGGCCCTTTCCATCCCATGGCTGCCCTAGCTATGGGCACATGGGCTTCTCCCCACACCCACGGCTCAGCTAGGCCCCGTTTCCTCCCACCCTGGCTTCACAGGAATGGGGAGCAGAGACAGGCAAGGGGGCCCAGTCATGGCTGGGCTTCAAGGTCCAAGCACGTATGGGAGGGCAGCTAGTGGTCTGGAGCCTATGATTGGGTCAGGCACGGGAGTGACTAATGAGTAGACTGCAGGATATGACAGGACCCTCTGGAGGGGTCCCAGAGCCAGGAGGCTGGGCTTCCTGATGGCTACACTATGTCTCAAGAGCACAAAACTGAGATCTGGGAGGGCCTTTCAGCAGACACAGCTTGGCCCAGGGGAAAGAGGCCTAGATTTGGAGTCTGAATTTTGACTCTGCTGCTTACTACGTAGATGACCTTGGGTGAATCACTGAAAATGAGCAGGGTGGACCATGAAATAGGGCTGAGAGCTGGAAAAGACTGTGGGTAACCTGGTGCCATCCCTTCCTTTTACAGATGAGAAAAGGAAGGTACCTGGCTCACTCATGGGCATCCCCCAGCAGCCAGGGCCTGCCCCTCCTCTGCCCCGATGGGAAGACTTCCCTCACACAGGGGACGAGGCCACAGGTGAGCCTGGGCTCAGAGACAAGTGGGGTGGCTGGGCTCTATGTCCTGATGGAATGAGGGCCGTCTGCCTCAGACCCAATGGCCCATTTAGGAAGGAAGCTGAAAGGTCACGGAATCAAAGCAGCTACTGGCCACTGGGCATCACAGCCCCAACTCTGATGAATCTCAGGCCATGGGCTCCCTGCATTCCATGATCACAGCCAGAGCTAACCCTCCCCCACAGACTTGGGCCAATGCCAGCAAAGTAAGACCCAGTAATTTCCTCTGTGGTCACTATTAATCACACCCCTCTGAACAACCAGGCCAGGCTGAGGGCAGGGCTGGGAAACTACCCGGCTTCCCTGAAAGTAGACACATGATCTCGGCACTGAGACCAGCTCCTGAGGCCCAGGGGGGAGACAAGGCCTTCCAATGGCTCACAGCCTCCAAAGCCCTACTACCTCATCTCTGGGAAAACCAGAGGGGGAGCTTTTTTTAAAAAGTAATTTAATTTCTAAGGTTTTACCAATGCCCTTTGTTTTCACATTAGGCATCACGAGCTACACCACCACCACCACCCCAAGTCCAACACTCCCTCCATCATCATCCGGAGACCTCCTTTGTAGTAAAGGTGTGGGGGACAGACAGAGAAAAGACCCGGTGGGTGGAGAGCCTTATTCAAGAAAGGCCAGGGCCAGTGTCACTGACTGAAGAGCCACGTTGGGCAGCCAGGTGGGCGGCGGCCAGGTATGAAGGGCTTCAGATGCCCAACAGAGCATCTTGGAGCTGATCCTGGAGGCAATAGGGAGCCACTGCCGTTTATGGAGCAGAGGAGCAGGTTGTATGGGGGGTAGTCCCCCTCTGGAAGACAGTAAACCTCTTAAAGGCAGGGCCTGCCACATCCCCAGCACCCAGCCGGACAGCATCTTGTACATACACGGCAGAGCTGTTGAGTAGTTAGAAGAAGTAAATAAATTGGTGTCTTCTCTGCCTCATCTTAAGCTCTCCCACCATTCTCCTTGCCCTTCCCTGGGCACATGTTGTACTTTCTTTAGTTGGCAGCTGGAATGCTCTGTCTACCAGCTATACCTCTAGCAAGAAACTGTGTCCTCTCCAAGCTCGACTGCTGCCTCCTCCAGGCAGCCTCCCCAGATCCCTCTCCCTCTTGTTAGAAAGTAAACTTCTTGGTAACAGAGATTGTTTCAGACCTGTCTTTGTACCCCCACCTCTTAGCACATGGCCCAGCCTGGAGGAAGGCCTTGGTCCTTCATTCACAGGACTCCTGGGGCCTTTGGTTTCTGCCCACACCGACCATTTCTCTTGTCTTGTATTGAAATCGCTATTGTCAATCAAGAGTTCTCCACCAGGAGTCTGGGCTTTACAACTGCTATAATCACCCGCAGGGTGACCCTAGAGAAGTCATTTCATGCCTCCCTGACCAGTCTCCTCATCTGTAAGTGAAGGCGGTTGGCTGAGAGCAGACACTTGCCAAGGCAGTGGAAGGAAGGGGTTTCCCTCTCTGGGTCCTTAGGGAGCAGGGATCCTTGGCCCTGGCCTGATATCTCTGCCCCCCTGTTTGGCCTCTACTGGCCATCTCTGTCTGTCCCCCACACCCGACACACTTTCCCTGCTCATCTCCACCTCCCGGCTTCCTTCAAGTCCTGGCTAAAATCCTCGCCTTCTCCAGGAAGCCTTTCCCCATCTCTCTTCGTTCTGGCGCCTTTCCCGTGTTAATTTCTTCCTATTTATCTCATACACAGCTTGCTGCATGTTGTCTCTCTCACTAGACTGTAAGCTCCTTGAGGGCAAGGACCATCTCTTGCCTTTGTAGTCCTCATGCTTAGAGCAGTGCCTGGTACATAGCAGGCACCTAATAAATGCTTACTGACTGACTGACTAGAGAGTGAGGTGGAGACACAGAACTAGAGAAAGTCCCTCAGTGAAGGTTTCACGGAAGAAGGGGCCCCTGACCTGGCTGGTAGATGCGGAACCTGACTTACAAAGGAGGCGGCGCACAGCAGGGGAAGGAATGAAGGCAGGAAGCTGCAGTTGTTATTTGAACCGCACAAAGACTTTACACGCTGGCAGCAGGATAGAATAATCATGACAACAATAATAATAACAGCTCTCACTTAGCACCTAAAAGTTTGCCAAGCCATTGTCAGAAGGACCCAGGTACTCTCGGCATGATTTCTCTTTGCGTGGGGAAACTGAGGTTCAAGAGAGGTGAAGGGATCCCCAGGGAGAAGTGTCTGAGGCAGCATTTGAACTCGAGTCTCCTCCACCAGGCCTCACTCGGTAGCGGGCAGAGACCCGGCCTTAGAGTTAGATGCCCCAATGCTGCCGTTGGCTCACAGAGCTATGGCCTGAGCCAGGTGGGGGCTGTGCGAGGAAGAAGAGGGCAGGTACAAGAAATTCAGCTCCACAAATAGTTTCTGAGCCCCTAGTGACCTACTGTGTGCCAGGTATTGTGCGAGAGCCCCCTGTGCGAGAGCAGGTGCCCCCCACGGTTGGGCTCTGGAGCTCAGGCTCCGAGGGGCAGAGCCTTCCAGACAGATGGAACCGATCCTAGGCAAAGGCTCAGAGGTTGGGCTGGGCATGCTACAGATTACAGATGGGGTGCTGGGAACAGGCCGGGCTGACTGGAATAGAGATGCCTTACAGGGAGAAATAGGAACCAAGACTAGAAAAGGGATGAGGGGAACAAAATGATACAGAAAGCTTGAAATGCCAGGCTGAGGAGTTGGCACTTGGCAAAGAAAATCCTGGAAGATCTCTGAGTAGGGGAATGACATGGCCCGCCAGCAACATCTGTGGCAGCTTGAGTGGAGAGGGGGAGACTGAGGGCAGGGAGGGGGCCAATGCCGGCGCAGGCCAGCGAGAGGGGCTTCCTGCTTCCCAAGTCTCTCCATGACAGGCACCTGCAGCACAACCCAGGGGCATCTGTGAGGGGCATTTCCACGCTGGGAGGCCGCGAAAGAGGCAAGGGTCACTCCAAAGTCACAAAGCTGGGTAAGCGAAGGCCAGTGGTGCAAAGAGGGACGCTGAGAGCAGGGCAGCTGTGGGGAGTTAGGTCATGGGGTGCTGGTGGGACAGGGGGGAAGAGCTGGGGGCTGGGCGGGTACATTTAGGAATCATCTACAGCGAAGAAATGGAAGCTATAGCAACGAGGGAAGGGCTGGGACAGAGACTGCAATGTTACACAGAAGCACCAAGGGAGCCCAGAAGGCACAGTCTGCGAGGTGGGAGGAGAACCAGGAGAGATGGAACAGAAGCTGGGGAGCATTTAGAAGGGGGGTGGGGGATGCTGCAGGAAGGCACAAAGGCCAGTCGCCTGAACAGTTAAGAATGACAGGCAGAACGAGGAAGAGAGCCCCTTTTTCACAGTCCTTAGGGGTTGGGGGCTCATTGCAACAAACAGCTTCTGATTCACCACCAGCCCAGGCACAATGGTCACCACCGTAGCCAATTAACTCAAAGAACTGCAGAATCGCCGAGCTGGCAGGGGCCCGTCCTTATCTGGATGGTGGGTTTCATCATCTACAAAGTCATTTTCTCATAACAATCCCATGAGAAAGGCTGCACGGGCACGATGGTTCCTGTTTTTACAGATTTCAAGGGTTGAGTGATTTGGCCAAGTTCACACAGTTCCTATGAGGCCGACTTTTGAACCCCGGTCCCCAGACTCTAAGTGGGGCCTCGTGAAGTAAGATAAGCTTGGACAGGTCAGCCAGGGCCCGAAAGCAGAAGGCCAGGAACACCAGGGAGAGGCAGTCAGGAAGGCTCAGGGGCAGAGAATGAATGGAGCAGCGGAGCCCTCAAAGAAGCCTGACCCACTGGCAGGTGCCACCATTTCCCTCTTGGGTTTGAACTCTTCCCTACCTAAACAGCTGGGTGCTGCCCCCACCCCTTCCTTTGCACAACTGACTGTCCTGGATCAGTAACGAAGAAGAGACTAAGCAATATAACAGACTCGTACACGTACACATACACACACACACACACACACACATCCACGTCCACATGTCCTGTCTGTCAGGACCACCGGGGGCAGCGTGGGAGCTGAGACCACCTCTACCCATTTCCTGCTCCATGTGTGGCACTCTAAGGAGCCACCAGAAAGAGGAGGGGCCATGCCACCTGGAGGAGGGGTCCCACAGGGCAAGGGGCTGCCAAGGGCACTCTGGCACCCCGATGCTGACACAACAGGGCAGACTAGTCCTGCAGCGCTCACCCCAACCCCTCCACAGAGATTGCCAGCTGCCGGCCCTTTAAGATCACAGACAGAGGAAAGAGGGGGTTTTTGGAGGGTGGGGGGAGATCAGGCAGGTGGGTAGGCTCAGTGGAAGGGGCATCCTCCAGTTCATTTCTTCCCACGTGGCACCAAACACATAACAACAACACACCCTCAAAAGGGGCACAGAGGGATGAGCCCCCCCCACTCATCCATCATCATGCTTACTCCAGTCGGGACCGGACTCCCCCCCTGCACCCCAGAAAGCTCCTGAGAGCTCCCCGACAAGAGCCGGGAAAGCTCAGCCCCAGAAGAGAGAGAAGAGGCTCGTCTTCCCTCAGTGGGGTTCAGTGAGGCAGTAAAGCTTTCCTCCAGGGCTCCCCACCTCATCAGGGGCACACGTCAAGGCTGCTGAAAAGCTTACCTTTGTGGCACCCACAAAGCCCTCTTCCATTCAGCTCCTTGGTCATCAAATCAGAAGCCTCCAGAAGGGTTTCCTGGGCCACGTGAGGCCATTCAGCAGCTGAGGAGCCCACGAGAGAGGGAGGGAAGGAAGGGAGGAAGGGAGCGAGAGTGAGCAGCTCACTGGTGGTGGCAGCAGCAGCAGCAGCTTGGGAATGCCCCCTCTCTGATGGGGACGAGTTAAACTTCAGATGCTGCCCTGGTGGCGGCAGCGGCGGCAGAGGCAGTAATGGGAGCAGAGGCAGCGGCGGCTGTGGCGGAGACCCATCAGCAGAGCCGCAGTCCTGGGGCCCAGCCGGCTCAGCCAGTCATGTGCCACCGCATATTCTAGCCCAGCGGTGTGGGGGGTGTGTGTGTGTGTGTGTGTGTGTGTATGCGTGCGCGCTCACCCCGTGTGTAAATGTGTGTGTGTGCATCCCCCCCTCACCCCACCAGAGCTGCAGGCCAGCGCCGCCCGCTGCCTCCCCACCAATTCTCAGACAGCCAGAAACACATCCGGACTGGGAGAGGCAGAGAGGGAGACAGCCGCAGGGATGGAGAGAAAGAGGGAGAAAGAGCAGGACTGAGAGGAGACACAGGAAGGAGACACACACCTACCAGCCAGGACCTCAAGTTCAGACCGGGGACCCTAAGGGGAACCTATTAAGAGTCCCCCGAGAGCCCCAAAGAGGCTAAGGAATGTCTCCCCACCCAGAGGTGAGCCTGGGGAGGGGGATGGCTGGCATTAGTGACTCTCGATGAACACTGGGGAAGAGCTCTGTCCAGCCTGGAAACTCCTCCTGCATCCGCCCTGCCCCCTAAAATGGGACAGCCACAGCTCCCCGCCACAACACACACACACACACACACACACACGCCATCCAAAGGCCATCTAATATCTAGCAGCAGCTGCTCCTGCGGCTTAATCCACAGGGAGGTAGAGGGGCGGGCTGGGAGGACTGGAGCCCAGAAAGTGAACCCTGAAGCTTGGGGGGAGGGGACCACCAAATAAGGCTCTCCAGACCCCTCCCCTCCTATGCTGAAGTCACCCAAGGAGGGAAAGCCTCTGCTGGCTGGGTTGCTGCCTGGCTCTTTGGCCCCCCACTGGGTCCAGGGAAGCCTACCCAAAAGAGGAGGCTGGCCCGGCCCACGGCCCGCGCTCCCAACCCCAGCCAGCAGCCTCAGAGGCCAGACTCCTGGGACATCAAGGTTCTAAGCAGCTCAGAGAGGGCCTGGCCTGATCCATCCCCGCCAATGAGGAGGCAGAGGCCTACAGGCAACAAGTAACTTCCCCGAGAGTGCACAGAGAGGACTGTGGGGAGCACCACGGGAAGAACCACGGAGAGAACCACAGGGAGAACCATGGGGAGAACCACAGAGAGAACCACAGAGAGAAACATGGGGAGAACCACAGAGAGAACCATGGGGAGAACCA